>NC_142136.1:13073181-13376212 GCF_024610735.1 Ursus americanus | reverse complement strand
TTAATAGCATTTTTAATGAAAATGATGGTATATTAATTGGTAATTTTTGGATGAGTGTTCTTCCTAATTACTTATTAACCTTTAAATCAGATATACACAAGGGAATGGAGCAAGATTCACGTCTTTGAGTATCTGAAAGCTTTTTCAAGGTGGTTTTTTTTTTTTATAAAAGGGATTCAGAAGAACTGTTTTTTTTTTTTGAGGAAACTCAAAATTATATCAGGAGCTAAGTGTGGTGTGATGCTTAATGCATTAATATGCTATAGAAGTTTTCAGTGTACCTATTCTTGGCACTCTAGTGAATCCTCACTAATAGAAGTATGTCTTAATAAGATAGTAAAGATGATGCCATCAGTTTTTCTTTATCATTTAAATTTGCAGGTAGTTACAAATGGTGCTGAAAAGAGAAAAAAAAAAGACTATTCTTAGTTGAGATATTCTATTTGAATATTTTACTGTATATATTAGAAAATGAAGAAGCCTAGACCCACAGAAGATCTCTAGATCTTTGGCCCCAAATATCAAGTCTGACTCCATGTAACTAAAAAAGGCTCAATAGGTAGGGCATGATGTGAACCTAGCTCATTGCCATTTAGACAGTAGGTCCATTTAAATGGCTGAACATAGACTAGGTGAAAAGACAAGTGGATTTTGGAAGGCAAGAGCCCAGTTTCACCTCCTCTGATGGGAGAGGTCATCCCACTCTGGAGGTCTTCTCTGTGGCCCTGCCTTTTTCCAAATTTCTCTTAGGCTTTTCTATATATCCGCACTGTTGAAAAAGAGTCACTATTTGAAGGTCTGTGTTGCTTTTCACTGTTTGTGGGGATTCATTTTGTACCTGGGCCTTCCCTCTAGGCCTTTGACTTGTTGACTTTTCTACTTTCTCTCTGTCTCTGCCTAATTCATTCATCAAACAAATGTATTGAAGCCTGATATGTCCTGGGTACTGTCTTTGGCATAGAGAATCCAGCAGTGAAGACTTCATGTCAGTGAGAGTTTGATGGGTGGGGGTGGTGTGAGGTGGAGTCAGAAATGAGTATCAGGCAACTATCATCCGGTGCGATAAGTACTGGGAAGAATATCTGTGTGCCCTGGAGCATGGAAAGTTCCAGAGTATGTGCTCTGGAAGCCTCCTGGGAGCTGGACAATTCAGACTGGGCATTGGGGGAGGTCAGGGAAACTTCTTATCAGACGTGACTAGGAAAACGGAGGTGGTGGTAGTGGGTAAGAGGGTGGAACACGCCATCTCTGAGTCTTCCTTTCTGATTCCACGAGGCCACCTATATTCTTAGTCTCCCCATCTCTGTCCTTTTGCCTGGTTTCATTCGCCTCCATCTTCCATTTCTCCCTACTGGATTGTTACTTGCTTAAAGAGCAGGCCCTGGGAGGACCACCCATCAAACTGTCATGGGACAATAAAGAATACGCTTTGCTTAAAGGCCCTGCTGCAGGTCACAGAAGGAGTCTGACTATTCCTTCTTCCAAAGGGATTCCCAGAGGTCTGTACGCAGTTACAGGTGAAGCTATAACTGTGGTTCTGCTCACCACTCCAAAGAAGATATAACTTTTATTTTATTTTTTTTATTTTAAAGATTTTTTTATTTATTTGAGAGAGAGCACAAGCAGGGGGAAGGGGCAGAGGAAGAGGGAGAAGCAGGCTCCCCGCTGAGCAGGGAACCCCCCCCCCATGTGGGGCTTGATCCCAGCACCCTGGGATCATGACCTGAGCTGAATGCAGATGCTTAATGACTGAGCCACCCAGGCATCCCGAAGAAATAACTTTTAAAACAAGAATTAAGACAAAATGCTAGCCTGTAAAAAGAGCAGCAATAAATACATACACACATTCAAGAATTTTTTAAAAAAAATGGATAAACAAAATATTTCTTGAAAGGAGAAAAGACAAATGAAAGAAAATCATCAGCAACATCATGGCTGCCATTTCCTGAGCATATCTATGCACTGTCAACCGTACCAGCCATTGTCTGGGTATTACATGTAATTCTTCAAACAATCCTGGAAGGCAGGATTCTTAAAACTAGTCCTGGAAGGGTCTTGGGCACAAAGTATGAGCTCAGTGACTGTTTCCTGAATCAATGTAGACATCAGTGCTTCTAATCACTTGGTATCTGTCTCTCCCCCTCCTTCACCCCCAGAATATAAATTCCTTGAGGACAAGAACCTCGTTTTGCTTTCTTCCATATGCCGAGCACCTACAGTGGAAACTGGCACATGGCAGGCGCTCAGTAGATAAGCTACCTTTAAAAGACAGGAAAACAGAGACTTAGCACAATTCAGGATTTTGTGCAAAATCACACGTAAACTGGGACCATTTAGGACTTGATCCCATGTCAACCCATGTTCTTCTTCCCTTTACATCACACCAATCAGGCCTTTCCCTCTGTACGATCATTCCCTATCTCAGGTCTGCTCGAATTCCAAAGATACTTTTCCGTCTATCGTTCATCAATATGGTTTTGTTTCTATAGCATGTCTTGGTGAATGTTTAGCCCAGACCGATTAATAATGGAAATTATCAACTTTCCTAAAAATAATTTGGGCGGTTGGGGAACGGAAATGGAAAAGCTTTATTCCTCCTGCTTGTGCTGGGAAAACCATAGGGAAATGCAAAGGCCAGAACGGATTGCCTTGGGCACCTGGGTGGCTCAGTCGGTTAAGCGTCTGCCTTTGACTGGGGTCATGATCCCGGGTCCTGGGATTGAGCCCCGATTCGGGCTCCCTGCTCAGCAGGGGTCTGCTTCTCCCTCTCCCTCTGTGCTCACCCCCCCTCCCCCACTAGAGAGGCTTCAGCTACTAGGACAATGCAGCTTAGTCTCCTCAACAGAATTTATTTACATTATTAACATGTAAGGACAAACTCACTGGTGCATTACGACTCATCCTCATAATGAAGGTCGTTATGGTAAGCAGGCATGTGTGGGCGGACTGGAATCCTGAGTACAAGAGCTTGGTGAAGTGCCTAACTCGTCACGAACCTGGCAGGTCTGGGAGAAAGACAGCAATCTGTTGTGATCATCAGAATAGTCCAAGTGACTCAGTTTCACGAAGTGTGATCGTCGAGGCACTGGGGAATTTATCACATGAAATTGCAGCTCTAGATTTTTCGGGTTCTTTCTCCAGTATACTTTTCTATTTTCCCCCATAAGCTGGGCAAAAGTAAAGATTCCTCATATTGAAAGTGTTCTAGAGAATGAGGCACTCTCATATGCTATGGAAATATAAATTGGCTTAGACTTGTTGGAGGACAATTTGGAAATATACATTATATTCATAAATGTTGATAGTATTCAAGTCAGTAATTCCATTTCTAGATATTTATACTAAAGAAATACCTATATGTGTGAATAAAAAGGCATGTACTAGGGTGTTCATGTCAGTAATATTAATAACAGTGAAAAGTAAAAACAGTCACAAAACTAATTAATAAGGTCATCGGGGGATTAAATAAACTATGTGCGTCTGATACTATGAAGTACATATGACCAGTAAAAAAATGAAGTGGAACCATTCTGTCTGTCTGTCACCTGTATCAAACACACACACACATCTGACTTGGAAAAAATCTCCAAAACATATTATTTAGTAGGAAAAAAAAGCTAGTTGCAATATATTGTACACTATCATGTTTGTATTTAAAATGCACTCCAAAATGTATATTTCTATACATTAGGTATAGAAATATAATTATAGGTACATTATATATGTACCTATTATATATGTATTGTATATCATATTATATGTTATAGCACATGTTATATAATAGATAATATTTACATGTGATATATATTACATAATTGTATCTAATATTATATAATGTATAATATTTTATATATTTTATATATGCTGCAGTTGGGTTGCAACAGCTAAGCTCTAACCAGAGACCACCTGGCATAGACCAACGAACCAAGACTCTCATACGAGAGTCATACCACAGTCATTCAGGGCTGGGGTTCTTCCCATATCATGGCTCTATAATTCTTTAAATCTTAGAGTCTTAGAATCTGCATGGTCAAGGCTGGGTGACGGCTATATCCAAGTTCCAAGCAGCCTTAAAGGAAAGGAGAAAATATGGAAGAAGCCCACTTGCTATCTCAAGGGTCCCCAGTTGGAGATAGCACACATCTTTCCACTCCCAATCTTTTGGTGAAAACTTAGCCAAACATCCACCCATTATAGCAAAGGGGGGTTAGACCACATACCCAGCCACAGGTATTAGGGGGGGAGTGAAAGGGAATAACGTTGGTGGATAGCTAGCTGTCTCCTCCCCCATATAGAGAACATAACACAAATAGAAAACAGAGGAAAATGAAGTTTTCCTCTCAAGTGAGAATGTGGCAGCATATCAAAGGAAATCTTTGCTTTATCAGTGTTCTTGAATTGTCTAACATGAGTGGGAGAGATTAGGACTGCTTGGAGCTGGCAGGGCGGTCAGTTGCCTGATCTGTGCAACTCTGGGTGAGAGCTCCCTGCAGCCCACTCGATCTCCCACCTGACCTCTTATAACTCATGCAATATTGCCTTTCTCTTCATCTTACTCCTTGTCTCTGATAGCTTTACTCCACTCTCCGTCCATGCTAGCCACCATTGAGGTGCTTCTAAAATTTGGAAGCTCAACACCTACTGGATTGTAATTGTCTTAAAAAGCTAGGTTGCCGCTGACCTTTGTCCCTGCACTGAGATTTGCCCATTCACTCTGTAACTCACGCAAATATATTGAACATATATAACAATGCGAGCTACAGTAGGAAATAGAAGTGATGACAGAAGGTTTTGGTTGACACTAACCTTCCCCTTCAGAAAGTCTAACTGACCAAACAGCACATCGGTGTCTGAATGATGAGTAACAGTGGCAGTGGATCTGCGCAAGTTAGCGGAACAGCCGTTAAGGTGAGAAGGACTTCAGAATGGTGAATGGGGACTGGGGAAGGAAAGCTAAGTAAAGACCTCTCAGTGAGGTGAGACTGGACTTGGATCCCCAGGCATATGTGGTCGTTGTCAAGACATAAAACCATTCACACGTATTCAAGGGATGGAGGGATCCTTAATTGTTCCCCTACTATATGCTGTGTACCCTGCCAGGCAATTTATATTCATTATTCCACTTATCCTTACAACACATCGTTGAGGTAGAGAGCCTAATTTTACAGATAAGGAAACTGAGGCAAAGAGATCTTATATTAATCATTCAAAGTCTCAGAGGTAGTAAGTGGAACAGGTGCAATTGGTGTCCAGACCTATCTATTTTCTGGATAGATCTGGATTTGTCTGGTTTCTCATTACCTCACTGTGTCTGAGAGCCTTTCGGCAGAAGGAAAAGCAGGCGCAATGTAATGGGATGGAGCTGAGTCTGGTCTGCTGAGGGACAGGGAGGAGAGCGGGTTGTGTCGCCGGATGTCATTCCATATGCTTTGGGGCCGAGGTCACCCTGGTGTCGGAGCGCTCAGGTACAAGAAGATTGAGTTACTTGTGGGAAATGCTGTATCACGCTTTGCCTGGCATTGAGTTCTCCCTCAGCCCTGGGAGAAGAAAGCTCTATGAGTCAGTCCAGCTCCACTGGCCCAATTTAACAATTTAACCAGTTTAGAAAAGGGTTTCGTTTGCAGAAAACACTCCCAGCTTATAAGCAAATGGTGATAAGAGCCCTGCCTTGCTCCGGGCTACTTGTGGTCACTAGAAGCAAGAGCAGGCAGGCTCTTTGTGTCCCTGACCTACGGGGGCTCGAGAGGAAGCTCTGCTCCTCCGTCACATTCCTTCTGTTTGGACTCTTTCTCAGTTCCTCACGAGGTGACAGTATTGCAGTGTTTTCTCGGAGATTGCGCCCTTTGAAACGCCTCTGGGTTTCTGTGTTCTTTAGCACGTCCTCGGCCTTGGAGACTGCTCAGCTGTCTCTCCCTGGTACTGCAGACATTGTCATTTGCCTCTTCCTCATGAAGCCCCTCTCATCTGGAAAGCCTCAGCGAAAGTTCTCTTCCAACGCTAGGTCCCCTTCTTTCATTCTCTGACCCATGCCATAGACAAGTCCAAATGCTGTTTGAAGGGCTTTCTTCTAGAAGGGCCTCATTATTCCGATCAAACGGGAGAAGAGAATCCCAATCAATTAGAAAGATGTGGCAGGAGGATCCTGTATTACGGAGAACCGGAATGCCAAATGGCGTAGTTCATACTTTCTCCTAAAGCTATTTTGGTTGGGGGTGCAGTCCCATGGGGGAAAGCCTCAGAGTTCCTTGAACGGGAAAATGAAAGGATAAAATTGAAGTTTACAACCTGTAGTCTGGTAACAGCATGTAGGGTTAATCACAAGTGACAAAGAGACTGTGTCTCACAATTCTAGAGTATTAATATATGCCCCACACTATGCCAGACTCTTGAGAAGCACTATTTCACTTAATCCTCACCACCAACCCTCTGAGTTTGTGCCCACTTTGTGCATGCAGCAACTGAGCCTTATAGAGAACTTTGCATTCCCAATGGTTGATAGGGGGCAGAGCCAAGTCCCATGCTGAGGATTTCAACCCAAATACAGCAGGTACACATATGTCAGTAGAGTGAAGACAGAGAAACTCCCAGGAGGCTTGTATGGAGTCCATACTTTATGAGGTTCCAGAGTCTGTTGGTTCCAGGAGTAGAACAGAAAGGAAGGGAGACGGCATTCACAGGAAGGGCTTGCGGACTGAGAACAAAGAGAAAGTCAAAGAAGAGAGGGAGAGGACACTTAGTCCAGGCACATGTCAGTGGTCATATCATTGCAATATCTTTTTTTTTTAAGATTTATTTATTTGAGGGAGAGAGAGAGAAAACATGAGTGGGGGGAGGGGCACAGGGAGAGAATCTCCAGCAGACTCCGAGCTGAGTGTGGCCTGACATGGGGCTCGATCTCATGACCCTGAGATCATGACCTGAGCTGAAATCAAGAGTCGAACACTTAGCCGACTGAGCCACCCAGGTGCCCCTCTCCACAATAACTTTGTGGAAAAGACCTTATTTTTCCCATTTTGTGGTTGAGGAGATGGGTTTAGAGATTTGAGGTGTGTCTACAGCTTTTGAGTAGCAGAGCAGGGATTCGAACTGTGCCCCGAGTGCCTCCCAATTTGCCATCTTTGGTGCCTCGTTGTACTGCTTCAAACATGGCTTCAACTTGAGCCCTGGGCATAGGGAAGAATCACAATGCCATTCCCAGAAGCGGGGGAATCGTCAAGGAGAAAAACAGGTCAGTAGGCATGGGCACGATAAGTTTTTGTGGGGGTGAGGTGACAGGCGTATGTTCAGGTAGAAATTTCTTGAGTATCTGGGGACTGGACCTGCCATGCTGATTTGAGTAGCAGAAGTTGAGAGGCTGATGCCGACCCCTCAAGGAAAAACAAGTAGAGTCAGAAGAGGAGGGCACTGGGGGCCGGGGAGCAGGGTTGCCCACAAATAGAGGCCAGGAGAAACGACAGGTGACAGCAAAAGAGATGGAGAAGTCACGACACCCGAGGGAAAAATAAGAGGGCGCCATGATCCGAGACTCTCCACACAGAAGACATGTAAGGAAGGTTCTGAATCCAAGCGTGTCTCAGCCAGCCGGCTGTCGGTTCACTGCAGCCTGCCCAGGCTGCTTCCATGATGTTTTGAATCATGTCACATTCATAAAGAATATATTACATTCCGTTAAATGCTGTAACCACAAAGGACAATGAAGACTTTACTCTCTTGGGCACCCACTGCTTTCAGTGGTAAATGCCTTGTTTTCAAAGCAACTCCCTCAAACTGGGTATTGTTTTCCAATAAAGTATTTGCTGAACATTTGCCATACATAAACAAATAGAAAAATAATAATAGTGTATATTCCCTCTGAACATTATAGGAAAGTGTAGGCTTCCATTTAATGAGGTTTGGAAACAACATAGCAATTTTGATGTCCTGTCAAGCTTGTTAAATTGCGATTCTACCAGGATTTTACATTGAGCCAGAACCAGCACATCCCAGGGTATAAATTAGGCATAATTGGATATGCACCGATCTTTCGGGTGACTGGGATAAATTTAATGCTATAATTGAATAAATGATGCTGTTGTGGCCTGAAAGGCTCTCTCCCAAAACTTCTAGTTCATTCTCTTGCAGTAACTGGGGAAGTTGAGTCTACTCTGTGATTTTATGTGTTTTACAAACATAACCCCACATCTGAAAAATGGCTCCAATCTAAACCTATTGGTTTATATTTTCAATTGAGGGGGCCAGAATTTGCATTTTTAAAACATTGTCTGATTAATTCTGTTGGAAAGTCATATTTAGAAAACACAGTTCTATGTTATTCAGAGGAGAAAGCTTTGTCACATATCTATCTATCTAAACTTTGTAGGGATTGACCTAGTTGGGCGAAGTAGAGAGGGTTTTATTTGATCATTGCTTATACCAACTATAAGTTAAAATTCATATTAAAAATGTTGTTTTTACATAGGTCAAACATATAAAAAAGATTTATTTACTTTTAATTTTACTTTAATGATATTTGCTATTGTCCTCCGGTAAGTCGTCCAAATTCTTCAAAATATCCAACCTGAACCAGGAGTGTAATGATCTGACAAATGAAGGATTTTATAGTGTATCAATATAAGAACTCTGAAGACCTGGCTTTGGATTCCAGATCTATACCATTGATAAGCTAGGTGACCTGAAGCAAGTGGTCTGCAATGAAATGATAATACTGCTAATGCCTAGTGTGCTTGTTAGTTCATTGAATTTTCATAAGCAATAAATTATGTGACAAAAATGACAGTGCTTCAAAAACTATTAAATGCTGACAAATAAATGCATTGCCATATAGAACTAAAATAATACATTCTACGTTGTTACCTCAGGACAGTCCCTGAGGGGAGGAAAGTGAGAGGGATTCTAACCCTGCTTAATGTGGAGAAACTCTGTTTGACTTTTCTACCTTCTATCTGATTTATATATTGGTTTTCTGCATCAGGCTTCTTTGGAAATCGGCTGCTGGAAAAAAGAAAAAAGAAAAAAAATGGTTGAAAATCACTCTTCTGTGTTCTATTGGGCTTTTTGCCCATTTTCTTCCTTCTTTAACTGCCAGCCCACCCTTAAGCAAGTAACTGCTCATTATCACCTTTACAGAAATTCTGAAAAGGTAAAATTCCAGTTAGGTTCCTTCCTTGACTTCTTATCAGGACTTCTGGTTAAACACTTGGGTTGAATTTAAAACTAATGGTTAAAGTGTGTTTTTAGATGAATTACTATTATTCTCTAATTTTCTTTCTATCCCTATGCATAATTAAGAAATTACTATAATAAGAGAATTCCTTTGAAGCTAATTATAATCAATTACATTTCTTGGAAATAAAAGTGAAATCTTAGACTTACATATGTATCAGGCAAAATGAGCAAATCGGAAAACTGATCAGTATCCAGTGCTCAGCTGATATTGGTTTGATATGGTTTTGGGTTAACTGTTTAAAAGCCTAAATCATTACTTCAAAATGTCAAATCATATATCTGCAGGCTATCTATAGTTTTTGTCAGATTCTTATAGTAGGTTTCTCACAGAGAGTTCAAGACATTTGACAGAAAGTGCCTCCATCGTCATTACACTTCTAAGAGGGCTTAGGCAAAAGAGGAGGTGAAGAAAGCACAGGAAAGGAATAGAAGGAACGCGTTCATTCCCACGTGCCTGTGTGTACACATGCACGCACGCGCACATGCGTTCGTGCGTGCTCAGGCATGTGCGCGTGCACGCACTGCTTAAGGGAGAACAACAGAAGAGAATTCCAGTGGGGCTTTCTCTGCCTCAAGTACGGAGGCATGCTGGCTGAGCAACTTCCACTGCTAGTGTGCACGTATTCCATTTGTCTCTTTACACAGAGGAAGGGGAATCATAGAGAACATTTCTGTAACCACTCCCCAACCCTTGCTTGCTGCATCGCAACCTGACTGTTGTTCCCAGCGCTCCACCAAAGTTAACCTTGAACAGATCACCAATAACTATTTAAATGCCATATTCAGTGATCATTTTTGCAACTTTTAATTTTCCTTGACCTCTCAGCCGTATTTGACAATGTTGGGTACTTTCACTTTCTCACCCGACACCACTTTGTCAAGGCCATACCTTCTCTTTCCTTTCCTTTCCTTCAAGACCTATCTTTGTAGAACCTATAATTACCATCTGAGACCAAACTGGTAGTGGCCTCCTCTTGCCACCACTGTAACTTAAATGACACGTATTACATGATATTGCGGCGATCTGTGGGCACTACTGGGAGTCTGGCCCTGGGCCACCAGTGTAAATGCTGGAACACAAATGGGAAGCTCACCCTTTGGTGATCCTCATGTAACTTTTGCCCTCTCTGAACAAGGAACAAAGTAGCAAATGCTTTCAGGAAAACCTGAAGGGATTCCCAACACCAGTAAGGGAGGGAGAAAAATAGGTGTCCTACTTATTAGCTCATTTTCCATGTGGAAAAAAAAACATGCATGGTAAGTAGAAAGCCTTTGGACATTGGTCTCCTGGGGCTCAGTAGAGACTGGTGTTGGTTGCCAAGCAACAAGAACAAGGCTCAAGGACTTTCTCTTCTAGCTGAGAGGCATATCTGGATGGGTTCTCAAACAAGATTTCTGGAATTTAAGGGAGGCTCAACCTTGGTTAGATCACTCAATGGTCAGGAGTCCTCCAGCATGCCTAGCCCTTTAGAATCTTGATTATCGTTGTCAACATAGCATTGTACTCAGTATTTGTTTTGTGCACGTTCCTGTTATCTCCCTAATTAAACTGAAAACTCTTTTGAGGGATAGAAAGGATGCCTAAATCTTATGGATCCTACCTCCCAGCATTCAACATATAGTATATCTTCAATAAAACCATATTAATTGATTGATGGATTATTTGAGCCACCATTCTAGTTTGTTGTCAAAGATCTTCCTTTTATTTTTCTTAGTGGACCTAAATTTATTGACACTTATAGAGGCAAACTTTACCTTTAAACTTTTAACTTCCATTGATTTTTCCATTGTGTGTGCCAAAGCCTTAAATTGATTCCAGTTGTTTTAAAAGAGATGTATATTTTTCTTCCACACATTCTAAGGGAAAAAAACTTGAACGTGTTTTCCCTAGACTAAACCAAAACCAGATAGTTTTTCCAGAAATGTATGAATAAACAACAAAGTGGTTACTTTAGAAGCTGACATGCCATTATATTGGATTTCAGAGAGGTTGGGTAATTCCATATTTCATGTGACTCCAGGTGAAAGAAAAAAATATTTAGTCAGCAACAGGAAAAAGGGAAAGTAAATCCAAAAGCTCTCTTGTTCAGATTTGTGATATAAAAACTGAGCAATTTAATGTAGAAGCAATATGGCAAATTATATTAGTCAGGGAATATGTTGCTTTTAGGATAAAAGAATATTCATGACATTTTTTGCTGTTTAAAGACAAAATAGTTCTCCTTTCATGATCATAGAATCATAAAATCTTGGATCTGGAAAAGACTTTAGAGAATTAAATTATTTTCCGCTGATGCCAAGATGGTGACTCCTTTAGGGCAAGGATTGTATTTTTGGCTCCCTCTTCAAAATGTCCACAGTGCTGAGTCAAGCGATGTGCACTCAGTTCCCTTAAATAACAGTCAATGATGTGGGTCATTGCTATGGATTCACAGCCATAGGGGGTAAAAGGAAGATCTCAACTTCACTTTCTGGAATCGTCTTTCTCTTTGGTAACAGCCCATTTTGACCCGTAGAGCTATTATAATAATAAGGATTACATCTTTAGGATTTTTCCTGTGTCACTCATCAAAATGTCATGCAAAGAGCTACACTGGTGCTTTTGTGGCCTGACAAGCATTGGCCAGCTGCCATAATGCCTGCAGGCCCCAGTTCATAGAGAACTGCACATTGACCTGCCCGTTCAAAAATTGTTGCGAGGGCCTTACCTTTACAGCACCACAGTACAGCCACTTACAATGATCCTAGATCAATAGTCCTCACAGAGTTGTCTAGGAAGTCCTACCAGCTGTCACTTAAGGGTAATTAACACATCTCTCTCAATTATGCATGCTGGTAGAAGAATTTCAAACATTTGGCTGGATAACAAATTCATCCCCTCCATTAGAGAAAGGTCATTCCTCTGGCCATCTGGATATTTACTTTTCTTTAGAAATGAACTTCATGGAATTTTCTGTCAGGAGAGGAAAATGATGAAGACAAAGGGAATTTCTTAGTAAAAATAACTGTCTCCCATTCACCATGCCCACAAACCACCAATCTTAAATGATACATCCAGTCCTTATCTATTCCACTGTTAACGTGTATCACCCTTCACGGGCATATTCTTATGACAAGAGTTGCCTCCCATGACGCTTATATGTTATTATTGATCTCTATAGCAGAATATCTCTTTTTCCTCCTACATGTTCATAAAAGGCACCTACAGCTATGTTGGGGGAAGTTAGAAAAGAAAAGGTGCTAGACGGGATGAGATGGTGGCTAAGCCCTGACTCTGAGGGAGGGTACAGGCTAGCAGGAAGGAATGCAGAATGGCTGTCATACAATGATCAAATCCTTCCCTGTCAGCCAGGTACACAAAACAAAGCCCTGTGGGAGGAGGAGACATGCCTGAGTGGGACTAGGAAGGCGTCGTGGAGGAGAGGGTGCCTGAGATGGGCCAGTGGACATGGAGGAAGAGGGCATTTTAGGCAGAAGGAGCCTCATGAGTATGGGTGTACAGGCAGGAAAGTGTGGGATGTTTGGAATTTGAGAGAAATACAGGCGGACTGCAGTGTAGAGGACTATAGGGCATGGAGGGAGATAAAATAATAATGATACGTTGAAACAGGGTTGTGGGAGAGCCTGAACACCGAAGTGAGGAATTTGGACTTAAGTCAGTAAGACAGGACAATGAAGGATTTTGAGCAGGGAGATGAAAACTTAGAAAAATGACCTTCATGGCCGTTAGAGGTTGCATTGGATTCCCCCTACCCCCGCTCTTTATGTTGAAGTCCAAACCCTCAATATCTCGTAATATGGCCCTGTTTGGAGATAGGTCCTAACAGAAGTGATGAAGCTAAAGCAAGGTTGTTACGGTGGGCCCCGATCCAGTGTGACTGGTGTTCTTATGAAAAGGGGAAATTTGGGGACGCTTGGGTGGCTCAGTAGGTTAAGCATCTAACTCTTGATCTCAGCTCAGGTCTTGATCTCAGGGTCATGAATTCGAGCCCTGTATTGGGCTCCACGCTGGGCATGGAACTTACTTTAAAAAAGGAGGTGGGGATTTGGACACAGATACAAATAGAGAGAAGACAATGCAAAGAGACCCAGGAAGAAGACGGCCATGTATAGGCCAAGAGAGGCCTGGAATAGACCCTTCCCCAGAGCCTTCAGAGGGAGGATGGCCCTGCCGACACCTTGATCTTGGACTTCTAGCCTCCAGAACTGTAAGACGACTCATTTCTGTGGTTCAGGCTGCCCAGGCATGGTCCTGTGTCCAGGCAGCCCCGCCGGACTCATGCAGCAACTGTGTGTGAGATGGGCTACGGGACACGTGCTCTCCTACCGTGCTCCAGGAATGCAAGAAGGTGGCCTCACAGGACGGTGGTGATGGGAAATCAGACACGGAGAGAGCAATAACAGTGTCACAGAGAGAGGCGCTTCCAGATTGAGCCCCTGGCAGGAATGTCAGGGTGTCCCATGCAGCAAATAATGCGCTCCTGGTGCTTTGTTCAGGGATCGGATTGGGCATGAAAAGGCCAGGGTCCTAGTTAGTTCCGGTTCTGATTCCAACTAGTGATCCCAGGCAAGTCCTAGCCTCTCTAGCCTGCTGTGCCCATCATAGACGGAGGGACTGTACCACATCATGGCAGATTCACATCCAAGAACATTTGGATTTTACGATGCTAATTACATGAAGTTTTATGTTCGATATGATAATTACACATCCGTGTGTGTGCTTGTGTGTGTGTGAGTGAGCTTCATAACCCAGGCTGCTTCTGAAAGGAACCTGAGGGAACTTTCAGAATCCGGCATCGTTTTTCAAAGGGACAATGAAGTAGAAAATCAATGTGAAGGAAACGAGAAACACATTACGGTCACCTGAGGTGAACTTACTGCAGTATTGGATTTGAACTTGAACTCCGAGTTTCCTGGCAGTTAAGGCAAAAAGAAAAACATGTGCTCATTGTCTGATAAAAATCAGTGTAATATGATTAGTTCTTGAGAAAAACATCTAGATATGCTGAGTGCTCAGATAGGATTACATTTAAGAACACGCCGATTCAAGATACATTAAGCACCATGCAAAAATCCATACTTTTTAATCCAATAATTCCACTTACACCGAGGAAATAAAAATGGCAGGGGGAGGGGCTGTGTGGGAGAAAATGCCTGTCACAAAACGATTTATGAACGTGTAAAACTGTAAAGAACTAAAACAGGAGAAAGAGTGAATTGTGAGGCGTCTGTGCAGGGAGTATAACATACGTGTCATAAACAAGACGCCCCAGCTGTTGAGAGGAACAAGCTGATGATAGCCTCCGTGAGAATAATCAAGAGATGAAATTATTTCTTCACCAAGATTATGGAAAACATCCAAGGGAGTCCTCAAACATAGTAATAATAATAACTCTGAAGGGTGATCACCCCCCCATTTATCCCCAAATTTTAATAATGTTTACAATGAAATTTAAAAGAACAAGCCAGCTCACATATTTGAGTTTTACCCGTCAGCTGTGCTTTATGGGATCTCATTTTTTAGCTAAAAGGAAAGGAAAAGATTTCAGAAATGCAAAACAGCAAAGTGAAATTGTACTATTTGGAAAAAGCTGTTAATTTCTTGAAACGGCTTTGGTTCAGAAGTGAGTTTTGTAAGCATGCATGGATGTTGACAGTCACGCAGAGACCCTCCTTGCTGGCTTCTGAGGTCACTGCAGCCGGCTGCGTGAAGCAGGCGCTAACCCGCTGGTTAAGGGGCTAGGGATGGGTTAGGTCCATCGGTCCTCTGGCCACGGCGCCCTCCCAGGCCTCCCTACCTTGATCAGACCTCTTCTAGTGACCCAGCCACCAGCACTCCTCCTGCTGCTTCACCTGCCCCGCTGCTCGCTGCTGATACGAATTCTTGGCACCACTCTCCATCTTGCTATTTCTTTCAAGCGTGGAAAAGAGCTTGGACCCCTGGTATTCATTTGAATGAAACCAACTAATTATGACCAAGAACTAGCTCTTAGCATTGAGTTGAAACATGGAAAATGTTTCCATCTTCAAATTCCCACGGCATGTGAGAACAGTCCAGAAATGAGCCAGCCCAGGCAATAACTTGAGAAAATTGGCCAGAAGAAAAGTATGGGCACACATGTCACAAACTGGTCTGGCCTCTGGCAAAGCACTTCCAAACAGTACGAAAAACAACCCATGTAATAAATACCACAGTAACACAATGAAGGGGGGAGAACTACATGATGTCGAC
Organism: Ursus americanus; assembly: GCF_024610735.1. Lineage (NCBI taxonomy): Eukaryota > Metazoa > Chordata > Mammalia > Carnivora > Ursidae > Ursus > Ursus americanus. The sequence goes on along the minus strand of NC_142136.1, from coordinate 13,360,755 downwards.
CGATGCAGAAAAAGCACTTGATAAAATCCAGCACCCTCTCGTGATAAAAAGAGGTAAGTTCCCCTTCTGCTAGTAGCCCGTTTCCCTCCTCACCTCTCTATTCTAAGCTCTTCTCCTAATTTCACATTTTTTTAAATGATGTCAACTATTTTCTTTTATCTGAGCAAATGATTAAGAAATTACACCACACTGTAGTTTTAATAATTTCAGGGTTGTTTTCATTGTCAAAAAAAAAAAAAGTAGGAAATATCCCCCCAAAATGAGTCTCTCATGGTGAGGCTCAGACCCAGGAGAGCGGGTCTTCTTTCCACTGTCTTCCTGACTCCTCAGCAACAGCCATTGAGTTTCGAATTGAAATGTCAATAGCCCGCAACTTACATTCATTTATTATTTATCACTCACTACTTACAGGTTTTTGAAGAATTAAAATTCTGTTTTGAACACTGAACATTTTTCTCTGAGCCTCTATGCTACCAGTTATGTTTTTCTTATCTGTATGTTGAAAACACACCTTACAAAGGTTACTGTGAATTCAATTAACTATCGTGTGTTTGAATCTGCATTTTCTTCCCGACAGCAGCATTTTATGACCTTGGAGGCTGTTGATACATGTATTTGCAAGACACTATTTTTTCACTGTCAAACAGCGTTTGGTGGCACATACATCCGTGTTCCCCTGGCTAAAGGGAAGCACTGATCATTTCAGAGTAAAGTGAGTTCCAGAAAACTCTTAGAAGGAATTGCGTGTATCCATGTTAGAAAGAAGCAAACGACGCTCTGTCTCGGTGCCATGATCCTGAAGCTGGAGGCTCGCAGTGGTGCCCCCCGACTTCTAAAGGTCTAATGTCTCGGCATCCTAACATTTGCCAGGCTAACGGGAGCGCCAACGTGTTCACTTGAAATCCTGAAAATAGAAACTGAGCCGTCAGTGGTTATCCTGAGGCAAATTTTCAGTGGTTTTCTCTGCTTTCCCTCCTTTCCACACATCCAGCTGCACGCCTGCGCTCTCACCATACTGTCAGGCCCCTTCCCTGAGCGACAAACCCATGTTCTAAGGAGTCGATGTTCTCTTGGTGGGCTACTCATCAAATTAAAAAAAAAAGAAGAAGAAGATCTTATTACACAGAAGGGCAAGACTGGAGGCAGTGAGATTTGAGGATGATTTTATATTGTAAGGTGTGAATCGGGCTGGCTGAGTGTGACCAGGACTCTTCCGAGCTCTGTCCAAAAGACCTTTTCTCCTCTTGCTGTTCTTCTGAGAGGAGCATCTGTGGCCTGTTGCTTGGACAGCCTTTGCTGGACGGCTTTATCCCCCCAGTGCAGATGGCCCGGTCCATTCGCCAGCCAGCTCCTATCACGGAGGACAGCGGGAAAGGTCTGGGGGCTGGCGTGCTGGGAGATGGCGGCCCCCGTTCCTGGGCCTCTGCTATTTAAGCCCGTCAGGCTGTTCCAGCCTCAAGCCTGCTGCCCCATCACAGGAGCCGTGCTAAATGGGGATCTGTATGAGTTCAGCAATATTTAGTGATTGGGAGTCTGACATAATGCACTTTCTCATAATTTATTAAAGTTGCTAATACATTTGAAAAATCTGTGAAGAACATGGAAACCTCTGGGTAATATCGTCCAGTGCATTAACCCTCCATTGATTTTGCATCTCAATCAGAGTAAAAGCCAAAGTCCTTCTGATGACCCACAACGTTCTCCGCCCTCTGGTCACCTCCCTCCCCTCACCTCTCGTCTCGGCTACCACTCTGGCCCTTGCTCTGCTCCAGCCACAACTGTGCTGGTTGCTATTCTAGAATGCTCTAGGCACACTCCTGCCTCAGGATCATTGCAGCTCCTGCCCCCGCTTAGCAGGCTTGTTCCCCTGCCTGGAAAATTCTCCTTGAGACCTTCTTCGGACACCCTAATGAAAATCACAAAGTTACCCACCTGCCACCTCCTTCTCCCCCTCAGATATGTTTTCCCCTGGCGCTCTGCATTTTACTGACTGTTCAGTCTCTGTCCTCCCCATTCAAATGGAAACTCCCTGAGGGTAGGGACTTGGGCCTGTTTTTGCTCATTACTCTTTCTCCCGTGCTGAGCTCCCCAACGGAAGTATTAAATACAAATTGAGTGAATGACCAAGATAAAATGGTAGTGAATTCCGTCCGGGGACATGAGGATCGGAAGCATTTGCCACGACATCTCTCCTCTACCGAGAAAAGCAGCGACTTAGACACTGAGCTCAACGACTCTAGGGCTGGGGGCCTCCCGGGGGAGGGGAGGAGGCCGGGCCATAAGGTGCAAGGAGCTTTGCCCTGGGCTTTCACGAGAGTCGCTAGAATCCTAACTCTGCTACCTGTGAGCTCTGTGACACCCACCAGCTGTTCAGCGTAGGTGAGTTGCTTTTCTCACTTCACTCAGTACGTGAAAGAAAGCTCCTGAGACAGAACTCCAGGGCTGTTGTGAGAATCAGGGTCGGTGTACGTAAAGCATCTGGCGTAGAGCAAGCCTCCATGAAAATAAAAGCAATTTTCGTAGATGTGAATCCTTTGTATTAATTTGTAGCTGTTTGCCTTATGGTAAAAGTGGAAATTCACGTGCTTGTTGGCATTTTTGCTTCAGGGAGCACATTGAGTCTATTTTAAAACTCCTTGCAATAGTATTTTTGTCCTTATAGGGAAAAAAAAGCCTACTACATACACTTCTATTAGGTTCCAGGGTGGGTTGGTATTATTTAAGGACCTTAAATGGGAGGAGACGGCCCCTGAAGCAGGGGAAATCCTCTTCTATCTGCTGCCCTCCTCCCCGCCGCCGCCGGATCTCCTACCAGGTTTACAAGGGCCTGGCCTTGCAAAATCTGTGTCTTCCGAAGATTCATTTGTTAAGCCAACACGGACGGCGTACATGTTCTCCAGCAGGCACGGCGCTCTCCGTGACTGGCTTTTCCGAGCACGTGGGAGAGCGTCCCCTCAGGAGCAGCTGGCAGTAAAGCTCTGAGACTGGGCCCTGATGGTGAGAGCGGGCATCAGCAGTTAGGCGCTGCCCCAGAAGGGCGGGCAAGGCAAAAACACTTCCTCAAGGGTGGCTGGGGACAGGTTGGAGCATGGTTCTCGTGGAAGAAGGTCAGTGAAACTAGGCCTTGGAAGGGAAGTGGAATTTGGACAATTTGAAATAGGGAAGAGGACAGAGAAATGGTAATGGCTTGAACCTAGCCAGAGAGGAGGCAGGAAGTCATCGGCCTTGGGTTTCCCAGCTTCAACTGGAGTTGGATCTAGGCTGCATGGATCTCGTGGAGGTGAGCCTGTTGGGTCTCCTCTCAAGATATCACCAGAACCCACCACTTCTCACCTCCACTGCCACCGGCCTGGTCTAAGCATCATAGTTCCTCCCCGGGATGGCTGCCATGGCATCGCTGGTCTCCCTGTGACTGCTCTGGCCCGTCTGTCTGTTCTCATAAATGTCAGTTAGATCCTGTCACTCTTCTGCTCAGAATCGCCGTTCCTTCCAAGTAAGCAAAGGCTTTCCAACGGCCTACAAGACCCTGCACAACCAAACCTCTGTTACTTCTCCGACCTCCTGTTCAGCTCTGCCCTGGCTCAGGGTACCCAGGTGCACGGGCTCCTGGCGCGCCTCCTGGTTCACCGGCCTTAGACATGGCAGGCATGCTTCCTCCTGGGGGTATTTGTGGCGTCTGTCCTCTCCATCTAGAACGTGCTTCTCCCGGACACAGGCCATGCCCCGCTCTCCACTCCCTTCGAGTCTTTGCTCCAAAATTACGTTGTCCGTGAGCCTGGCCCTGCCCACTGAAGGGAAAGGGCTGCCCACCACCTGTACAGCACTCCATCCCACTTACTTCACCTTTTTTCCCCTCAGAACTTGGCATGTTCTACTCTGTAACTTACTTAATTGTAATACTCATTGCTTGTTGTCTGTCTGTCCTAACTCGAAGCTAAGTTCCATGAAGACAGGGGTATGGGTGAGTTCGGCAGGAAGGGCAGAGTGCTGCTGGACGAGGGTCGGCAGCGGGCCCCATCCAACAGCTTGCGCGGGCGGCAATGAGAATGAAACACTAACGATGATGCAAGGGACCTAGTGGCCATATAGCCAAGGCCACATAACCCCACGCGGGGGACGAGGGACTGTGTGGTAGATGAAACACCAGTCAAGGGTCCAGCCCGCGTGCTCCTGTAAAATTCACTGTGCTCCAGGGCCAGGGACTGTCCTTATTGATCGCAGAAGCAACCAGGTGACATTGAGTAGATAAAAATGAACAAAATACTGGTCCTATAAAAACAGCTCAAAACCTCCCACTGGACCCCACCAAGTGTCAGACGCTGCGCCCTGGACAGGCAGAAGTTTCATGCTGGAGTCATCCAAAGGCGGTGGAGAGCTCCCGCCCTACTCTTCCTGGGGACACTGCCCTCCGCTGGGGCTCTGGGCCTTTCCGATAAGCAAACCATAGATATATGCCTAAAACATGCATGCATAATTCTTAAGCTATAGTTTGATATACGCATAATCCATTTATCTCCCTGAAATCCAAGGACCTCACCTCCTGATTTTGAAAGCTTGCAATCTCCTCATCACAGGGGAGCCTCTGGGGCTCTTGGTGGTCATCCTGCTGCTCGAATACATGGAGATGTGCTGGGACTGGCCTACTTTGGTTGTTCCCTTCAATTATTAGTTTGATGTATTAAAATTCAGCCATATTTATAAAATGTACTCAATCACTTTAATTGGATTTGTGAGAACATATGATTTATGAAACGTTACATAGATCCTTCCGGCTAATACTTAGACTTAACCATTACTTATTACTCTGGTTTCTCCCTTTCTCTGTGTATATGCATCGCAAATCTACGTAGCTGTATCTAGAGTTGCTCAAAGATAGGAACGATTTATTTTTCATCTTTGTATTCACTCGGGCCCAGCATCACACCACACATAGGGTAGGAATCCATACTTCAGATTCTTAGAGTGTGCCAGTTTTGGAGTCAGGCTAAGCAGGTTCAAATCTCGGATCTTCTTACTAAGCTGTGTGATCTTGAGCAAGTTACTTAACCTTTCGGAGCCTTAGTTTCCACGTTTGCAAAAGGGAGATAAAACTAAGACCTACTGCAGAGATGGATTATGGACACCAAAAAGATCATTCATGGAAAGCACTTAACACCGTGCTGGGCATATCATAAGCATTCAATAAACATGTAATTTTTATGATTATATGAGCAAGTGAAAGAAACACAGTGATGAAGAGCAATGGCTCAGGGGTCACACAGCCCGTGATAAACTCTGCATTCTACTTCGTGCTACTTGTTTGATCTAGGACTAGACCATCCATCTCCCCAGGTGTCAGTTCTCCCAACTAACTATCACAAGGAGGTATTGCCGGTGGCTGGTCTGTCTCAGACAATGCATGTGAGACACTTAACACAGTGCCTGGCATGTATATAATAATAAGCAGTCAATAATAATAATAATAATAATAATATTTCTATATTTGATAAATGTCACCAAGTATTATTATCATATAAGCAATTACCTTTAAAAAAAATTAGGTTCTCTAAATAATGGATAGATTCAGTTTATACATAAATTCGACCAGCAGTTTCTGGACTGTCAGAAACTTAAGTATCCAACCAGTAGCAACGGTTGGGGAACATCTGGGGTTTACTGAGAGAAAAGACTTCTTCCATAAACAGGTTATGGGGAGGTCCTAAGAGGGAGAGGGGGAAATGTCATATGTCAGTGTTGGCTAGATGTGACCAGAAGGGACCCCAGACTCTGAAGACAGTTCTGCCCACTGGATCGAAGAGATGCTGCCCCTGAGCCCCAGAGTTCTGTCTCAAAGACTCCACCCTCCTGGTTCATTTTGGAGAAACATTCAGCCACAAGAAGTCTGAGAAAAATTAGCAGGACATCGGTCCCCTGAGGGTGGGTGACAGTGAGGGCAAACCCAGGAAGAGGATCCTTGGTGGGTGGTGGGTGAGGAGCCGCTGTCCCTAGTGGGCCACAAGCCCCAGACTGGGGGGCAGGGCTTTCCAGATGCAGAGGCCCAGCAAAGCTCTGGTCAGGAACGGAGCCTGAATGGAGGCAGGTTCTCAGACCTTGAGCTTGGAGATGAAGACAGAAGCCCCGTGGTAACTTGAACGTAAGAACTGGGATACCCAATGGGTGAACCAGGCGAAGAGGAAGGCAGAAAGTTGGAGTTTGGGTCAGAACAGCCATGTAGCCTTCAAAACTGGGGATACTGAGTTATCAGCCAGGGAAAAGACCCATTCTCAGTTCAGGATTTATCTTAGGAACCCAGGAAAGAAGGAACAGGTTAAGATCTCAGGAGGGCGGGATAACAGGAAACCTGAGCTGAACACAGCAGGCCCTTCTCTGTACCCTCTTCTCTACCATGTTCCCTTGTTGCATCAGAGTGCCTGTGAAGGTGGCCTCGCTTCACGAGGGAGACCACAGAAATGCGTATCGAGCTTGGTCAAAGCAACTTCAAAATGCTGGCCAAATTCACACATTTTCTTTGACTTCCCCCCTGCTTCACTGAATGATTCTGGCCCACCCCCCACCCCATGCAATTTTAATATCAAGCACAGTTTTTATCAAGTCTTTCTCTGTAATCAGGATATAAAAATTATCCCAACATTTCTCTTTGAAAATGGATCTTCAGAGACTCAGTAGGCCTTTATGCATTACTAATGAGTTCTTTAGTGAAACATTTTGTCTTTTACTAAAATAAATCTCTCCTATTAAATCTTCCATATGAAAAATCTGATAGCATTTAAGCTGGCTAGTTTCATTTGGGGAAAATCATCGTGCTTGTGAAGGATTTAGGAGTTGTTACAGTTTGTTTTTGATCAGGCGAGGGGATCTTTTTGCCTGAGTTCGTGCAAAAAGTTAGACCACGCATTCGCAGATCCACATCCCTCTGGTAGGAGGCAGCCGGCTGTTTTGCTGCTAAAGCCTACAGTCTCGTGAAGTACATTATCGAGCATTTCTTGGGGGTCACTGTATTAGTTTCCTCAGGCTGCTGTAACAAGTTCCACAAAGTAGGTGGCTTAGAACAACAGAGATTTTTTCTGTCCCCGTTTTGGAGGCTGAAATTAAGGAGTGTCTGCACTGCCTCGCTCCCTCCAAAGAACTAGGGCAGGATCTATGCCAGGCCTCTCTCCCAGCTTCTGGTCACTTCAGACGTCCCTTGGCTTAGAGATGGCCAACTTCTCCCTGTGTCTGTTCACATCATCCTCCCCCATGCATGTTTCTCCCTGTGCCTGAATTTCTCCCTTTTATAAGGATGCCAGTCTTACTGGACTAAGACCCACCCTAATGGCCTCATCGGCACCCAGTTACCTCTGTAAAGACCCTATCTCCAAATAAAATCACATTCTAGGTACCGGCGCTTATCCTTCTGGGATGACACAATGCAGCCCCATAACTTGGAACTTCCAGGGTCATCTCCCTAATGTCCGTTATCACACAAGGCTGCTCATTCTGTCCTAAACACATCTTTCATATGTTGGGCCATAAAAATTGTTGCCCATAGCTCTTCCACTGACCTCGAGGGACAGTGGAGAGGGGCACACTTTCTAGTCACTTGGGACCAGAATCGAGTCCTGGCTGACTCTGACTCAGCCTTGGAAAGTACCTTCAATTCCCTCCGGGCTTCATTTTTCTTACCCTTAAATCCGGGTACCATATTACAAGAATGTTGGGAAGCTGTAATAAGATACTGTGTCTCGAGAATGCTTTTCACGGTGTGATCCAAATCTATTGGATTTCTAGTTTCTTAAGAGCTGACAGCAGCTTTGGACGCAGGGCTCTGCCATTTCTGCCTGTGTGACCCTGGGAGGTTATTTACCCCTGTGTGCCTCCCTTTCATTCCATCAAATGAGAACATTAGCAGTGGCTCTGTAAAGATCTTGTATTGAAGATTACAGTATAACCTACAGAAAGCACTCTGAGGCTGCCTGGTACGTGATCCTCGCACCGTTACATAAGCCTTAGCTATTTCTGTTGAGGGTGGGACCACGTCTTAGTACCCTGTGCGTAATTCCATCCCAGTTTCTGGCATAGAGCACACGCTCCCAAGATGTTTGTTGAATGAATAAAGGAAGGGAGGCATGTGGCTCTGCCCTCAGGGGACCGCTGGATAAGGCCCACACCTCTGCCAGCAGGCAGCACTGCGAGCAAGGGACTATGCCTACACCTTCCCAGGCTGTGTTTCCCGAACAAAGTGCAGCTTCCTTCGGCTGCGGTCTGCTGGGCTGGCCAGTCCCGTACCACCAAGAATTGCAAACCAGCCTAAGAAAAGTGTTCCCTTGTAAAAATGAACGCACTCTTGAAAGGACACTCTATCTTTCCATCTTCTTCTAGAGATTCTTCAGCCAACCTTCCTCTTCTCCCTGGTGCCTTTCTCCGTCTTCCTCCCTTTGCTGCCCACCCCTTCCCCATGCATCCGTGCATTCCTCACCCACCCTTCTCCCACCTCCTCCTGGAAGCCTTCCCAGCTCCAACAGCAGCAACCGGGGCACTCTGGCTTTGTCACAAGTATATTTATAATCAGGTGTGATATGCAAAATATTTTAAAATGAATACCTCCCAGGTACATAGGGAGCAGTCAGACTGCAGGAGAACTGGGTCAGGAAGACCCCCTACTGTGTGGGATTTAACACTTTGATTCCAGGGAGAGAGAGAGAGAGGGAGAGAAAGAGAGAGAGAGAGAGTGTCTGTGTGTGTGTGTTGGGGGGAGGAGGTGTTGGGATTCGAGGGAGTGGCCAGAGCAACCAAAGAAGTGGAGAAAACACCTGATACTCCACAAGCTTGGGGCAGCGGCTGTTTTCTAACTGGGACAGAAGTACTTCCCGTCTCTGGATAAATGGCACAGCTGGACAGGAGCATCTCCCCTAAATACCAGCCATTGAGGCTGATGGTCTACCTGTGTCCTGATTCCAGGAAGACCTCAGTGAGGGGAGAGGTGATTCACCGCTCAGTTTACAGATCAGACTGAAAAGACTCTGACAACAGAAGATGTATAGTAACATTTTATGTCTTTGGGAAAATGTCACTTATTTAAGAAGTGGCCAGCTTCTGGAATCAGCAAGAACCAATGAGAGTAAAAATAGCAGCCAGAATTTACTGAGCATTTACTTTGTTCCAGGTGCTGTGTGAAGGCCTTTATAAGGCTTCAGGAATTTAACTCCTGCAGAGTGATTGTGGATGAGCCCGGCTTGTTTTAATTTTCCAAATGGCCAAGTCTTCCTCCCTACCCACCTCCCCCTCCACATACATCCAACCGGATAAGCTGATGAAGTCGGTAAAGCATCCGACTCTTGATTTCAGCTCAGGTGATGATCAGAGTCATGAGACTGAGCCCTTGGGGGGCTCCATGCTGGGAGTGGAGCCTGCTTAAGATTGTCTCTCTCCCTCCCCCTCTGCCCCTTCCCCTGTTCGCCCTCTCTCTCTCTCTCTCTAAAAAATACATATCACAGGGCTTGGCACATAGAAGGGGCTCAGCAGGATTTGTCAACGAGAAGAAAGGATGATCATTTGATAATATGCATGGAGTGCCCTCTGTGTAAGGGTCCCTGTACTGCTGGGCTTTGAGGAGAAGTATAATAAATAGACGAGAAACGTGTGCCCTTCCCCACAGGAAAATTCTACTGCTGCGATATTAATATTTCATAGAGCTGCTGTTGCACACGGCCATGGCAATGCACACATCTACGAACGTGACGTTAGGAAATCTAGACCCTGAAGTCAAACAGCCGCTAACCTGGTTTTCTGTTGATATTTTCTCACAATCTACACTCACCGATGTATCTCTGTGACCAAAGACATTCACCTTCCAGTCAGATAAAATAATTTTCAAATGAAGCATCTGACGCCCAGAAATTAGTTTCATTAAATCGCTCAAGAACACAGGGGCAATTTTTGGTGTCACTGATTTCTCTTAATTGGCACATTTTCAGTTAACATCTGAATGGAAAAGCCCAGTAAAAACAGGGTGTGGCTCCTGAATTAAATATGACAGACCAGTTCTTTCCAATCACAAGACAAAAATGGTACGAGAAACTAAAACTGCATGGCAACCTAAATCCATTAAAAGATAAAGATGTAAACGTGCTTTGAAATGGCGAACTACAAATAATCAGCCCTCTTTGTCTCTCTTCCTCATGTGTCAGTTTTTATGTTTGGCCCCTAAAATGGTTATAAAGTTAGGACTTAATGGCACTTACCAGTAGTGTTTGAAGGAAGAAGGCAGTCGTCACAATGAAGGAAACCATCAACAAACCAAAAAAGCAACCTACTGAATGGGAGAAGGTATTCACAAATGATATATCCAATTAGGGGTCACTCTCCAAAATATATAAAAAACCTATACAACTCAATACCAATAATAATAATAATAATCCAATTTAAGAAATGGGCAGAGGACCTGAATAGATTTCTTTTTCTATAGAAGACGTACAGATGGCCAACAGACACATGAAAAGATACTCAACATCAATCATCATCAGGGAAGTGCAAATTAAAACCACAATGTGATATCACCTCACGCCTGTCAGAATGGCTAAAATCAAAAGCACAAGAAACAATAGGTATTGGTTAGGATGTGGAGAAAAGGAACCCTCTGACACTGTTGGTGGAAATGCAAACTGGTGCAGCTGTGGAAAACAGAATGGAGGTTCCTTAAAAAACTTAAACTAGAATTACCATACAATCCAATAGTTCTACTACTGGGTTTTTCCCCAAAGAAAACAAAAACAGAAGTTTAAAAAGATATATGCACCCCTCTGTTTGCTGTAGCATTATTTACCATAGCCAGGTTTTGGAAACAACCTAAGTGTCAATTGATAGGTGAGTGGCTAAAGAAGATGTGGTGCAGATCTACAGTGGAATATTACTCAGCCATAAAAAAGAATGAACTCTTGTCATTTGCAACAACATGGTTGGACCTAGAGGGTATCATGCCAAGTAAAATAAGTCAGTCAGAGAAAGACAAACACCATATGATTTCACCAATATGTGGAATTCAAGAAAGAAAAGAAAAGAAAAGAAAAGAAGAGAAAAGAAAGAAAGAAAGAAAGAAAGAAAGAAAGAAAGAAAGAAAGAAAGAAAGAAAAAAAGAGACAAGCAAAAAAAACAGATTCTTAAATACAGAGAATAAACATGGTTGCCAGTGGGGGAGCTGGGGGGTGGGGGGTGGGAGGGATGGTTGAAACAGGTGAAGGGAATTAAGAGTACACCGTGATGAGCACTGAGTATGTACAGAAGTGTTGAATCACTATATTGTACCTCTGAAACTAATATTAACACTATATATTAATTATTTTTAAATGGGTGTTATACACAAGTAACGAATCATGGAACTTTACATCAAAATCTAGGGATGTACTGTATGGTGGCTAACATAATATAATAAAAAATTATTATTAAAAAAATAAATTAAAAACTAAAAATAAAAAAAAAAGAAACAAGGAAAGGGGCAGTTGCATCACCATAGTGGTGCATGAGTCCCAAATCTATTTACAAAGCACTGCTGACGACCCTAAGGTGTCCAGCCCTCTGTTGATAACAAATGGCCCTAAACGTATTATCTAGAGATGGGAAAACCCATAAGCATTTGACCCACTCTCTAAGAAGAGTTAAAAGCATTAGCGCTGGGGGAGGGCTCTGGGTGTCACCCCAGAGGCCAGGTGCAGCAGTGGAATGACAGGTAATGCTGGTTCCGGTGGTTTTCTGGAAAGAGAAAGCAAACTAAACTACAGCTCCCACTATCGCTTGGGCCAGTCATCTACTGCCCATGCTTCGGACTTCATCCCCTGCCCCCACCTCATAGCTGTGCCCTCGGCTGGCGTTGGCGGTGGGGAAAAACGGAGGTGTTGGTAACTGCCTATCAGCATTTGTGATTTTCCCCTAGTTTCCCCATCTGGCCACTTCTCCAGTCTTCCTTAGATCTTCCTACACGTTTCCTCCATCCCGTGGGAGCGGGAGATAAAGGAACCCTCCCCAGAAAAAGGGAAGATCAGATCGTAAATGTGCCCTTTTTCATCTGTCTTTAATAAGTATAGTGTTTTATGCTCTTGACCAAAAGACTATAAAAGATGAGTTGTAATGTAAATTGAGCTAAATTACTAATAAACAGAAAGTGCTTATTTTAAATGCGTACATAATATTGACGATCCGGGCAACTGTTCATTTTGATGGAAGTTCTGGTTATCATTTGCTTATAGTGATTCCCCGAATTCAGTTTCCTCTAATTCCACAGTCCTTCTGTGGTTGTATTTTATTTGCTCTATTATGTAGTTGGAACTAATACTACAAGGAGCTCATGCGGTTCAATTAGTTTATTTAAATTCAAAAGAAGCTTAAAAGCCTAATCTGTCACTTGCCTTAGAGTACAGCTATATCGGCCGCATAGTTAATGTTATAAATTAGGCCCTGATGTGAATAACCATTTTATTCCCCTACACTTTCACTTGCCCATATCCTTCCGGAAATGTGCTGCAGAAGGAAGAGAAGGTTCAGGCCAAATGTTAAACTCAGCCTTTTGCCACCTGACTTAGACCCATTAAAATGATACACTAATATAAATCTGCTCCCCTGGTCAAATCAAGGCCTTTCTTCCACTCCCCCACCTCCCCCCCACTCTGAAAAAAACTTGAGAGTCTCTGAACCTGTAGGCTGTGACTCACCCAGCGAGTTCAGTCCCTTAGAAACGTCTGCTGGACGACTTCTATGTCACAAGGGCCAAAACGTGGTCTGTTTGATTGAATTTCTCACTTTCAAGCTGTGTACACTGTAGGTACTTAATAAATCCTCCTAGACTTAATCAATTTTGACTTAATTCGCCGCTTCTGCTGGGGTGCCTTGTGCCTTGTCTGTCACATAGACTTCTCAACTGTTCTCAGAACATGCCGGGGCTGTTGCCACCTAATCCCTGGTGTCACTCTTTACTGTAACTCTTGGTATGTGTAGCTTTCCCCTTTTCCTAGATGAGGAACATTTAAGAGGAAAGAGACGTGGAATCGACAGTGTAGAGCAAATTACGATGTTTCCCGAGCAACATCTGCTCTCTCTCAAGCTGTCACAGCCAGCAGGAAGGAGCGGAGATATGGGAATATGAATGCACCCGTTTGACAGACGAGAAAATTGAGACACAGACCATTGTCATGATTTGTAAAAGTTCATATAACCATTTGGGGATGAACCCACAACCAGAATTCCAGGATTTTCCCACTGTAATGCATATTTGCTTTAAATTCTAGATGAGTCATGCCATGTCAATCAGCCCTGGCAGGTTAGAGCAGGAAAAATATCAGAGAACCAGATCTGAGGCTCTTCTGAAGAGAGAAACGGCCCGTGTTGGCACTGATTGTGAGAACAAGAGTACCGGAGGGTTAAAGAGCCTCATAGCTCCTGGGAGCTCGGGGATCGAGGAACTGAACGAGGATTAAAGAGGTGGTTTTTAATACCATTTCTTTTTCTCTACAATGCAGCAAAGGTGCTCATAGTATAAGTGATGATGAGGATGAGGATGGTAAGAGTAATAATATCAAAACCTTCCAGAGGGCTCGCTGTGTGCCAGAAACTGCTCAAACGCTTCACGCGCATTCACTCTTCATCTTTACCAAAGTCTAGAGGTAGGAACCATTGCTATCCCCGTGTTGTAGCTGTGACAGCGCGAGGCCACAGAGCCCCATGGCAAGAACAGCAGAGCTGGATTCCAAGCCAGAGTAGTCCAGGGAGAGGCTGTTCCCTTTACCACGAGTTCAGACTTCTTCTCCAAGAGAGGGTCCCAGACAGGCCAGGTCTCTGGAATGTAACTCCAGGACGAGAATCTGTTGTCACATCAGGAGTTCGTTAAGCTGGTCTCACGTGCGTGGAATGCAGAGGAACCTGAGGGCCTCTTCCATGGCCAGCTTTGGGGTCCAAGGCAGGCTCCTGGACTCAAAGGGTCCCTGTAGGCCACTCTCAGCACATGCACCTGCCATCAGTCACCAGAGTCCACACTTGCACTTCCAGCTCCTGGCCCGCTCACTCCGAAACACTATCACGTACTGGAAACACCGAGTGTCCAAGACCCAGCTGCAGGGGGAAGAATTCAGTAGGTTGGACGCTGACCCCGGACTCCGGCTGGAATTATTCTCCCCCAGGAGGACATTTTTAGAGGCTGCTAATCAATGACTCAGCCCACGCCAAGACCCAATTCAAATGATCCCCAATAGCAGGGGCCTATTAACTGTTTGAATTGTACATCCTATAAAATCCATAGCTTTTCCCATGGAAAACGAGTGGGTTGTATTCTGTCAGCTCTTCCTGTGGGCAAAAACGCCTGTTGTTAATCCTTTTAACAATCTCCTAATTAATCTGTTTTCTTTTCGGCTTCCATATTTTAATTGACTTTTTCAATTAGGAGCAGACTAGAAAAAGGTTCTAAAAATTACTTGTTTTAAAATAAGCATCTAGAAAATCTCATTTTCCAATTATGTTTTTTTTTCCCCCTCACACTGACCTGATTCTGAAATCTTGTCTTAGCCAAGTCTCCATTTACTCGATCCCACACCATGGAATGTAATGGCCATGTAACTCCGATGGATCCGATCTGTTGTTCTGCCAAGTACAGATTACAGTTTAGCATCTTTCCATGTTCTGGTGAGAATCGACATGGGTCCTCTGTATTCGAATTCTCCATGGTCGCTTGCTTGAATAAACTTACTTCGGTGTGACATTTTTACCTCTAACCATCCTTCCTAATCTAAATATTCCTGAAATAGAGATTATTTTTGAAGAAAAATAATGCACACATTCTATGTAGACTCTGACAGAATTCTGCTTTTGTTTTTAAATAAGTGGTCTCCAAACAATGCGAACTATAATGAAAGTAGAGAAAGTAGTAAATAAAAGTAGTTTGAAATCTAATAATCAGGGTGCAATTTTGCACCGAGCTAGACTAAAATGATTCTCTGCTCCTACTTAAAAACTCCGTGGCAGTGACGTTCAAACCCCTTACCTTGGCTCCAGTCTGCTCCTGTTTCCTATTTTCTCACCCCGGCTCCAGCGCGCACCCCCTTCCATACTGCAGCCTCGGGAAACTTCATGCATGTCCCTGGATGGTACATTCACCTAGGACATTCTCCTTGCACATTCTCTTCCTCTCATTCTCATTTCGTATTCTCTCCCCTCAACACACACACACACACACACACACACACACACACACACACACGGGTACCGCTCACTGCCTTGCCATGTTCCTTCTTATCTTTTGGGTCCCAGTTTAATGTCACTTTTTCAGCATCCTTCCCTGACCCCCCAGTCTCAATTTTGACCATCTTCCGCCACCTTCTCTCAGCATTCTCCTCGGAACACGTATCACAGTTTATACATTTATCTGTGTCGTTATTTGGCTAACATACATCTTCAGTGCTAGACCGCAGGCTTCAGGAAGGTAGGCCGCGTGGCTTCTGTTTGCCTGGCTTTGTCTAACCCACTCTCGTCACCATGCCTGGCACACACATGGTAAGATCTCAATAAACACTTGTTGAATGAGTGAATGAATGAGATCCTAGCCCAGAAGTACACCAAGGACAACGGTGAGTGTGACCCAGACCACTTGCGGTCTCCATACTACCGGGGGTGGGCAAAGCACCTGAAGGCCTGATGTCCTCAGGAGTTTGATCCCCACAGTGGCCCCTTGCATGGGCCCATCTGCCTGCCTTCGCCTGGGCTCCCGTGTTTCGTTTCCAGAAGACTCTCCACGTGGACTCCGCCATGGCACCCTCCCATCCCCAACCCACAGAAACCGCGCAGTCCTCTTCTCTAGAGGCCGGACCCTACTTCTCTCTTTCCCAGACACAGTGTTTAACCAAGACCTAAAAGGGAGGGAGAGTTGAAATAAAACAAGAAACAATCCTAGAGGCCACAGGAAGACTTTTCCAAGACATTTTTATCTTTATTTCTTAGACTAAAATCGGGAGATACTACTTTTGACGCTGCTGTTGTGTTGTTTTACAATGATGTACAAAGACACTTTACATTTCTGCATGCTGCCCTCTCCGTTTCAGTTATGACAACTTGCCATGATAATCAGCAGTTTCTGTGCGATGATGCGTATCCTGACAAATCTTACGCCTTCACAAAAACTTCCTTACAAATTGTTTACTGTGTCAAATAGCTCGTTATATTTTGACAGTTGCTTTTCCTTTAGGATTTTAGAGTCCTGTAGGATCCTTTACTAAAACTCGGCCTAGAGTTTCCCAGTTCTTCAATTAGTATGCCTCAAACATCCATGGTGCGACACACTTCCCAATATTAATACTAGATTAAACTATGGTGCAGGGCTGTTTATTTTTTAGTATTTTTTTAAGATTTTATTTATTTATTAGTGAGAGAGCAAGAGCAAAGTGGGGGGAGGCAGGGGGAGAGGAACAAGCAGACTCCCCTCTGAGTAGGGAGCCTGACATGGGGTTTGATCCCATGACCTTGAGATCATGACCGGGGCCACCCACATACCCCAGGGCTGTTTCTTTAAATGTGCATACTTGCAGAAATACCCCAGAGAATTGAAAATAATTTTAAATATAAGATATTTGAATAAGTATCATTAAGTAGCTTTCTTCATGTTTTGAAGGAAAACTCTGTTCTACGGAAGAACCGAAAAGCCACAAAATACAACTAAATCTGTGGTCTGCACTTCTTGTAAACAAAATATCATATACAAATATTTTCTCCTTTTCTGGTAATATTAACAACATTTACTCAATGCTTACTACATACCCGGTGTATGTACCTCTAAACTTTGTGCGTGGATTAATTCATTAAATCCCACAACAGCCCTTAGAGAAAACACAATTCATGGTTTTTAGTGTACAGATAAAAAAGAACTGATGCACAAGAAATTCAAGAGTTTGCTCAAAGTTGCACAGGTAGGAAAGAGCAGAACCAAGTTATGTGCCCAGGAGTCTGCCTCCAGAGCCTGTGAGCGTAACCATTTCTCTACCCCCTACAGAGGGATAGACCTAGGCAAATAATGTTTTTCCATTCCCAAATTCTCATATATATTTTACTATATTTTAAATTGTATTATGTATCCTTATTATTATATAATATGTATACACCATATTATTGTATCAAGGATAGCACTAAATTGTTATCTTCTCTAGATTTTAGCTATTGCTAATAAATAGCTTGGTGTAGTGATGTAGTTGGGTCAGGTAGACATCAATTTAGAACCTAGCTCTACCACTTACCAATTACATGACCTCGGAAAGGTTCCTTAATATTTCTCAGCCCATTTGCTATTTTGTAAGATAGGTACCATTATAGCTGTTGTACGGGGAAAATGAGATAGCCATGTATAGATTGTCTGGCATGTGGGTGATCCATAACATGCCTTACTCCGAGTATGTAAGTAAGGACACTAGGAAATTGCATTAATTCTCATGAAAAAGAAGGTTCCATCAATAAATTACTAATTCAGTGCTGTAAATCATGTTCTCTTGGCTGAAAATAGTTTATACAGTTCCTTAAGTGTCCCAATTGTATCAAAAGATAATAGCATTTACAAGAAAACCATATTTTTCTGGCCTAATCGAAATTTTTATGTGTAGCTACAAAGGATTACATTCGAAGACTAGTGAATCAAAGGGACAGTTATATGAATAAGCAAAACTAAAGAGTCGAACTGGTAGAGGTCTGGATATTTCACAGATTCCATCACCATTGGATGGAATTCTTTTCCAAATCCCCTCCTTAGGGCCGGCTGTATGTTTGTGCACACAGGCCTATACGGGTATCTTGTAGACCTGAGCCTTTCTGGGTGTCAACCTCCAGGTGAAGTGATTGTGCCTAAAGAGAGCATGGATTGAGGTTGTCAGAAGTCTGGGGTGCATATTTTCTGTACGAGAAATGTCATCCTGTTTAATCCTCTCCCACCCGTGCTGATGGTCAGTAGCTACATCTCGTATCCCATGAACCACCTCCCATCATAGATGATACGCGTGTATTTGGATACTTGGCTGACAGGCAGCCAATCCAGGGACCAGTCACACGCCTGTGTTGTAGGAGCTGACCCAATACACACGCGTCTTGGAGGTTTGCTCTTAGCAAACTCAGCAATTGTCAAGGGAGGACATCACAAAACAAAGTGCAAAGGAAAGTTAGGATAAAAACTAACCCCCCCCCCAAAACTGCAGAGACAAGTAGACG
Source organism: Ursus americanus (assembly GCF_024610735.1). Taxonomy (NCBI): domain Eukaryota; kingdom Metazoa; phylum Chordata; class Mammalia; order Carnivora; family Ursidae; genus Ursus; species Ursus americanus. Next base: position 13,342,560 of record NC_142136.1, on the reverse strand, counting down.
GAGAGAGAAGGAGAAAGATTCTTAGGGCTCTTGGATTTAGATTATTTTTCATTGTGGTTCCAGTTTACCTGTGTCTTTATAACAGCCTTCCAGTGGCTGACCTGGGATGGCTCACATAGGAAGCTGCAGGACACATTCAAAATATGAGCTTGAGACTAAGGAGACATACTGACCTGTAACCATTGTTATAGAATTTTATTAACAGAAATGTGGCCGATTCCTTTTGATGTCCCTAGTACCTGCCCGGTGTCCTACCTGCAGAGGGTGACACGACCTGTAATGCTAATAATAGTACAGCCTTGGGACAGCATCGGTTGATGGGCCCAGACCACCAGGACCGAGCCTGCCACTGACATCTGCCCTTCTCCACTGCGGCGGGGGAGGGTTCATGCTGAAGAGGGAGCCCACACTGCCAAAAGTGCAGCTGAAATTAGCGGGACACGGAGTGAGAACTCCAGATGTTTAGAATTAGGATGACTACAAACAAATTTGTTTCCCCAGTACCACCAAGCTTGCCGTTTAAAATTATTTTTATATCTGGTAAACAAACCCATATTCTCTTTTCTTGGTTGCAAATAAACTAATTCTTTAGGGAATGATAATACTCACACTGGTTAGCACAGTCTGCTCTTCTTTTTCCAGAAATTGCATAATTCACACATCAACATGATTCTCTCAGTTGGTAATTTTGAAAACGTGGGAATTCAGTATGAACCTTACATTTGCGATTACTCTTCAGGACTGGTTGTATGCACACCTGTCACCTAATTAATTTTTTTTGCTGTGCCAACTGTAACGCCAAATATTACTTTAGCCATAAACACTCTTCACTGTGTCATATTGTGACATTAAATTTGATACAACTGTCATGGGAGTGGGGCAGGGACATCGGGTAACCAGCTTTGGTGTACCAAAAACTTATTAGCTGCAGGTAATTATCTGAGTTTATGCCTGGAATTTTCACTACTGCATCTATTACCAAGAAATATCCACTCCTGTATGACCACTGCCTCTTCTTCAGTGATTGAACTAGGGATATCTTCAGCCAATCTGGAACATGCATTTCAAGAAGTTCTTATTACTGTCGCTACTGTGCAAATTCAGCACGTAATCATTCATATTTAGTCATCACTCCAGCATGCACAAGCCAACATAGAGCAAGTTCAAAGAGTCCTTTTGATAAGTCCCCATAAAAATGCTCCTCTGGTTGCCTTCCACACCTCCTAGGAGAAAGGTCTGCCTTTACTCCTAGCACTCAGATTTCTTTAGAGTGTGTTGGCAGAGTTGGAACCCATTAGAAAGAAAAACAGCAAAAAATCCCAGGAAGCCTCCCTGCCAAACAGGTTTGAGCAAGGTTGATAATCATCTAATGCCAGATTCACACCTTGTATATTCCTGTTGTATGTTCCAACATGAGCGCGCACGCACGCACGCACGGGATTCTTACCTTTGTTATACATGGAGCAATTGTGAGATAGTTGACAATAGATGACAGCTACTCCTAACAGTCCTAAAACCAAACATTCGTTTTACAGGGCCGTTGTTCAAGAGAGAACTGCAAGTATCTTCATCCTCCAACACATTTAAAAACTCAACTAGAAATTAATGGGAGGAACAATTTGATCCAGCAAAAAACTGCCGCAGCGATGCTTGCCCAGCAGATGCAATTTATGTTTCCAGGAACCCCACTTCATCCAGTGGTGAGTACATCGCATCTGATGACAGGCTTGATGATTAAAGTGTTGGTACAGGCAGGGCCACATTGGCCTAAAATGGCCTCCCTCTACTTTGTCTCTGGCTACAATTAAAGCAAATAGCTTTGAAGCTAAATGGATGCTGAAAATAGGGTTTTTGAAATTATTTAAATGGAAAAAATGTGTGTGGACACAGTAGGCAATGACAATTTCTAAGCGGTATCTGGGAAATGGTGTCCCTGCAACTCTTGCTCACCGGTAAACTCCGCATTTGAACCATCTTAAAATGGAAAAAGTTCTCCACTTGATTCAGAGTATGAGGTGATGGTCTGTGTGAAGAGGAGGCTGGCCAGGGGTGTGGCATCTGTGACCAGGGCCACACGATTAAATGCTCAAAGGAGTTCAGTCTTTAAATATGTTTTGTGTCATGTTTTCTCCATGATTTCAGTGTTTGAAAGTACTTCCTTAAAGGTCTGGAAGTTGTTTTAGGAACGAGGCCCTGGGGAAAAGGAGTGCATTTGGCTTGAATGGATTTCATTTACATTGGTGAATTATTTGTCAAAAACAAGCTAATTAAAAAAAAAAAAAACAAAGCCAGTAAAGTGAGCAAAATTTGCTTTAGAAGTACATACACAAAAGACTATTGTTTAAAAATTAGTCTTTATTGTGTGAAAAGTCTATGTTGTTGAAAACTGCTAAATTAAAAAGGATAGCTACCCCTGAGATGTACTTTGTTGAGTGTCTGCGTGATGAGATGGGGAGGGTGGGAATGGCTGGAAGAGGGAGAGAATCCAGGCAGATGGTTAGCAGTTCTGCTTGTCTCCAAGTTTCTGCTCAAGAATGGTGGCACAAAGTAGCCAGGACCCAGCTCTGCCCAGAGTTTAAAAAAAAAAAAGTGCCAGGTGCAGGGGGTTCCAATCTAAATCAGAGACAGCCTTTTGGGAGTAGACAGAGTCATGAGACAGGCAAAGTAACATTAAGGCACAGGGAATTATGATTTTGAATGATGCAGGAAATGCTGCTTGGAGGAGGTCCCAAATAACTATATCCCAAAGGATGAGTATATCCCAAAGGATGAGTAGGGGCGAGCCTAGATGTAAGGACAGCATAGACAGAGTTCTGAATATATTTAACACCAAATATAGGCATTTAAGTGGATCTATTTAAAACCACACACATGTATAATTTATGGTTCTCTATTGATGTACTCATATAAATTATTTTATTAAATTACCTAAAGCTAAAATAATTTAGTTATTCATATTAAATAATGTCTGTAGGAATAAATTTAGAACCACCAAGGTCAACATAGTAACACTGCATTATGTATCTGTCTCACTCATTTTAATCATTCACTTCTTATTTATTTAGAATTCATAAAGATTGAACTTGGTACTTAACAATGGCAATGTTAATAAGAAAAGTCCATTCCCATTGTTAACTATTAGCTGAACTTCTTTTTGAAAGTTATGTTTATGTATTGTCTCAAATAATAATTAGAAGTTAATAACCATGATCCATCTATGAAAAAGGAATTGTACATTTACGTATTTCAATAGAAGTTTTTAAATCCCAAGAAATCCTGGAGTTAGAAGTGTGATGTACCTAAAAATCATCAACTCTACAAACAAATAACTTCAGAGTCTCAGGAATGAGTTAGTGACCTAGGCCAGTATCGCAGGCCAAATAATGGCCCTGAAAAGTACAGGGAACGTGTAAATGTCACCTTATAAGGAAACTAGGCCTTTGCAGGTATGAGGAAGTTGGGCATCTTGAGATATGGCAGTGCTCCTGGATTAAATGCAATCACAAGGAGCCTTATGAGAGAGAGGTAGGGGGAGAGTTGGCACTATGGAAGAAGAGAAGGGCAGTGTGCCCGTTGAGGCAGAGGCCTCAACCCAGAGACTGCCAACAGCCACCAGAAGACAGAAGAGAAGAGGAATAGATTTCTTCCCTGGAGCCTCCAGAGGGAGCACAAAGTGCCAGTACCTTGATTTGGGCCTGGTGACACTGATTTCAGACGTCTGGACTTCAGGACAATGCAAGGATAAATTTGTATTTTATCAGTTGCCAAGTTTGTGGGAATTTGTCAGACCGGCCACAAGAAGCGAATAACATGCGGGAACTGCTTAAGACAAATACATTGATGAACGCAGAGTAGCAAGTGCCACTCCATTTTCAGGTTTCCTTCTAGGCTAATCTTCTCTAAAGAACTACGGATATTTTTTCCACTCCCTCCTAACTTCTATCCATCCTAAACCTAGTCTCTGATTATCTCACCAGTGACCTCCATATTGCAAAACCAGTGATCTCTTTTGCCCTCATTGTGTTCGTTTGACCTCCCAGCCATATTCAGCCCACGTAATCAACCTTTCCTTTGTGGAATGCTCCTTCCGCTCTAATCTGTCTTCCTCCTCGGGAAAAGGCTGGAAATGTTGCCCGTTGTGTTCCTCTACCATATGTGGGTAGAGACTATTGTACATGGACATTCCTGGCACTGGATATTTCCTTCATCATCTCATCCATTCCCATGGCTGTAAATCATCTGTAAGCTGAGAACTCCCCAATATATGTTTCCAGTCCTCTCCTCAGAGCCCCAAGTATGCATATCTAACTTCCTGCTGGGCTCATCTTTAAATTGCTCACAGGAACTTGATGTGTTCAAGCCCAAATGTTCTATTTCAGTAAATGCAACCAGCAGTTTCAAAACCAAAATTAAGCAGATTCTCTCACATCCAGGCCATCAGCAAGTCCTGTCATTTCAAGTCTGTTTCCTTCTTTACCTTACCAAACCCTCACCTGAGCCTCCATCGATCTTTTATTCAAATATTTCCTTTCTAATCTATCAATTTCCACTCTTGCTTTATTCCAGTGTATTCTGCATACAGCAACCAGAGAAATATTTGTAACACATAAAGTCATCATATCACTCCCTTACTTAAAACCCATCAGTGCTCTCCCATTTCATTAGAGACAAAGCCTAAATATGTAACCATGGCTATGCTCTAGGAAGTCATCTGTGGTCTGGTCCCCACCAGCTCACCAACACATCATGGGCCACTCTTTCTGTATTCACTGGAACCAAACTGAACTTTCAGTTCTGTGAACACACAAAGCTCTTGCTTGCCTCATGGTCTTTGTTCTTGCTGAAAATATCCTACTGTTCTTCACATATTAACTTCATCTTATCCAGAAGGACTCCAAATCCATCCTCTGTGACCCACCACCAATCTCCATCAATACCAGTGAGGCCTCCTCATTTCTGCTTATCCATAAAAATAAATTGTAATTTTGTTTGTTCTTTCCTATTATGGTTTAAGTTCAATAAGTGTGCATACAGTGGCCTGGTTCAGTGCCTGTACCAAAAAGTCCTTACTGAGTGAATGAAAACACAAATCATTCTTCCCTCTTATAACTCTTCTGTCTCAAATTCACCATACTTTAAAAGTACCCTTCAGTTTTTCCTCCTGGCAGGTTTTCTCTCCCCAATTCCTAACAGGATATAAAAGTAATTCTTCTTTTCCTTTCCTTCCTCACACACTGCATCCCCACCCAAGACACAGCCTTCGTGTGTACACTCAAGATAGAGAAGTGGGTGGTTAGCACTAATACATGAGTTTAGTAAATTGCAGGATACAAAATCAATACACAGAAATCTGTCATCTTTCTATACACTAATAATGAACTATTAGAAAAATTAAGAAAAAAATCCCATTTACAACTGCATCAAAAAGAATAAAATACCTAGGAATAAATTTAACCAAGGAGTAAAAGGTCTATACACTGCAAATTATAAGATACTGATGAAAAAAAACTGAAGAAGAGATAAATAAGTGGAAAGATAGTCCATGTTCATGGATTGGGAGGATTAATATTATTAAAATAGCCATACTACCCAAACTGATCTACGGATTCAAATAATTCCTATCAAAATTCCAATGGCATTTTTCACAGAACTAGAACAAATAATCCTAAAATTTTTATGGAACCACAAAAGACCCTGAATAGCAAAAGAAATCTTGAGAAAGAAGAGCAAAGCTGGAGGCCTCATGCTGTCTGATTTCAAACTATATTATAAAGCTATAGTAATCAAAACTGTATAGTAACGGCATAAAAACAGACACATAGATCAATATAACAGAATAGACAGCCCAGAAACAAACTCACTCATATATAGTCATTTAATTTACAATAAAGGAGCCAAGAATATATAATGGGAAAAGTCTCTTCAATGAATAATACAGAGAAAAACGGGCAGCTACATGCAAAAGAAGGAAACTGGACCACTATCTTATGACATGCACGCAAAAATTAACTCAAAATGGATTAAAGACTTGAGTGTAAGATCTGAAACCATTAAACTCCTTTCTTAAAAGAAAACATAGGTGGTGACATCAGTCTTGGTGATGATTTTCGGGATTTGATAACAAAAGCAAAGGCAACAAAAGCAAAAATCAACAAGTGGGACTGCTTCAAACTAAAAAGCTTCTGCCCAGCAAAAGAAACCATCGGCAAAATGAAAAGGCAACCTATGGAATGGAAGACAATATTTGCAAATCATATATCTGATAAGGGGTTAACATCCAAAATATAGTAAGAATTCATACACAGAATAGCAAACAAGCAAACAAAATCCTCTGCCCATTTAAAAAATGGGCAGAAGATCTGAATAGACATTTTTCCAAAGAAGACATACGGATGGCATACAGGTCGTGAAAAGCTACTCAACAGCACTCATCATCAGGGAAATGCAAATAAAGATGACTATAAGATATCACCTCTCGCGGCACCTGGTTAAGCGTCAGATTCTTGGTTTCGGCTCAGGTCATGATGTCAGGGTCGTGACACGGAGCCCTGCGTTGGGCTCCATGCTCAGTGGGGAGTCTACTTGAAGATCCTCTCCCTCTGCCCCTCCCCCGATTCAGGCATATGCGCACGCATGCTCTCTCGTTCAAATAAATAAGCCTCAAAAAAAGAAAAAAAAGAGAGAGAGAGAGAGATCACTTCATGTCTGTTAGAATGGTGTTATCAAAAAGATAAGAGGTAACAAGTGTGGCCAGGATGTGGAGAAAAGAAAATCCAAGCATTGGGAATTGGTGCAGTCACTGTGGAAAACAGTAGAGGTTTCTCAAAAAATTAAAAATAGAAATACCATATGATCCATCAGTTCCACTTCTGGGTATTTATCCAAAAAAAAATGAAAACACTAACTTGAGAAGATATCTGCACCCTTATGTTCACTGCAGCATTATTTACAATAGCCAAGCTATGGAAACAACCCAAGCGTCTGTCAGTGAACGCATGGATAAAGAAGATGTGTATATATACAATGAAATATCATTCAGTCATTAAAAAAATGAAATCTTGCCATTTGCAACAATGTGAATGGACCACAAGGGCATTATATTAAGTGAAATAAGTCAGACAGAAAAAACAAATACTATATGATCTCCCTTATACATAGAATAAAACAAAACCAAGCTCATAGATACAGATAGAAAGATTGGTGGTTGCCAGAGGCAGGAGCAGGGGGCTGGCAAAATGGGTAGAGGGGGTCATAAGGTACAATTTTCCAGTTATTAAAAAAAAGTAATTCATGGGGATGGTAATATTCAGCATGGGGACTACAGTTAAGAATACAGTGTTGCATAGTTGAAAATTGCTAAGAGAGTAAATCTTAAATGTTCTCATCACAGGAAGGCAAATTCTGTACGTCCATATGGTGATGGATGTCAATGACTTACTGTGGGGGTCATTTCACAATATATACAAATACCGATCATTACGTTACACATCTGAAACTAATGTAATGTTGCATGTCCGTTATGCCTCAATTAAAAACAGAAAAAGATAAAGAAGTGGGGGTGGGTAGCCCTTAGTAGGATAGAGATTTAAGAGCCTAAACAACCCAGTCCTCAGGGACAAGGTCTTGCATTGGGTATTCTGCCTTCCAGAGAAGCTTCTGAAAATAAAGAGAGGAAGCTTAAGGGATGCCATGTTTTAAGGCTTTCAGTTTGAATGTCGAATACCTACCCTTTGAAGTCAAAGCTTTCTAAATGTATGAACTCTCACGCTCCTGTTTTAAAAAGTCAATTGACTAAATTTCAGAGCCATATAATACCTCAGGCCACTTAGTCATTACTGCTCAGCACTGGTCCTTCCTTGCCACTACAAGGTAGCAAAGAATGCGTGCTGAATGTGTGTGTGTGTGTGTGTGTGTGTGTGTGTGTGTGTGTGTGTGTGTGTCTCTATGCGTGTGAGAGAGAGACAGAGAGGTCTTTGAACCTGGATCTACTGGTACTGAGAAAGAAGACTAGAGCGTGAGAAGCTAAAGAGAGAAACACAGGCATGTGGACTGAAACACAGAGATTAGAAATAGCAAGGCCAGCATTTCAGAAGCCATTTTCGTCCAGAAGATGCCATAGCTTCGTCTTCTGGCCTTTCCAGCTGCAGCTAGTTCTGAGAGATGATCAAGGACCCAATGGATCCCATGTCAGACAGCCTGGCAGCAGGCCTTGTGCAGAAACCACGGGGCCCAGCCTCCCAGACACGAGCTGATGTGGCCCCGGGGACCAGAATCATTCGGGGGTGCTGCTTTTCTCTTAGCTGCAGCTAAGAACTGAATTCAGGTGCGAGGACGTGGTGTCAAGCCTGGACTCTACCTGGGGAGTACAACTTGAATCCGGGACCTGGGATCCACTTTCCAGGGCAGCGTCACTCCACACCACTGTTCGGAGCAGTTACCAACAAAATCTAGGGAGTGCAGAGGAGTGGAAATAGCCCCGACTGGGAGTCAGGAGTCCTGGGTGCTTTGCCCTGACTCTGGGTCAGCAGCATCGACCTTGCATAACCCATTTGGTCTCTACTCTAAATTGCTTTCACCTGTAAGTTCTCACAGCCACCCTTGCCCTTCACGGATAGTGAGAAGGTTAAAGAAGACAATGTATGTGAGAGCGGTTTGAACACTGGGAACCCTTCGGAAGCATAAGGTATTACTGTCAACGGTAATTATAATAGAGTGCCCATCTCTGAAGATGACCGTAACTTTACTTTTTACTCATCACCTTCGATGAAAAACACTCTGTATTAAAGAGAGAGAAAATATCCAATTGAATCTATCTTCCTAAGACCTATAAACTTTTAACTTTCAGCTACACACGAAAGAATGTATTTTCCCAGCCCATATTTCAAAAAAGAGAAGACATTTGCTATCGTTTAATAATCATTAAGAGAGTTTGACCTCTATTATCACAGTACTATGCTGATTATATTCCTGTTATAGAAGCAGTGGGCCATTTGGGGGAAAAACTTTATTAATGCTGGCTTTTACACTACCAATGATAGCTGTTATTTACTGAGTTCTGACCATGGGAAGTGGGGGAGAAATGACACCTGGTTTGGCCCAACTCTTTAAGCTAAGCTTCAGGTTTTATGTCCCGTCTGCTGTTGAGAAAACTAAACCCCAGGGAGTTTAACTCACTGCCCGGCATCTCTGGATTTGAATTTAGATCACTCTCAGTCTAGAATCTGTGGTTTTGTTTTTGAATAATACTCTCTCCGAGCCGTGTTAGAGCTATCATTAGTAAAACAAACTGCAACATTCAATTTAGATCATTAAATGAGATGAACAGGTAACTCACATTTTGGAAAGCACGATCTTCCTAATCGTAATAGATTCGTTGATAGGAGAAAAGGTTTCAGGAAATGAGTTCTGAGGTTCTGACATCCTAGTGACAGTCAAGGGACAAGCTGTGTTTATGTCACCCCCCTGACCCTGGCTTCAAATGATCCACGGGAAGGAGGGTTGGGAATTTGCTGCTACAGAAAGTCAAAACGGGGGGTGTGGGGGAGGGATCTTTTCTTTCAGTGTCTACTTTGATAATTGGTCTCTGGGTTAAATTACACATTTTGTACAAGTGTTTTATTTTTTTAATTTATTATAATAATATTTTTTATTATATTATGTTAGTCACCATATAGTACATCCCTGGTTTTTGATGTAAAGTTCGATGATTCATTAGTTGCGTATAACACCCAGTGCACCATGCAATACGTGCCCTCCTTCCTACCCATCACCAGCCTATCCCATTCCCCCACCCCCTCCCCTCTGAAGCCCTCAGTTTGTTTCTCAGAGTCCATAGTCTTTTAATACTTACTTTCACTCTTCATCTATGACAGTGGTCCCCAAACTGGGCCACACATCAAATCATGTAGTAAATTTTTTAAATGCAAATTTCAAGGGCAGGGGCCTTGAGTCTGACCTATTGGGTCTGTCCATATCTCTATGTAAGAAATTCCCTGCAGGCATTTCTGATAGAGCTAGTTTTTTGAATCACCGATCTGTTGTGATTTATGACCTTTCAAGGTTGATATTTTTTAAATTCTAGCATTATATAGTCATACCATTTAAATCACTTGGCTTTCTCTCAAGAGCGCTAACGTATAAAACCTATAGTTCCTGAAAACCACAACTTTCTATAATTATGGCTCAAATGGGTTGAAAATGGAAAACATACACATAGAAAATTTTGGAAAGAAAAAATCCTAACAGCCATCTATTTCCCATGTTGAGACCTCATGTTGCAACTCTGTCCCAAAGTGAATTTTATGTCTGAGCCGTAAAGATCTGAGAGCCCCTTGTGGGAGGGCTACAGCAGCGCTTGCAGACCATCAGAATCACCTCTTGCGGCCCCCAGCCACTCCTGTAAAGACTTCCAGACTCTCTGAGAGCTCCCTGCACGCACTATCAATATTTCACTGTTTTCTAACATGAGCATTCGTAAGAGATGTTTTTCCGTTATTGCTGTCAACAAAAAATTTGTTTAATAAACATAGATTGTTATTTTTCCCATATGTTCAACAACTCATTCAGAGCCATAAATAGAAAACAAGAATGTTACTCACAATGTATAAATAGTGAAGTATCGTGACAGGACCAATGGCATGGTTCAGTATTAGAAAATGGCATTAACACGTGATTGCAAATATCTGCGAACTGGTCTTAAAAATAAAGAAGTTAAAAGCCATCCATTAACTAAAAATGCAAGCAACCAACCAAAAGCGTTCAGGTACGATTCGGTGTAAAATTTATTCTCAGAAAAGTCTTCAGCATCTTTAATTGTTAACCTTGGTTCTAGAAGAGTGAGGCAAAATTTCTTGTTCTCTTATATTATTTCCTTTCTGAGAGGCGTATTTTTAGGTGGGGATTTGAAAAATAATCAGCCCATTAGCCCCTTAGTATATTTCTTCTTGTCTGTGGACAGGGAGTGTAGTGATAGAGGAGTTTAAACAAGGTAGGGTATGCCTGTATCACTGCTGTGTTGATTTTGACCTAGGAAACCAAACCAACTTTTAACGGCCAGTTGAAAAATTGGCCAATTGAAAAGTTCTTGCTCTTCCACCCAACCTTTTAGGAAGGGAAGTTTGGATCTAGACATGGTTGAGCTGGACCATGAGATAGCAGGTGTCTATGAACATTGCCTATGAACGTTGGGTACGTGCATGCTAGTGATGGACTATGGGAACATGCTGTCCGAGCAAATACAGCCCCAAATAATCCCTGCTTTTTGAGAATGTACAAACTCGATCGACTGGAAAATCAGGCACTATTCAAGGTTTTTCTTTATTCATTTCCTTTTTGAGATCCGTGGAGGAGAAATTAAAGATTTTGAGTCAGCACTCCATAGGTTTTCCTCCCTAACACTCAGTGTTTGGAGTGATGAGCACTTAATTACAGTGGCGAATTATTATCTTTTCTCGAGAATGCCTTCCTAGAAAGAAAAGTTTAACCTGTTTGCTGTCATTCAGTTTCTATGATGTTTTCCTGTGGATTTTTGTGTGGTTTTAGGAAGACGGGATCTATACGGATTTCATTTTTGTTAAACAAAACAAAATGGAAATTTAATGAACTTTCGCAGATAATGATTTATGCACACAAGGAGTCTTATCTATGATGAGTGAGTTTTGCTGAAATGACACTTGCGGGTGATTTTTTAAAGTTTTATTCTAAAGGAATCTTTGTCCTGTGTTGTCTTCCTTTAACAGCCCACTTTTCCTGTAGGTCCCGCCATAGGGACAAATACGGCGATTAGCTTTGCTCCTTACTTAGCACCTGTAACCCCTGGAGTTGGGTTAGTCCCAACGGAAATTCTACCCACCACACCTGTTATTGTTCCTGGAAGTCCACCCGTCACTGTCCCGGGCTCAACTGCAACTCAGAAACTTCTCAGGACTGACAAACTGGAGGTACTTCAATTATATTTGTGGTTTGAGATGCATTTGTGGCAGGCATGTACTTCTATGTAAGTGAACGCTTGTAAGATATTAATTCAGTCTTGCAAAACAGCCACGTGCACGCACACGCGTGTGCACAACATTCATCTAAAAGCCATGCATTCGTAATTCTATGGTTTCAATTTAAGGCAGCGAATAAAGGAAATGAGTCTGTAGGAAAAGAATTAGCTTAGTACAAACAAAATTCACCCGTGGGGAATGTGTGTTCAGGGGCACAATATTTAACAACCAGCGGAACTATGAATCAATCACTGTGCAGGCCATAGGGATGGCTCTTGAAGGCCTCCAGATGCTGGACATTAACTTTGGATGGATCCCGGAAAGACCTGAGAATGGGCAAGTCAGAGGCCCAGCAGTCAGGGCAACGGGGGATACTTAGGGGCAGGGGTAGGAGTCGGTAGAACTATGACTGTTGACCACTTGGTATGATCATATTTCAATATTTTAAGAACTAGTATGGTTATGTTGGTATGTTCCAGAATATCAGCCCTGGTCGTATTGTTGGTAAACAGGGGAACTAGAAGCTGGGCAAATTTAGGTATCAACTGAGGTATTTTCTTTAACTTAAGTTCAAGTGGTCTATAAAACTCAAGAAAACAAGTTCATATATTTATAGAATATAATTCTTAAGTCATGAGTCAAGCCAATATTCTCTTTAATCAGAGTTAGGAGATTTATCTCGACTATATCCTGTGATATTTAATAGAGCATTTTACACAGGTATGTAAAGATTCTGATACATTTTTCAATGAGCTCCTTTAATTCCATTATGCATTAAAGCTGTGAGGTGATGCCTGTATGGTTAGGGTGTATACTGTGCTTTATGTTAGATCACTGGAGAATGTTCTTTCAATGTGCATTTGTTTAAATATTTACCCAATAAAAAAATTTAAAGAAATATTTACTGGATAAATCTTGAGGGCAATAAAACGGTGCTGCCTGATTTCAGCTTCAGTCTGGAGTTTACGGGCCCAAAATGAAAAGACTATTTCCTAACACGGCTGTTTTGATCTATCCAGCCTGTGAAGATAGAACAGACCTTTCCTGGTCTGGAAAAGTGTTTGGGGCTCCACCTGCTGGACCCGTGGAGCTTTAGCGTTTGATTCCTGAGTGTGTGGTTTAGAAAACAAATTAAATCAGCTGAGTTGGGAACAAATTGTCCTCCCCTACAGGACTAGTAGACAAAGACACTGAAAAATAATTTCCAGCGACTTTAGCAGGGCGGCTTGCAGTTCATTTCAAACCAGGAACGAAGCCGGCCGCACATAGATACCCTTGGTAAACGCTCGATGGCTGTCTGCACCTCGGAACGCAGTCTCAGACCAGAAGATTGCATTCAGAGAGCAGGGCTGACTCAGACTTGATGGGAACACCTAAGTAATTTTTATTTTGTACATTTTATGAACTAAAGATGGAATACTGGCTTATATCCAAAGCAGGAGGAAAGAAGGAGCAATTTTGTGACTTACCTGTTTACCCTTCAAACCCTCTTGGCCACTGGTCTGTGAAACTGTATTTTGCAAGCACCTTTGACTTTCACAAGGCTTGACTGTTACATCAGTGACCCATCACATGACATCACTGATGGTCGAGATGCCAACCACCACTTCAACATACTGACTTTGGAACTAGAGCCGAAAAGGGAAAATAACTTATAATTTTATGATTTATTCTGCCCTGCTAATGATAAAATATAAATAAAATATCAGTAGTACGTCTATTTATTATCCATGTCATGTTATGTTGTTGATATTCAAGACAGAATTAAGAATACTCTTGAAATTCTAAAGAAAATTTTCTTTACATAGTAAACTTTTGATCCACCAGAACTCTTAGAGGATGGAGCATTCTGGTTACTTGAGACTTCAGGATAACGAAGGATTAAGGACCAAAAAAAGCAACGGCAACACATCAGCACTTCAAACTCTATTCCTACTTCCCTCCACTTATTTCTCTCTTTATCTTTTCTTTTTGTCTTTGCTGTCAAAAATAACAACAAAGTGACCTTAAATGCAAGTTTCAATGTCTTAGATATGGTAGTACTGACTTATGTTTATAAGTGTAAGTTATCTGTGCAGAGCAGGGGAGACCTGGGGGAAACAGGAGTTTCCAGATTCACCCCACCCACTTCCCATCCTCCGCGGAGGAACAAGTCTGTTTCCCCCAATTCTTTCTGGACTTGTACAGCTATGCCCTGGGGGTTTGGTCTGTGACGAAACTATCCCTCCATGCAAAAAAACTATGGCATCCCAGAGTTGTCAGGGTAGGAGAAGAGTTGGGTATGGATATAGATCTCCAAATTCTATACTATTACGTAGTTACATATACACAGATATTGTGTCCTAATTATTATATATAAAGTAGATACAGAGATATGCACATTACCCAGAGAGAAATGGAGGCTTTGTTGATTTTCGCGATTTTAGCCCAACTGCAGACTTTTGACTTATTTTCTCAATACAGAGTCTCACTCCAGAAAAGAGGGGGAAGCAAAACTCACATTAGTTTGTCAGGGCCTCTGGTTGAGTTCTGGACAATCAAATTTTTATCGAAATGGCACAAAAGCCACCATTAAAAGAAAGGAAAAGCATTTATTCCTTTGTAAAAAAAAAATTTTTTTTTTTTTAACCTAAATGGCTGCGCTGGCGGAGGTGGTCGCCGGGGGCGGCCTCGGGGCTTCCCTCCGCAGCGTCTGCTCTTGTTGCCCATGTCCTAGGTATGCAGGGAGTTCCAGCGAGGAAACTGTGCCCGGGGGGAGACCGACTGCCGCTTTGCACACCCCGCAGACAGCACCATGATCGACACAAACGACAACACCGTAACCGTTTGTATGGATTACATAAAGGGGCGTTGCATGAGGGAGAAATGCAAATATTTTCACCCTCCTGCACACTTGCAGGCCAAAATCAAAGCTGCGCAGCACCAAGCCAACCAAGCGGCGGTGGCCGCCCAGGCCGCCGCGGCCGCGGCCACAGTCATGGTAAGTGGGGCGCGCCCGCCGCGCACCTTCCTCCGTCGGGCCGGGGAGCCGCGGGGCGCCCGCGGGATTCCGCCGCTCCCCCCGCCCCCCACAGTCGGGAACTAGGGAAGGCTGCCATTCCTGCTGCTCCGCTGCCTAAGTTCTGTTGTTGTTCTCCCCGTTTCGTTTCGTTTCCCCCTCCTTCCCTTCCTCAGCACAATAAGTAAATCCCTCAGGCGCAGGGCACCCCGGCGAGCCGCCAGCCCCCCTGCCCCTGCTGCGAGCCTGGCCCCGGGGCTGCTGCCCAGGGCTCCTCCTCCTCCGGGCGGGCGCCGGGCCTGGGGCCACCGGGATGGGGGGCCCCAGAGCTCCGGCGAGGGAAATTGAGCGCTGCCGCTGAGCCCCGAGCAGCGGCGCTTCGGAGCGCAGCCCCCCGGAGGCGAGAGGCCAGCAACAGGTGACCATAGGCGACTGGCGCTTCCCCACTCCTGTTTCCCCCTTGCCTTCAAACATTCTCCCCCTAAATGAAATTGTGTACGCAACACCAAGTCATGAGACAGATGAAAATGGAGCTGTACTGACTGGTGCTTTGAAGAAAAGGGGGGGGGGGCTGTAACCCAGCCTGGAGTCCCTGAGTCACTGTAATGTCCCTTAGAGACCAGCTGTGGCAGCCTCCTCCCCCTCCCCCCCTCCTCCACCCCCGCCCCATCCACCCCCTCCTCCTCACCTCCTCCCCCTTTCCCCCTTCCTCTTCCTCTTTCTCCTCCTCTTCTTCCTCCTCCTCTTCCTCTTCTTCCTTCTCATCTTTGGGGAAATCTATTACAGCTCCAGAGTCTCAGGCCCCACCCCAGAACTTTGGGATCAGAATTCTAGTTTTAAAACAACCTCAGATCTTTTGTATACACATGAACAGTTGACAAGCACCTGCCCAGAGCCCTGGTTCTCAAACCTAGCTGTATTTTGGAATTACCTGAAGGGGCTTGAAAGGTTCCAACATCAGTCGCTTCCCCCCAAATTTCTTATTTTATTGGTCTGGGTGTGGCCTGGGCAGTGGCCTTTCTTGCAAAATCTCATGGGATTCCAGTGTGCAGCACAGTCTGAGAACCATCACACTGGGTTGTAGAAATTGCTCATTACTTTGTTTTAAGGTGAGATCTCTGGTTTATCAGAGATATAATATATATCTCTGTTATAATATATGCGAGACACAGTGCATTCATTCATTCATTCATTCATTCACTGACTCATTCAAAACACACATTGAGACCTGCCATGCAATAGACACTTGTCGGGAACATCCAGAAACTAGCGGGTTTTCTTGCCCTCGAGGAGCTTGCACTTGAGTGAGAGTGCTCCTCGGTGATGACGGAAACGCATGATGGGGTCCAGCGGGGACTCAGTGGGCCGTCCCTCCTTAGAAGAGACAGAGAGGACTTTAAAACACAATCTTCTAACTACAGTACAGAGAAATACTCCCCCTGTTTTGTTCTAGTTAAAGAGCGGTTTGCAAAACTGTAATTGGGAATGGATCTGGGGGAGGGGAGGAGCGGATCTTGAACACAAAGTAAGTTTGGGGTTCCAGATCCAGTAATGAGAATACAAAGGAGTACATCGGTTACTTAATGCTGATGAGAAAGGAACTCTTAGTGAGCAAGGGAGGTTTCTTATACATTTCTCCAGTGTGGAGTCTGTCTGACCACCCTCTTACTGAGGATCTCATCCTGTGAGAAGTAAAACTGTTTTCACTGTAATCATTATTTCAGGTCAACCTAAATTAAGTGATTGTTAGGCACAGAACACACGTTTTTTCCACTGCGTTGACGTTGTAAGTCATAACTGGGTACCAAGGATAGCCCCAAGGTTAGTCAGGACTCCGGCTGCAAGAGACAAAAACCCAAGTGTGGGAGCTTAAATTAAAAAGTTGGACTTCCTGTGGTGCCCTCCAAAGGGAGGCAAAGTCAAGTAGAGATTAGGGGTGCCCAGATCCAGAAACTGGAAAACCAGTAGATCTCCCTTTTTTTTCCTCTCTCCGCTTCTCTTGCCATATCAGCTCCATCTTCTAAGACCAGGCTCTCCAGTGCAACCCTGACACGGTTCTAGACGTGTGTGCGGCACATTCTTGTGTCTTTTGCCAGGAGAGAAAACAGCACCTTCTACAGCGGTTCTAATTAGAAAAAAAACCTAAAAAACAGTTAAACATCATTCTGGTGGCTGTCCTCATGGTTGGAGTAATAGCGTTCCATGATTGGCTCAGCTTGGGTCACAGTAGCCGTCTCTGGCCACCGGGGGAGGAGATGAGGTTCTGGGGGTGTGAAAAAAATTCATCCCTATACCTCAAATACCTGTTGCTACAACGAAACACTGGTACTAATTGTGACCAGAGAGCTGAGCCCTGAATTTCTCTGAGCCTTGATTGTATCTGCCGGTTTATGGAAGTACCTGTTCTGACACCCACAATCAGTATATCCGTCAATCACCGAAGGAACAGTGCAGCCCGGATAGGTCAGTGGTGGGCGATGGGGAGAAGGGAAGAAATGGCCATTGACACAAACATGTCACTCCTCAACCTGATATTGTGAGGCCAAGCCTGTAGCCCTCTGGGAGCTGCCATGTGCCTTCCCCCACCTTTGCACGTCACACTCATCAAGGCGCGTGGATGTTACTGCCATGGGTGTCAGTATAGTTAGTTACCATAGTTCCTGGGACTGTCATACTGTGCCCAAATTTGGAGTTCTGATATTTCAGGGGATCTTGCAACATCGTCAAAGACAACCCAAAGGAATACAGTTTCAGAACAAAAGCCAGCTTCTTTCTGACAATGACATGAAAATTATTGAATCTGTCATGTCTCTTTAGCTGAAGTGAGAGGCTCATTTGAACCAGCCTCGATGCAGTTGGATAAAGTCAAAGTGTTCTTCCTCTAGCGGCAAGATTACTCGATACACTGAAGAAAACCCTCTTATTTTATTTCCTTATTTAAAAGAACAAATGGGAGTGATGATTACAGTCAGAAGATATTAGAACTCCATTCGCCTGGGCTCCCTATCCCAACACAAAGAATTTCTGTCATGCAGTTTGTATTATTGTCTGGGATTTCCCTCTTTTGATTAATTGGACCCTGAAAATGCACTTAAAGCTCTGATTCCAGAAAAGGAGCCATTTATTTCCTTTAGAGCCCGACTCTTTTATAATACGTTTCAAAACGTGAGCATCATCCTTGCCAGATATATTTTTTCAATGCAAAAATTTGCCAGACAGGAGCTTCTCTTTGGTCATTTTCACACAAAGGGTGTCTGAACTTCAATCAAGCAGTCTTCCTTCACACGCTCCACAATGGGCCTACACAGATTCCTATTTTGTAAAAGGAAGCAGGACCAGCTGCCATCAGCTAGAGAAGTTTCAATTGTCCAAGAAATCACGTAAAGGAACTTTGAATTCCATCCTATTTGTCCACATCCCTTTCTTCCACATTAAAACGGCAACTCTGATGATTGTCGTCAGGATTTTCTGACGGCTCAGATTTGGTCTTTGCCCCTAAGCTGGCATGGGCCCTTGGTTTGCACGCCTTGATTCGCGGTTGGATTGTTCTTTGACCCAGAGAAAGGAAAACCCCGTTGCGTGTGCACAGACCTGCAGGTGGCCCAGAGAGGTCAGCCAGAATGGGTGCCGTGACCGACACAGAGCAGAGGCTCAACGAAAGAGAACCTCTTTCTCTGCTTAGGTGCCTAAGGAAGTTCCCAAGACCCAGCAGGCTCAGTTAT
Organism: Ursus americanus; assembly: GCF_024610735.1. Classification (NCBI taxonomy): domain Eukaryota; kingdom Metazoa; phylum Chordata; class Mammalia; order Carnivora; family Ursidae; genus Ursus; species Ursus americanus. Next base: position 13,323,853 of record NC_142136.1, on the reverse strand, counting down.
CTCTCAGGTCTAGTCTAAGCCTGAATACCTTTCAGTGTAGCTAAACAGACGCCAAAAGACCAATCGTATTCTCTAAAACAGAGTATCTCTGTACTACAAAATCATATTATAATGTGATTCTTAATCCACGCAGATTTTTTTAAAATGCACTCTACACATGTGGTTCAAAGCATGAGGTGTGCAAGATCCTGATAGGTATGCTCCGCCCTCCAAAAACCTTAGGCTTCCTTGAAAAGACACAGCATTTGCGTCTAGGAAAGATAACTTCTCCACCATATGCAGTGGGAGAAAACGAGATGCTGTTGTTGTCCAGCTCAGTGGAGAGCTCTCGGTTTCTTCACATTCCTAGGTTATTCTCATTTCTATGGACATTAAGCTTCATCAATCTAAGATCAGAAAAAAGAATATTAACCTTCCAGGTGATTATCCTAGGGAGAAATATTTAATATTTCTTTTCCTACTCGGAGACTTCATTAAACGCTGCTTTGTTAAATCGAAATTTTGCTCATAAATACCAGCCTTTGGAGACATAATCAGTCTTCCAATTAGCACAGCAGACAAAATCAACCCAACGGTAGATTTGCTCTGGAACTCCTGAGGACTGGAAAAGTGAGGAGAACTGAGTCCAGAAGGTTGAGGCCAAAATGATTCCGGGTTGGTGTTCTCAGTGCACTCTGGGAGAACAGGCTATGCAGCCTTTTGTAGTTAGCAAAGATTAATTTCAGCGTCAAGAAAGGCATTATTTAGCAATCTAAAAACTCTACAGCAACCGAAGATTTTAAAGGAACATGGAGTCATGGGAGTTACCTAATGGGGAACTTATATCTGAAGAAAGAATACCCATTACAAAGCAGCCGTCTTATTGTGGGGCTCTCTGGGTTTTAAAAATGTTGCAATCCTACTTTCAGAACACTGATTTCGTATTATTTGATGGCCTTTCTCAACACCGCCTTATAAAACATTTCTCTATTGACTGTTCTAAATCCCTTCTCTGCCTTCAGTCCTTTCCCTACCCACTTTATTTCTACCCCCCCATCTTTACCTTACCTCCTGTCATCTCTATACTTTTGATCCTGAATCATCAAATGATGACGAAAAGCCCGTGATTTGCAATGGAAAATGTCATTAATTGTTTCCCATTTTGAGAGTTTAGTACTATCCTGTTTTATTTCAAATGCCATGGTTCCAACTCAGAACTTTAGAACATTTTGTATTGATTACACAAACCTTAGGGATTTACCTATTGTGCTACACATAGAAAAGGGGTATTTCATTTTTTATTTGCATTGGAGCTATTCCTTTGATTTTTTTTTTCACAGAATTCCATCATAGAATTTTTCCATCTTTTACAGCAATTATCAAGGAATAGGAAAATTTTTTTTACTGTGGTGAAGATTCAACCAATCTTTGTTATTATTTCAGCTGTTTAAATGAGACTACCTGCCCCGAAGTACGGTTATAAGTTAAAAACATTATTTTACATCTAATATTTCAAGCAGTCCTTTGCTGGGTTTTTTTTTTTTTTTTTTTTTTTTTTTTTTTTAGCTGTTTGCTATTTTTAGCTGTTGTTCTAGCTGAGAGTTCCACTTCTCATTAGCTGGGTTGGTCACTGATTATAACTAAAAGTACACACAGAATTATTAAATATAAATGATTCTGCTAGCTGAGAACACGAAATACCTTTTTCAAGGGTATTTTCTTAGCGTAATCCGGTAAGTTGATTGAGATAAACTGAATTATAATTTCAAATGTAGTGGAACACAGAATGGACGATAAGTTAGTCGGTAGAAACAGTGTAATGGATGGAGAGTGGGAAATTTGAGAAACTTACCCTTCAAATTCAAAACTTGTTAAGTTTGGAACCTGCTCCCGCATTACCAGATTCACGCTAGCAGACTGAAGGGAAGAATTGAGACAATTATCCACATGATTCAGACAAAAATTAAGATCCAAACCCAAACAGTTTTGCCTCAATAATATTGTGTTTGAATATTTTTTTGCCTGAATTTCTTGTCTCAGTTTGCCACTTCATTTTGTTAGGCTAGATCTTCATTAAAAATGACTTTGACAAAAGTTGAAGATAATATCTTTTTTTTTTTTTTTTTGACTCGGATCTTATACTTAGCGCATTGGTTACTTTACATTCGAAAACTAACTTATCAGAAGTTCTTCAGTCCTATGGCCCTTGAAAGTTTTGCATTTTTTTCTGAAGCAATATAAAAAATGCTTATGGTATGTATGCAAGCTGCTGTTTTAATTAACTTTCCTGAATTTCAAACATCTATATTTTACTCTCTTATATGCTTTTAACTAAGGTATAGTAGATGCATTTTTGCTTCGATACTAATTTAAGGTGTAATATTCATTTCTTTAGAGAACATTTTTGTTGTTGTGCATGCCTAGTGTTTTGTACGTTGTATATTGCATTCAGAATATTTTTTTCCTTCTCACCTATCCACAATGCAATGCCGTTCCCATGATGCACCTCTGCTTGCTGTTTACCTGTATGTTAATTCGCTTGAATCCCATTGGCCCACTGCCATCATGTGCTCGCTGCCTGTTATTAAAAGACTCAGTCGACTGCCAAAGCAATGAAGCGACCTCTCGAAGCATCTGTAGACCTGGTACTTTGACCTTTCACCTTTCGCTTTGCATGTAGCTTTTCAGAGAACCATCTGAGATTTGTATTACTTGTAAAATTGGTTGCAAACAATCATTATTAATAATTAATGGCGGAAATTCAATAAGGTGTTTAGTCATCTCATTTTCATACGTAATTTGTGAAATAAATTAATCCTAACAAATTTTAATACCTTTTCCAAAAGAGTGAAGCAAATTTAAATTACTTGCCTCGGAAAATTCTCCTTATAATTCTTATTAACCTTTAAATCCAAGCAATTGCCATTTAGTTAATGAAGAGAATAGGTATTAATAATAACACAAATGCTTCTCCCCCCCCTTAGAATAGTTTAACTCATTTTTAAAAGCTGAAGCCATTTTTTTTCTTTTCTTTTTTCTTTTTTTTTCTTTTCTTTTTGTTTTTTTTGGTGTTGCTTGATAGTTTTTCTTTTCCTTAGTTGAGATGCTACCGTTTTGGGTTACAGAAGTCATGCTTTCGCTCTCAATAACAAATTCTCACTCATTCGACATTGCCGCTGTTTAAATTAAGGTGCATGGCGGAGGCATCTCCTTAGCTGTCATTTTGAAAAAGAATGTTGTAGTTGATGATCTCTGTGGACCCTGGAGGCGTGGTTACTTTGAGTTATACATGTCTTATCCAATTCTTTACTTCTAGGCCTTTCCTCCTGGTGCTCTTCATCCTTTACCAAAGAGACAAGCACTTGAAAAAAGCAACGGTGCCAGCACGGTCTTCAACCCCAGCGTCTTGCACTACCAGCAGGCTCTCAGCAGTGCGCAGCTGCAGCAGCACACGGCGTTTATTCCGACAGGTGCGTGCCCTGACAGTGCCGAGTCCTGTGTCCGTGTGCCCTTCCGGTCATGTGCTTTCTTCTCATTCCTTTCAGCTGTTCGGTGGCATCTAGTTTGCTTGTAAAGGTACAGTCAATGCAGCCTGAGACTCAGCACTGTCCTAGCTACCGAGCTATATTGACTTTGCTTGGAATGATAGCTGAAGGCTGCTAGGATTCTAAAGCCAAATATTTTGTAGTGAAGTGACAGGCTGAACCCATGAGAAGCAGACAAGCAGTGAGGCCTTTCAGTTCCTCGTATTTACACACGCTGTGTAAAATTGTTTACGTCAACGAGACCTTTTATGTGTGACAATTGAAATTTGTCATTAACCCTGAATGACCTAAAAATAGCAATTCCAGTGAATACTAACCTTTTTTTCCTATTTCTATTCAGAGCACTAAAAAAAAAAAAAAGAAAGAAAAAGACAAGGCTATTCAAATTAAAGCAATCCTCTACTCATGTTTTACATTCATCCTCTCTCTCTCGCCATCCTTCTCAACTTCACCAAGTGCACCAATAGCGCTCTTATCCTCAGTTTCTAAGCCAATGCCTGATAACAGTAGCTGCTGAGGTCCATTAACTGTATCTTTCCGCTAAGAAATGAATTCTGTTAATCACAGGATCTCAAGCTTAGAGGATTCTTCGTGATCTCCTCATGCAGGCGATTGTTTTACAGATGACAAAACTGAGGCCCCCTAAATGGGAGGTGACTTCCCAAGGTGGCACAAAGAGCCGGCGCCTAGTGTCCCTGTGACCAGTCCCACGTCCCATGACATGACACCACCCAGCTTCCACACATGGAGTCACAGAATTCTCCCTTAGAGCTTGGCAGACATAAAACCTCAGATAGAAGTGAAGGAACAAAAGCGTAATGCGTGGCAACCCTCCCCCTTTTCTTACCCACCTCCCTGACCACAGACCGACGTACACCATATACAAACACAGAGTCACCTTAAATGGATCGTGGTTTTGACTTTTTGGTCTGCATAGAAGCAGGGATAATAGCCTCAAAGTAAATAAAACCTTCCTAGTATTCAAAAAAAAAAAAAAAGAACCAGAGTGACTTACGCTTTTGTGAGGAGACTGTCCGTTCGTTCTTAGTTCTGAAGTCCAAATTTTCATCCCGTGAGAGTGACTCGAAGGTAAATATAGGCGAACAACAATTTTATCACAAAGACCTTGTTGGTCCTAAGCTACGTGGTTGGACGTTTTGGGTCTATCATCCATCTCTTTAAATCCTGTAGCTGATCAGGAATTAACAATGGGAGGGAGTCGAAGAGGTATTTCTGTGGTTTTCTTTGTACAAAAGCTACACCTTGAAAACAATGATCAACCTGTCAACGATATTTATTATAGTAAGCATGTAAATTAGGTAAGCAAAACGGTTCTTAGTGTTTAGTTTTCATATTTCACTCCTGCTCTTCTCTTAAGTAGACCTGCAGACCTGTAGCGTGAGTCTCTACGTCAGCACTTACGGGGGCTGCCCTCCTGTTCTGTTAGAACCTTAGCTAGTGACATTTCAGAGCAGGTATGTAGCACAGCAGGACTTGTACTTGTAACCCACTGGCTATAACATGGGTGTAAAATAATTTCTAGTAGGTAAACTTACCTCGAGGTCTTAAATGATTTCCTTAAGCATCTGCTTTTATAGACCTCGTCACTAGATATCTTAGGAGAAAAAATTAGGGAGGAATGTACTGAGGGGGTAGAACATAAAAGGGCAAGTCTGTTTCTGGAGACTGGGTAACAATTTCACTACCATTTCCTGGCACTGCCTTTGAAACCTTGGACCTAAGTCGTGTGGAAGTCTGAAGGCCTCTAACTCGTATTTAGGACTTCAGTGCAATAATGACAGCTCTGTTAAATCACTGCAAGAATCCTCATTTTAAAATATTTCACCTGGAAACCATTTAAAGACTTCCAAAGCAAGAATGGATAACATCCCTTATGCAGTGACCCCGGTTATTGTTGATGGAATGATGGGATTGAGGACCGGGAGGCTGTCCTGGCTGCCGTTGTTGTGCACTTCCGCCCCCTGCTGGATTCTTTAAAAACTGTCCCAGTGTGTCGGGCAACCCTCAGTTGTGTGGACTTTCAGAGCCCAAAAGTGGGTCCTGGCCCACTTCATTCTGTGAATTACAAATGTTTCCATCTGTAACATGATATCAATATCCTAGTGAACAGCTATGTGGCTCTCGTGCTCTGCAATAGTATTTCAACTTCTAAGAAGTTTTCACATGTTTTTCTTAAATGATGAAAGAGAAAATAATTCAATCAAAAGCAAGTTAGCGTGATCGTTCCCCCACTTAAATCCCTGACGGAAATCTCTGTTTATTTTGGCTCTAGTTTTTATTTCGGGCTTTCTTTCTCATAAACCACGTTTTCAACTCAATTTTAAAACAGTAATGATAATCATTCTTTGTTAATTACTGTTGTCTTAAATCTCTGCAAATTAAGTGACGATGTTCAAAAATCGTTCTTGTGACTTGGTAGATGGTGGGCCCGTTATTTTTAAAGTGACAGATTTTGATTTTTCTGTAAGTACTTTCTATCAACAATGATCGTATATATGAAACACAGAGCATCTCACGTGTTCCTGGAGGTTAGCCTTTACTGAAAGGCCATTCGGAGTGAAATTCTGGGGTGGTTTTTTTTAAGATCCCTAATTTTTCTTTTTTTTTTTTTTTTCACTGAGGTGTAACCGGCATACCACATGTATTAGTTACAGGCATATGACATAATGGGTCAATATTTGCAGACACGGTGACCTGAGCATCCCAGTCAAGCCACCTGCCATCTGTTCCCCACATGAAGTTTTTGATATCTCACGAAAACTCCCCCATGGACACCATGTGAATTTGGATTTTAGGAATCCTGCCTCCAGGGTGTGGAGCTAGGAATACAAAACATTGTGCAACATATGGGATTCTTCTCCAAAGCCATGCTCATATAATTATCACCTTGGTTGATGTCCTAGCACGTTTGTAGTGCGTGAGACTTTTCCTTTTCTCCTTTTTTGATAGGGATTATTTTAATCTAGGAGTTAATACTTTTTCTTTGCTACGTTAGGCCAGTGGCAGAAACCACACACACTCACAAAAAGAGCAGGGTAATAATTCTCGGCATTTCTCGGACAGGTTTATTGTGTTACCGTAAGTGTTCTCCTAGGCATTGTCTCACTATTCTTCGAGATAGTTCTGCCAGGGGCAGGCATAATTATTTGCATTTTGCAGATGGAAAAACTGAGGCTGCGTGTCTGTGCTGCAGAGTGGAATGTATAATTCGTGGAATTATCCAGAGCATCCTGACTCACAGATTCTAGAGTTGAAATATTTGTGCAACCGCAGCAGAGAACAGATGAGAAGTCTTTGTTGATAGAATTAGTGCCCTAGTGAAATGCTTCAGCTGGTCGGAACAGAAAGACCCACCGAGTCCCTCTCTGATTTATTTCATTATATTGGATGTACAGAATACATAGAACAAGGAAAAGCACTAGTATAAATATTGCCTAATGATTCGAAACCATAAGGTTACATAAGGTCATCTATCACACACCTTGGTGAAAGATTTCGCAGTGCTTAGTGGAAAGTGGACCTGTATAACCACAGCGAAATATATCTGCCTCCCTTAATTCGGCAAACAGTTCTTGAACACAGAGTAAGTTCTGGGCTCCAGATCCAGTAATGAGAAGACAAAGGAGTTCAGAACTGGGGAAAAACCAATACAGTGCCGAGCGTTAAGGGCCCCTTGGAGTGCGAGCAAAGCCACTTGCCAGTGCAGACAGAAGTAGTGTCTGGGCCATCAGCAGGTGCGGTGGGGGTGGGGACAGAGGACACGGAGAAAGAAGCGACTGTCTGAAGGAGAAGACATTAGCTTAGGACTTTGAAAGGAAGATTTTACCAGTAGCGGAACAGCATCCCAGGCAGGGGGAGACAGTCTAGGTTGGGGAGAGCGTAGTTGAGGGATCGCGAGTTGTTCGTTGTAGCCGCAGTGCAAAGTACTTACGGGATAGGAAGAGGGTGCAGAGGCAGAAAAGACGAGGAGCAGAGTCCGGCACTGAGCCAGATGGCCACGCACAGCCAGAGCCAAGCGTCTCCAACGTTCATATCACTTTTAGACCACAGAGAGAGAGAGGCTCATCAAACAAATCTGGTCGAGCGATTCAGCCACGTCCTGAACTGAAGCTCAGGTGACAGGTTTAGTCCCCGCTCAGTGTGGCCGTAGGAGCTGCTGGTGGTGGTTTGCGACCCTGTGACATTCGCAGCCATGACCCAGGAAGGCTCTCCAAGACATCCCCCACCCTCCACCACAGCACTGGAATGAAGAGAAGAGCAGAATTTGTGTAGGGAGGACTTTGAATCCAGCCACGGTTCGCTTCCAAATGAAGTCATTGACAAGTCAATACATTTTAGGAACCAGCTGCTCCCAATACACCCGCTAATGACCGAGAACCCTCATTCATCCGATTGACCACCTACTGCGTGCCCCAGAGACTTAGACAGACACGAATCCCGTCCTCCCAGAGTTGACAGGAGAGGAGGAGAGACGGATGTTCAATAATGCCCATATAAATATATAACTTAAATGCTTTATAAGGCCAATGAGTGAAAAAGGAGAGTTCAGTAAGCTTGAAAATAGTAAACTGATTAAAATGGCGGATGGAGATAAGTAAAAGAACAATCAAACGGTTTTCCAAAGAAGTGATACGCACCTTGAGACCAGGAAGGTGAAAAGAGGGGGCGAAGATTATTCCAGGCAGAGGGGACAGCTCGTGGGAAGCCCAAAATGAGGACAAAAGTGTGACGTGTTCAATTCAAAGAAATGAAAGGCTAATCAGCCTGGGTCATGGTGCTCCCCCCCCCCCCCGCCACCCCCGACAGGGGTATGGAATGAGCAGGGGAGATAGAGAGTGGACCGTAGGGGGCCTTTATGCTAAAGGCAATGAAAAGACAGTGAATCATTTCCAGCAGAGAAGTGAACAGACCTGTATTTAGAAAGGTGAAGAGTGGAGAGGATTAGGCAGGGGACGGAAGGCAAGCAGGAAGACCAGTTAGGATGTCATGACATGGCCCAGCCTAGAGACAATGGCGATCAGGACTGGAGGAGTGGCATAGAGATGTACAGACAGATCAATATAAGATGCACTTTAGAAACAAGACTGCTTCGGCTTGTTGGTGAGCTGGAGCAGGGAATTTCAAGAGGGAAGGTAGATGCATAAATTTGGAAGCCTTGAGCTTATAGATAGTATGTATGTCCGTATGCACGTATGTATTTTTAAAGATTTTCTTTCTTTCTTTCTTTCTTTCTTTCTTTCTTTCTTTCTTTCTTTCTTTCTTTTTCTTTTTCTTTCTTTCTTTCTTTCTTTCTTCCTTCCTTCCTTCCTTCCTTCCTTCCTTCCTTCCTTCCTTCCTTCCTTTCTTTCTTTCTTTCTTTGAGAGAGTGAGAGAGAGCCTGAGGAGGGGGAGAGGAAAATGGAGTGGGAGAGGCAGACTTCCCCACTGAGCAGGGAGCCCTACACGGGGCTCAATCCCAGGACCTCGGGATCATGACCTGAGCCGAAGGCAGACGCTTAACGGACTGAGCCACCCAGGAGCCCTTATAGATAGTGTTTAAATCCTGGATTGAATGATATGCCCAGAAAAATAGTAGATGAAGAGGAACAAGAACTGAGTCCTGAAAACCTCCAGCATATAGAGTGTGTGTGTGTCTATGTGTGTGTGGGGGAGGGGCAGGAGGGGGTATCAGAAAATGCAAGGAAAAAGAGTGGTTTATTACAGAGGGAGTGGCCAAGTGCTGAATGTCACCAAGACTCACAATAGATGAAGATGGAAGAGCTCCTACTAATGGCAGAAATAGGGAGTTCTTGAGGACAGTAGCAGATGGAGTAGAGACCTGACTATGGAAGTCAACTTGGAGAGGATTAAAGAGTAAGTGGGGTCAAGGCAGTGAGAATTTATGAACAGGCAACTGTCTAGAAGTTTGTTTATGAGGATTAGAAAGATAGGGCTGGAGAAAGAGAAGGATTTTCAGGTGTGTGTGTGTGTGTGTGTGTGTGTGTAAAGTCAGATTCATTAGCACGCGTTTGCTGAAGAATCCAGTAATAACCCAGCTAAATAACCTCTGTTCCTGACTGGTTAGCATCAGCCTGACCAAGATGTAGATCAAGCAGAAAGTATCCCTCCGATGTGGACAGTTCAGCAGAGACAACAAAGGTCTACACATCTCAGACTCTTCCCCCGGTATCTCAGAAGGCAGTTCTAAACCCCTAAGTGGGTACACCCATTTGTTAAAGAGACTTTTCATTCATTCATTAAAAACGAATGCTCTGTCACCCCCGTGACACCCCGTCTTCAGATATATAATCCTTGTATTATCTTGATTTTTATTCTAAGGAACTGAACTGGAAGTAGATAATTTGTTTTTTCAGTACTCTACCACATACATTTCTCTTCAGGGTCAGAGTTTTCGGATTCAGGTACATTCATAAGGCCATCCGCAGGGAAGGCAGCTATTTCCCTGGAGGGATTGAAATCTTCCCTCCCGCTCACCCTCTGCCCCCTCCCTCCTCTGGACACCAACCTGAGATTTCCTAGGAGTTTTGCCAAAGAGCTCCCTCAGGGATCACCTAATAGCAGCCGTGACACAGTAGCTAGGCCTGGTCCTAAGTCGGCCCCCATTCGGCACTGTTTTGCCTCTATGCTCTTTGGGCTTTATTGCTAGGCACCGTTCCCTTATCATGATGAATCTTGTAGCAGAAAATAGATCACGTACACATCCAGGTCATTCTGTCATAAGAACGGTCAGTCTTCCTAGGCTGTAGGGCTTCCAGGCAATAATCGAAAATTCACCTGACCTGCCAGCCTTTGATTTGGAGGATACGGAATCTTAGTTACTGTTTTGATTTTCACATTGTTTTTGACACAAAACAAGCAAACAAGCAAACTTGTAAAGCAATAAGGTCAGTGTAATCTAGTGAATACAAAACCCCGACCTAGATTTAGGAATGAAATTCTATTTCTAGCCTTACCCTCGACCCACACTATGCATGACCTTGGAGTAGTTACTATGCCTCAGATTTTTCATCTGTAAAATACCCATTTCCTACCTTGGAGGATTACCTCGATGATGTCTGTAAAATACTTGGAGGTCTTAGAGGAAGGACACTCTCGACATTGTCACATGTCATTCTTAGAAGAATCATGTTGATGGATCCGAGTAAAAAGCGTGAAAAGTATGGAAGGAGTGAGCTTTGAGTAATATTGGCTTCCAACAAGTCAGAGATACTTGTGTCAGTACTAAAAATGTGAATAACTCTAAAAGACTGTGTTAACTAACCCTACTGATTTCTGGTTGTGCTTCAATCTCACTTTGAATGTTAACTCTAAACCGCTAACCTGTTTCTTTCCCTTTATTCACTTTTTCCACCCACCATTGCATGACATGCAGGGTCAGTTTTGTGCATGACACCCGCTACCAGTATTGGTAGGTTTCAACCTTTTTTTATTTGTCTTTTATATTATGTACAGTACCTTCACTTGCTTGAAATTTATTTCAGAGATGGTAGAAATGCTCTAGGAAATGGTAGATCTGAAGGCTTTATTTGGCTTTAGAGTTAATGTATAGGTTTTTAAAATGTACTTGTATTATTTAAGAAAATGATCGTTTTAATGTGACGAGAATAACCACTGTGCTAAAACAACCACTGCAAGACATAAAACCACAAGTACTGCTTTTTAATGATCTGTATTTTGTTTCTCTTTATAGTTTATGTGGTTTAGCGTAAGAGGGAAAAAAAGCTGACTTTATCAGAAAGGCAGGCTAATTCATCAATGTTTTAAAGTTTCATAGCGGTGTGCCTTTATCTCCTCTTTGCTGTGTGTTAGAGTTTATCAGAGTTTCCCAGAAGTATTTATTTTTAAAAATTATAAATGGATGTATTTTGAAAACAAATGTCTGAATTGCCTTGCTGTAGTATCCTTTTTAGTTTTAAGTGTTTATTTATTCGTGGTGATTATTTGACCCTTAGCACTCCCTTAGATGTTATATTTTAATGCTGTATCGTTATCCCTACACACCCAGTGCCTTGGTGCAAAAGTCCGTCTTTAGGACGTATGGATGAGTTCCATTTAGAATAAAGAGAAAGAAACACTGGCCACATTTGCCTGGCTGTTTCGCCATAACTATGTTAGAATTTACAGTAAGGCCACGATTTTTGCTCTACCGTTGATTAACCCAGAATAAACCCCAACCTCCAGCAATTTTGGCTCAAAAATAAAGCACCCCCAGATTGACAAAAATGTTCAATTTAACCACAATTAATTCCAAAGAGTATCCTACCCCAAATTAGGCCTACGTGTTGAGCCTTGGATGTTTCAGAATGACAAAAACGAGTATCACATATTCTTACTTCATTGGATGTCACGGTTTGCATTTTTAGGGGAAACCGTTAGTACCTACAACCACAGGCTCCAAATTGGGAATGATAAATTGTTAGAAGTAAAAATGTTGATAAATACATCAACCAAAGTCATCTGCTTTGGCCTTTCTGGGAATCACTGATTATGTTTTAAAACTTCCTTTAATTGTACTTGTAATAAGCTATTTTCCCTTTTTTATTTCTCTCCCATGCTTCCTTGCTTTGCATTGTGATTGCATGCCATCTGCTGGTTTAACCCATGATGGCTTGCTGCTCTGATATTCACCATGCCAAAATACCACTTCTATTACCATAATGCTACACCCTCCTGTTCATTGCTCCCATGGTTCCCCTCCTGAAAGTACCCATGATGCACAGCGCTACGTCAGCCACTGTCTCTGCAGCAACAACTCCTGCAACAAGTGTCCCCTTCGCAGCAACAGCCACAGCCAATCAGGTTTGCTCCTTTTAAAGCTTTCTTTCACAAATCCCAAACTCTAAATGAGTGCTGATATTTAAAAAAAAAATTCTCAGTGAGAATTTTTTTTTCATGTTTATCCATCAAATTTTATTTTTTTGATTAGTTTATAGCAAAGCATTTACGGACAGGTTGCACTTATTTAGAGTTAACATTTACTGCAAATAATGATGTAGCTACGTTTTGTGTTGCACTGTTTGTTTTCGTACCTAATATTGTGTAATTAACCTGACAGGCTTCAGTTCCTCTTAGCACAGCATCACGTATCCAGTGGTTTGTGAATTGCCACAGAAAAATCGTAAAAGCTCGCCCGTGGGTGCTTGAAAACTGGCTATATTTCGATTCAGTTCATTCAGACCCTATCGCCTCTGTTGGGGAGGAAAAAAAAATCTCCTCTTAGAAAAGTCTCCCCTTTTGCCTTCGTGTCAAATTTGAGGTCTGAATGATGCTTGTCAACATCTCGCCTTGGTCGCTTGTGCTCCCCAAGTCACTGGTTCCCACCTCACAGTTTGTCTGGATACTGGCGTAAGAGCCAAAGCGAACTGAAGAGGGACGCTGGCGCTGAGTTCACAAAGGCTGGATATAACTGAGTAGGGGCGTTTAACTCTGTTGGTTTAATGCATGTGCCAGTACGACCGTGGATGTTCTTTCTCAGTGAGAACCAGTTGGCCATGTCCCACCCTGTAAGCACAGGCTGACTGTACCCCTAACCCCAGCCAACCAGCTCGCAAACTCGTGCTCCCGGCACAGGGGACACGCACGAGGATGGGTGAACGGCAACCCGCAGCCTCGCCTAGAGAACCGTTCTTGCGCATGCCCTCCCTTCACACAAGAGCAATGGTTTTGGCTTTGTTTTTAGCTTAATTTCTTTTAATCGAATGTACTGATAAGAGATAAAAGAGACCTAGGAGTAAGCCAGAGGGAGGGTCCAGGCTAATGGGAGAAATCATGTCAGGGCGTCAATGGCAGATTCCAGACTGCATTGTGCAGGTGGGAAAGGCTGATTCACGCTTTCTACCTTCAAGTGAATAAGTGATTCCAGGGCCGTAGGTTTCATCACTGAAAAGACAAGTGGGAGCGCACTTGAATGAAGGAATGAAAGTGCCATCCCATGATAGTTCTGCCTGTGTTCTCTCAATTGTGACGAAGCAGGAAAGGAGGAGGAGGGGGAAGGCGAGCCCACGCGCTTTCAGAGGCAGATGCAGACTGTGGCTAATTGTTTATCGCTTCACTTACCACCTCAAAAACGCCAGCTTACCTCTAAGGAAAGCCAACTCAGCTTCCAAACAGATGTAACGAAGAATAGCAAATAAGTGTCTTAGCCGGGAAGAGTCCAAAGAAATGACGGGTTGGAAGAGGGAGAGAAAGTTTGCATCCTTCCATTAGTAGGTTCAAAGCACCCCCTTTCGTTTGCTTGTTTGTTATGAGGAAGCTAGATATCTGGATATTTATGTCTGAGTCCTGCCTTCTTGAACCACATTTTTGTGATTTTTGATAGAATTTTCGTGACAAAGTCTTTTCGTAAGAAAACAAGTATAATATATATAACATATAAAACAAGAAAACACGTAGTTTGTAGTACTACTATGTCATAGTAGTACTATTATGTGTTATTACATAATACATTACATGATGATGGCAAATTAAGCACCTCTTTTTTTATGTACTTTTTTCATGTAGCAAGAGAGAGATCGCAGGCAGGAGCAGGCACACAGCAGGAGGGGGCAGAGGGAGAGGGGGAGGGAGAAACTTGAGCAGACTCCACGCTGAGCACAGAGCACAACGTGGGGCTCGATCTCAGGATCCTGAGATCAGGACCTGAGCTGAAACCGAGAGTCGGATGCTTCACCGACTGCGCCACCCAGGCCCCCAGAAAAGTGAAGCACTTCTAATACTGTGAGATCCTTCCTAAGAATGGAAAGGAAGTCAAGATAAATACTTTGGAGTTTGAGCATAAATTCCGTTACTATGATAAGTACTTAGTCACGTATCATAGATATTTTTTCCAGCCCGGTGGTTTTTTGGGCCTCCTTCGGTGGAGAAAACTTGGAGACTTAGCGTGCATATATGTGCAGGCTTGTGTGTAGGGAGGCAGAAGTAGGAAGCATGGGATATGCAGAGACTAAAATACTTTGTTTTACAGCAGACTGCAATTGGTAAAGAAACTAACAGGTTTAACTGCAATTACATTTAAAGAAATATTATTGAAGAAGTATCTGACAGTAGCTTCGAGAATCCTAGACCCTGCGTTGCGCAGTTTATCGGATGTAACAGTTGCTGGATTCCACTTCAGCAACGAAGAAGAGAAATCCTGTGGCAGCTCTTGGTGAAGGTCTGCTTGTCCAAGAAAAGCACAGAAAAAGAAATAGTTGTAAATATAAATTTCTCAGACATGATATTTTTTGCATATTTTCAACAAGTTTCAAAGACCGAAGCCGCAGCAAAAGAACTTGGAAATCTTTCCAGGGCTCCTGAAGTCAGAGATTGCTGCTGGCTGTGACGTGACCATTATCCTCTTATTAATTTCACCCTTTCAACTCAGATGGAATCATAAGTATGTGATCGAGGTGTCATTTAAACGTAGTAGGTCTCAGTTTCCTCCTTTGTGAGAGGAAGCCTAGTATTAGATCACCTCTGAAGTCCCTTCCAGCCCCGAGATCCAGCAGAGCCGTGGTCCCTTAGGTGCTGTGCTGGACCCCGAGTCTGGGATGATGAAAGGTAGACACCAGCACACTTGGCAAGTAGAGCTCGGGATTTCAGAGCTCAGGTGTGCTAAGCATCCTGCCGCCTTTTTCCTTCGTGGAGTGATCTGTCTTTCACACAAAACGTGCTCGAGTTTTGACAGTCTTTCACTGGATCAATTTAGACTGTCAGTTCAAATAGTTTAAACCTCTTAGGTATTTGTAATTAGATCCAAGTCATTCATAGAAGACAGAAGATAGACCAGAACATCCCATGACAGATCCTCCGGTCCAGTCTCCTTTGCACGCTGGTCCGTGGTGAGCCACGATGAACAAGCCACAAATCTGTAAATTCTAGCCTCGGGGCTTTGTCGAGGGGCCGGCAATGAAAGTTGCAACTGAACTTAGACTTGTAGCTTGAAATTCAGTGACGACAAAACCCAAATACTTTGGGGAAATATAAAACAATTTTGCTGGTCGCTTGGCTCCGGGCATAGATACGTAAACAAAAATACAATGAACACATTTGCTAGCCGTGACTTCCTGTTTGAGCTAAGGTCTTTGGACCTTAATATACAAATTATATTTAATAATTTTATTATTACCTAATATTATTTTTTACAAATGGGTTGTTATGTACAAGATACTATTCTAAATGGATTCTCTCTCATATAATGCATTACGTATTACATTATATATCATACCATATATTTCATATTATATGAGAAAGGGTAGATATGTATAGATAGACTGGCTTAATCCTTACCACAGTTTTATGAAGACAACTTTGGTCTTCTCTATTTTACAGATGGTAAAACTGAAACAGAGGTTAACTACCTTGGCCAAGGTTAAACAGCTAATAAACGGTCTTGCTGGAACTGATTCCCAGGCAGTTTGGTTCCAGAAGCCTTGTTCTTAACCACCATGCTACACCACCTTTTTCACAATTATGAACACACAAAAGTCACTTCTCTCGCCAATTACACCTGTCTTGCACGTGAGACCCAATAGCAACACACTGTGACGAGTGTTGTGATGCAGCCCAAACCAAGGTCACTCCCAAGCCGGGGAGATGAACCGAATTGGAGCCTGGCTTCAAGCCAGAGGTGTAATAACCAGCTCACGTCTAGAACCATCTAGCGGATTCGTATTCATAATAATGTATAACCGTATGTGAATATTCTGTGTAATATCATAACCAGTGAGGAGACTGAAAATTACGAGCAGCATCTATACAAGTAAGATGAGAAGTAAGAAAGAATTCATCATTAGTCCTAGTGAAGCAGGCTCAGGGGCTTGTTTGGTGCCAATCACTGCCCTAGACGTTACTCTTAGTTCTGCCCATCAGCCAACAAATGGCTTGATAACAGGGAAAATCGGAAATGAAAACGAGAATACCATACAAATGAGTCAGTTTCGGCCTAACAGCTGGTCGGAACGTGTACGTCCATAGATGCCTGTAGTGGGACAGATTTCACTCAGAGGACACATTACAAGATGAACAGGTATACGGCTCAGTATACTGGATTACCTAGCTTTTTTCATATTGTAAGACATTTTATTTAACAAGAGTACAGAGTGAAATGCCTGTAACTTGAATTATTTTAGTAGTCTGTGCCGTCATTGCTTTATTATTTTTTTTTCAAAACTACATCCATTTCAAGAGGGGAGAAAATAATTTCCAAATAAGTACATTTTAAGTTTTAGCTTCTTTCTTTATATACAGAGTTAATTCAGTTTACCTAAGAACATCCTGGAAGGCCCAGTTAAAATACAGTCTATGTGGTGAGGCTTCCTGCAGCCCTGCAGCTAGACGTGCTTTCTCTGGCCTCTGAGTCCTCCAAGGACTCAGAGCATCGCCCGGGAGACAGAAGGGCAAGCTCACGTGCGCATGGGCGGGCAGGGGAGCGTACTCGAGGCAGAGAGCCAACAGTCTGATTGGTCAGAGCCTCGGTGTGCAGGGGTGGCGCAGCTGGGTCTGATTCTTCAATGCCAGGGCAGAGGGTTTTGCCTGATTGGGGCGATGACGGTCTTCAGGAAGGATAGTGACGGAACAGAACTCCAGGGAGAATGAGCAGAGGGATCTGAGGCAGGAAAGTCTGTGGAGACCCTCGAGGGGTTTTACCAAGAGCCCCAACTGAGACAGTGGTCCCTGGCAATGGCCTCGTTTGCCTTGCCTTTGCCCCTTACGTGGGGGAGAGTTACTTTTAACCCAACAGAAACATAAAAACTACTTCTTACTATGCCAAAACCCATCCCAGTAAATGTCCCATAGCAGAAAAGGAAATTTGGACTGACATGAAGGGTTAGCCACAGGAAGTCGCCCTTGAGGGACCTGAACTCAGTCCCTTCAAGGACAGCAGTTGAATGCACTCCTGATGTGTGGCTTCCCACTTCCTACCTAAATGAGACTTCAGAGCCACAAAAGCTCAAGGATCTCCCAAGCCTTTCCTCAAAAGAAAGAGCCTTCTAGGTGTGGAGTGAACACACATTGCCCATGTTTCCACAGCGAGGGCTATGGGGGCAACGAGGGCAATTATCCATCTAATTCATTCTGGAAAATGAGCCTGTGCTAGGAAGAAAAATTCTTACCCTTGGATTTTAGGAAACTTTTAATGGAGCACCCACCCCACCAGTACCTTTAAAGCTGGTGGAAACAAATTCTATTTTTGGCAAGATGTTAAAAAAAAAATCACATCTACAAAAAGTGATGATTCCGGTTTAAAATTCTGACCTCTAGGTCTTGTCACATCTCCTGAACACTCTCCCAAGATTAAATCCATTCAACAGAAAGTTGACCCGAGGAAGAGTTTATTGAAAATTAGTTAATAATATATACACATAACTCTCTATTTATTAGAATATTTGATAAGTCAGAAAATCCCATTTTCCACACCTGCCCGATACAAATTTACTGTATATGATAATCAACAGCAACAATATCGTATGAAAAATAAAATAATTACATGCAACTGGGTTCACAACATTACGCTTTATCCGGCCTGCTACGGACTACTGGAGAGGGAAGAAGAAAAGCTTAAAAGCATCACATTTTACTTCCTGCTCACAAATAAATGTGAACACAACTTCAAAACTATTTGTATAAAGATTTTCGGATATGTAAGTTAGCCTGCACTAGGCGAGAAATCTAGAAAGGGAAGGTCATGTTTTACTTAAACTCTCATCTCAAAGAGTTTTATAAAACATCTGTTATGCAAAGCCATCTGTCAGGACTATATTCGGATAAATGTAGGAGGCATTAAACATTCCCCACTATTCCCCACTTGACCCATTTGGAGCCTGTTTTTTTTCTTAAGAAAAATCTTGATTCTGCAAAGCCTTGGTGCGGGGGGAGGCCTCTGGGAGATTTGCCTGCTGAACGCAGGGTAGTAACTGGCCTCATGTACAGATGTTCAGACTCCTCCTTCCTCCCAGTTTGCTGGTTCCCGGGAACAGAGGGTGGGAAGCAGCTGGGGCCCCACTGTGTTGTGCTCCAGAAAGGCCCAGACGGCAAATATCAAAGTCCAGCCCCGGTCACTAGTACTCGGGTGGAGACATCTGTCTCAGCATTCGGCTCAGGCTGCCGAAGCTACGTAGCCAGCTTAAACTTTTCGCCGGTGTTCAACTACAGAAGGGGGTTCCATTTCAGCCATGGATCGGCTTGCTTCAAATGAGGCAGGATTGTCACATCGAATATTTTGTGGAGAATGGCAGCAGTAAGAGTGGTGTGTGTGTGTGTGTGTGTGTGTGTGTGTGTGTGTGCGTGTAGGGGGGCTGGAGATGGGAGCTTGCCATATCTCTTCAAGTAAAAAGAAAAAAAGCGAATTTTTGAAATCGCGGTTTTTACATTCCGTTAACGCTGTCGGTTAGAGCTGCTTGCACCTTGAGTGAAAATGCCATGCGTGCTGTGACTCGGCGTTGGGACCAGACTTAGCATCAGAGTGTGGTCAAAACATTTTTAGAGGAGAGGTGGGTCTTGGATCTCAGAGAGCCATACAGAGGCAGTTTATGTTTTCTCTTCAAGAAGTCAGAAAAGAAGAGGACAGTAGACCTTTTAGTTTTCTGCCTCGGAAGCCGCTGCTTTGCAGGACTAACTACCATGAGGTTTAATTAATAAGCGTCTCTGCAGGTTCTCTGAGGAAACGCTAAGTTATGTAAGTGTTGTCATCTAGTACATTTTCGTTTCTCACGAATAATTTACACCTCACGGTGAGAAACTTGGGTGGAATTGTTTTGTAGATAGCACCTAAAGACATATCATCAGCCCCGGTTTTGTGCAGCTGAAGAGAAAATGTCAAGGGTCCTTATGTGGAACTTGACTGCCTGGTGGCTTGTCCTATTTATGATGCCTCAAATCCCATCCTCTTTTGCATTTTGATGGAATTTGGGGGGAATCTTTTTAGATGGAGAAGTTCTACTCCCAGCAGTATTTGGGCTTTTGTTGATGGTAATAAAATCATGCTCAGCTTGGCTCATTTGGGGGTTTCCTCTCTCGAGCAGAATGAATGTACGGTTCATCCCGCACGCGTGTTTGTTCCGGCTCCAGAGCTGTCAGGGAAGAGAGCCGGGCTACACGGCAGGAATTCGGATCTATTTTCAAGGATTGAAAGATGAATGGGGTCTCAGCCTTTTTTTTTTTTTAGTCTTTCTTGAAGATTTTATTCATTTGAGAGACAGACAGAGCACAAGCAGGGGGAGAGGCTGAGGCAGAGGGAGAAGCCGATTCCCCGCTGAGTGGGGAGTCCCATGCAGGACTCAGTCCCAGGACCCTGGGACCAGGACCCGAGCTGAAGGCGGGTGCGGAACCAACTGAGCCACCAGGAGCCCTGGGGTCTCTCTCAGTCTTAATAAAATTTGTTAGGAACAGAGTACAGTTTTGATTTATAGGCATTTATCTCCCCAAGTCCTGCCCCTGCTGCCTGCCCTCGCGCTCGGCTCCCGGCGTGTTCGGGGAGCTGCCAGGCTTTCTGTGTGGGCAGAGGGAGAGGAGACATCCTTGGGGCTTCCCGCCGAGGAGGAGGGCTGGCCAGCTACCCTGACTGCTCCTTCTCTGACCGGACACGACGCCACCACGTGTCCCGGACGGTTGGCGTCAGGTCAGGCTTGGCCTCTGCGGGCGTTCCCCCCGGGCCACGCTGCTTGAGGCCACGGCTCCGAGGTCAGAGCTGGCTGAGCCTGCTGCGCGTTCTGGAAGCCGCCTGTGCGGAGAGCTCGGGCTACGTGGAGCTTACCGCCTAGTCAGAGAAAGCCGGAGCGATCAGGGAATGTCAGAGCGCAACAGCCAGACTCAAACATGACCGCACGGGAAGTAGGCTCCATGGCCCTAAAGGGGCTGAGGACTTGAGGGATGCGTGGGAATTTGACGGACAAGAACCAGGGTGACATGTCAGGGCTGGAGATGGGGTAAAGAGAAAAGGGAGCCGACAGGCACGAGTGTGCCACCATCCTGCTTTCCGTGCGCCCTTGCGTTTGACCCTATCAGGTGGGTCCTATTCTCCCCCTTTTACATGGGGCGGGATCAGGGCTTCATGGGCCACAGCTCTATTCAGCATTAGAGCTGCATTTGATCTCCGGTCTACCCGACCCTGAAGTCTGGGCCTCTCCCTGACCCCAGCTTCTTCCCCAGTAGCCTGGTTCTGACGGGAGTTTCAGAATCGGTCCTGGACTTCATCCCGCAGCAGAGACAGCGAGAACGGCTGTGATTTTGTCAGACCTGCAGGAGAGGGGTGGACACCAGCTCAGGTGGGCAAAGCGACTGGCTGCGGCCCGCTGCGGCGAGTGCGGGCGAGGGAGGGTGCATCTGGGCAGGACTGGACGACTCAGCTGCAGAGGCCAGGAGGGATCTGCTGCCGAGGGCCTGGGAGGGCAGGGGGAGAGCAGGCCGGGCACGTGTTGAGTGAGAGATGTGGAGACGCTGACCTACCACAAGCGAGCAGGTAGAAGCTCGCTGGGACAGGCCAAGGTCAGGTTCACTGGGGAGGAAGATACTTCATCACTGAAGAGATGAAATTGGGAGAGAGAGAAAACAAAATGTGGGGAGGGATAGATAATTAAGAATCGGGGAAATTCAGGGCTCTCTCTAAGGGTCTTCTCCAGCTTCTGTACCAACTTCCTGGTCCCTGCCACACCGGCCTTCTACATGACATCTCTCCAGTGACTCACATAGAAAAAATGGTTCATGTTGACACATCTTCCCTTTTATTTGTACTATGAAGGACCAATTTGTTGACTGGTATTTTCCGACATTGGAAAAACTACAGCTCCTGTAGCATTTACAATGTGCCACGTCTCAGCATCAGGTATAATGCGCTGGTGCTTTTGGTCTGTTTTACTTTCAGCGATCAAATTATATTATTATTTTTTTTTAAGAAGCAGATTTTTTTAATTTTCATATACCTTTGATTTTTAAAAGATGCTTACTTCAAGTTGTATTATTCTTACCTCTCCCTTCACTTGGGAGTTTTCAGAGATCCTCAGAACTTATGTCGGTGAGCTTCCTGTCGTCAAATACAGACACTCTTCACTGTTCAGCACAGTGCACTTCTGAGAGCAGCATTATTAAGCTGGTCGTTGTAAATGTCACCCATTTTCCCAGAGTCACGGCTCTATCAGGCACAGCAGGTCTGACCCAAGGCCGGCATCGACTCACCATAGTCCTGAAAGGCAATAAGTCATCGGAGCGAATTTACCGCAATCCTGCCATACCTCCGTAGTAATCTACAAAAGGAAACTGTGCTGCAAGTTACAAATTAGAAGAGGGGCCCAGGTCAGCAGGGAGGCTTATCCAAGTCACACGGATATTAAGAGAGCCAGGACTAGAACCCAGTTATCTCTGTCTTTCCCAGAGTACTGCTTTTTCTTTCACCACACTGCCTTCCTGAGAACGTGCTTTAAATGGTCATCCAAGGGGCCACAAAGTAGACAGAGAGCCCATAGACAACACCCGGACAACTCAACAGCTCCCCTTTATGGAGCACTTTCCAAGAGCCAGACATGGTGCTAATAAGCCTTTCACAGGAATTATTAAAACCCCAAATGGCCCTGGAAGGGACTGCTCTCATCCCCAGTATGCAGATGAGGAAATCGCAGTTTCAAGAAGCCAAGAAGCTTCTCCAAGATCATCGATCCAGTGGCAGAACCAGATTCAGAACACCCCCAAGCCCCTCACCTTCCATTGCACAATGAGAAGGACCTAGAACGATTAAGTGACTCCCTCAAGGTTACGTAAGGGCCAGACACCCATCTCCTAACACCACACTTAGTCCTCTGTCAAACCACAGTGCAGCAAGAGTATGTTAACTACACATTTGTTTTTGAATAATCAATACATTTGCTTCCGCCGTAGAATTTAGAAAGGTTTTTGAGGAATCAAAAAGATAGCCAGGGATGTTAAACTTGATTCCTTCTTTTTCTCCAAATAATTTCATAGTTCTTCCGCCAGTCATTCTTCCAATATTTGTCATTGTGACACCAAAATATTTGAAAGGGCCAGAGAACCACTTTAGTTATGAGAATTCAGGAGAAAGGGAATTGTTTGAATCAATTCCTATTGTTCACCTTTTCTTTGCTCTTCTCTGACCCCTGCGACATGAAGGATGGCCTTGAATAAGAAGTTGAAAAACGGAAATCTAAGGAGTGTGTCAAGAATGAGAAGAAAACCCCACTCTATTTCTTTGCCTTGGAAAAGGGTGTTTAAGAGTTTTGTTGTTGTTGTTGTTGTTTTTCAACATAAGTCCCCTGGCGCTGCCTGCGGTGTGTGTGGGATCCAAGAGACGAGAAGTGAAGGTTCTGAAGACAGAAGTGTAGACGTGTGTTAGGCGAGACTGGTGTGCCGAGTGTCCATAAGTCATGGTTTCTCTAAGCGCAGTGATCTACAAATCATTGGTAAATGCTGTGTATACCTTGTCAAAATATTCGTGTTTTGTGACTTAGCCTAGGAAGTTAAAATAGGTGAAATATTACCAAATCAAACAGTGGTCTGACGTGCCTCCTACAGCCAGGTGCTCAGTAAATACGTGATCTAATCCTCTCAACTCATGAGTTAGGGGCCGTGTTTGATTCCCACTGTAGAGAGGAAGAAGACTAAGGATAAGAGGTGCTGAATTACTTACCCTGGTCACACACCGAATGGGCCTACGCGCTGGGCTTGAGCCGGATCTCACTTTAAATCCTGGGAGATCCTGCCTCTCAGACGATGTTAACTTTCTACAGCACCGACGCTGATCATGAGACGCTGATGGCTGTTGATGCTTTTGCAACAAAAGATTTTCATTTGAAAAATAATTACTATGAGTGACAGTCAAGACTGTCATGAATAAATGGAGAAATCTGGCCTATATTTAGTTAGTTGTCAGTGACAGGTCAGGATATGTAAATATAGAAAGGAAAGTAGGTGTATTTGACATTTTTAATATCTTAATTTCAACGAAATCAGGTTTACTACCAACATAGATGGAGTGCCGTCCCGATCATATAATATTTTAAGTGCACAACATTATTATTTGAATGCCCATTTAAATAGAAGCTGAAGCCAAATTTTATTTATTCCCTTCCAAGGGAAGGGAACCAGCACTTACTAATAACCACTATTACATGTCAGACACTTGCTATACATTATTTCATTTATTACTCGGCAGAACCTTGTGAAGTGTTTTATCCATTTTCCAGAGGAGAGCAAATCTTAAAGAATAATTTAAGATTTGAGCAGGTAGGAAGTGACTGGACAGTTTTAGAATTCAGGTTTGCCTGCCTCCAAATCCTGTTCTCTTGCGTCTCCCCCATACTTGAATGAGATGAGAGCTTGCTGTGGTCAGCATTGGATCGGGATGAACCTCTTTATATGGTTCCCTTAGAAATAATTCTAACTGTCGAGTTTCACTATTAGTATTTAAAGTTTTAACCGTTTAAGAAGAAAGTTCTAATAGAAGCAAACCTTTTGAAATCCAAGTTCAATATCATAAGTAGTCTGAGCATACTGTTGCTTGATGAAGCCACAAGGAAATTCAGATTTCAGTCCAGTAGACAAGAGCTAGAAAGCAGATGGACAAGAGTACTGTTTCACCATTCCCAGGATGGTAAACTGGCAGATAACTCTGGCTGGAAAGAGTCTACCAAGAGGAGTCCTCTCAACCAGGACTTGCGTTTTTTACTTTTTCAAACAATGGTAATTTAGAAAGAGAGATACTGTTTTTTTGCCACAGTCTCGACAGACCCTTACCTTCAGAGCAGCCTCAGGTTAATTGAACATCACAACTTGGGAAGGGATATTTGGGGCGGCCTGGAGGAGGCAACCCAAAGGAGCTACTGGGAGGTTGGTCGTAAGCAAGGCAGGGAGCTGAATTAGAAAGTGAGCCTGGAAGTTGCTGATGACCCGGGTGTGACCCAGAGAGCCAGGGATCCCGTTTTGAAGCCAAACATGGGAAGGAGAGAGGGAAGGAGGAAATAAGCGTCGGGATAAGCGGGGAATAGGGAGGTACTGTTTACTGCTTTGGAACGCTGAAGCGTTCTGGAGAATGCTGGGGGTGAGGGTTGCTCACCGGTGAGCGTACTTACGCCGCTGAACTAGACATTGAGAAATGGCGAAAAGGGCAAGTATGAAGCTATGCCTGTTTTACCACAGTTTTTTAAATTGGGCAGAGGATCTGAAGAGACATTTCTCCAAAGAAGCAGGGAGTAGGATTGGAAAGAGGATGTCTCGTTGTACTTCTATTAAATCCATAGCACAGTTATTCTTTTTACATTAAAAATTCTCTTGTTGCTGTGTTTTCCTTCAGGAGTTTTCACAAAGCAGGTATCTGAGTGCTACGGCAGTTCTTCCTCAGTGAGCCATCCTTGTTGGAAGCTGGGTCTGTTCTGAGAGGCCAGGCCCTAACAAAAGGCCACCGTTGGCTCAGCGGCAACACACCTTCATACCTTTTCTCAATAGACATTTATTAAGCGCCTACTATGTGTCATGTAAAATTCAGAATTCTGCGAGTACAGAATCGAACGAAACAGTCCCTGTTCCCCTGACTCTAACCTAATAAGGGGGACAGGCAGTAAGCCAACATGAGAATAATTCCAGTCAAAGTGATTATCACCTAATAAGGATCATCTCGAAAAGTAGAAATGTCAAAAGGTTGGTCATAAGCCCTGAGTTTTGACAGAGGACAGCAATAAAGAAATGAAAGAGAATGTAGGAACTTTCTTTATATTTTTTCTTTTTTTGGGGGGGGGTTCCATTCTGCCATCTATTATACCATGGCATCCTGGCTCCTCCTCGAGTTGTTAGGGAAGACAGATGGTGACCCGGTGTAGCTCCCCACCAGACTGCACAGGTGCCGGAGTGGGACAGGCCGAGTGAGAAACTAAGGCTCAGAGGGTCACGGAGCTTGTTGGTGACACGGACAAGCCTCCTGAAATTCCACCCCAGGACTCTGATTTTTCCTTTACACCGTGATTTTACACACAGTTAAGTAGTTTTTTAACCAACATCTCTCTCTCTCTCTCTCACACACACACACACGCAAACATACAGGCAAAGAACTAAAATAGAAAAAAACCAACTGATTTTGCTGGGAATTTTGTTAGACGGCAGTGTCATCCCACCAGTTCCAGAAATGTCCAAGATGATTACGGGACACACAGAGACACACTTCATGTCCTGCTCATCACATTAATCTTACCGTTCCTTTTACTGAATCTTCACGTTTGCTTACTTTCCTGCCTTTGGTTTCCTAGAAGCCACTTGTCAACAGGCTGAATTCTACATCCTCTGCACTGTTACAATGAGTACTACAGCCAAAATGTGCTCGGGGTTCTAAGTCCGACATAATGGCAGTGGATACGCAGCAGGGCGTTGAGCAGGACTGAGGACTTGATGTGGGATCCAACAGGATCTTGTTTCTGTGGTTTTTCTCGGCCCAAATCTTGAATTTATTAGTGGTAGTAAAACCCCGTATGGAAAAGAGCAGGTATAAATGGGTGCTCTCGAAATTTCTTTTCCATTGCTGCATAGACTTTTTTAAAGGTATAAAAAAAGTTTCCTTAGATTCCCCCTTCCTGCCCAGAGGACACCTTCAGTGAAACAGCCCCCAGTGTAGGCAGCCTGTTGAATCCGAGATAGCCTCCCATGCCACACATCTTGGGGAAAATATCCTAAGTATGATATTTTTAGAGAAACATTTTATAGTTTTTCTTATAATGTTTTAGAGTATTTTCTTAAACAGTGTGACCCAAATATTATCTATTATTTTTTGATACAGTAATTTAGCCTTCTTAATATGCAGACAGTCTCTAATTTCAAAAATGTTTGTCCAGAATTCCCTTTGTCACTTGGTTTGAAACTCAAATACTTTTCCCATAGAGACAGTGATGAACTTGATGGTAAGGTCTCTGGTTGGCCTATCGAAGTTTACTTAACTCATAACATTACTCCAGGATAGTACTGGACTGACAGCATGGAACAGGCCAGATACTGCAGGCGTGGGTGTTTCTGTATCTTTGAGATTCAAGACAGATGCCAAAAGCACATCCCTAACTCAGAGCCCCGGACAGCTGTGTGATGGAAATGTCCTTCACCTTCTCCACCTGCTGGAGTAGAGGAACCGTCACCCCCGGTGAATTCCATGGCTGGGATGTTTGCCAGGGAAGGTTGGTGGGGTGGCGGGGAGATGTATGGTGTAGAGTCCAGGACGGGAATAGGAAGAGAAAATCTAGGACTTGTCCCTGCCTGACCACCAGGTGCTTTCATCCACCTCCTGTCCAGTTCCCGCGGACGCCATAGCTTGATCGGCTTCCTTTCTTCCTGGCTGTCAAGGGGCCCCTCCAGGCTAGGATTTGGTTTCGTTTTCCCTTTGTTTTGACCTCCTCTGGCACTTGCAAACACGGTCCCATAGCTCCTCTCTTCCCCAACATGCACACAACATTCCTGAATGTGTTTTTGTTTTAAACACTCTGTAACATTGGGGGAATCACAAGGAGTGAAAAGTCTCTCCTACGCCTTTTCCTTCTTCCTCATTTATACCCTACAGGAGAAAGAGTCACCCTTGGATGATATATGCATTTTTAGATGCTCTAAGGACTAGATGTCTGTCTCACAGTAAAAGCGGCAGAAATGCTCCTCAGAATTCCCTCCAGGGAATTGGACTGATTGAGGCTGGATGTGGGGTAGAGAAGGGGAATCACGATCGAAGCCTCACCCCATACTCACAAGAGTCTGGATTTTTCCACGTGTGACATGGACTCATGTGAGGAGTGCAATCTTATTGAAATCAAGAATTTCCAGGTACCTATTTTGTGCAGATAATATAAATTGTCAGTGGATACCTTGGTCGGCAATCCTCAGTGAGGCCAGCGTTATTGCCTTTTGTGCAAAAACTCAATTATTAATATTTTTAAATGATCATTTTTCATACATTGGAAAGTATATCTAAAAAGTCTTTTTGTTCAACTATGATAGGGTAGAAACTATTAGGAATGAGTCGTCAGCAAAATGACAACATTGAAAACAGAGGAATTAGAACTTTGAATGTAAACTTCCTGTTAATGACAGAGGAAAAAACAATAATCTTGACTATATTGCTCTTTACGGTCTGCTAAATACTGCGGGCATTCCGGCCAGCCTCACGTCGCCCTTCTCAAGAGTGAAACCCATTGTCATGTGTGAGAATTTTCTCCCACGACCCCAAAATCTGCCCACATAAAAACCCATTTTGAAAACAAGTCAAATATGGTATAAGACACTGCCTTCTCTGAGAACATTCCCCTCAAATAATGACTAGGACTGTTTTCCAAAGTGTCTCTTTATATACCGCTCATTACCTTTGAATTGTTTATGCAGTTCAAGTTTACATAGTCTTAAAATCGGCTCAAGTGGTTTAAAAGTGTTCATGTATTAACACGTATCGTTAGAATTGCTCTGATAAAGTTATGTTCACCGAACCCAAAGACGTTTGCTTTTGCCTTCGGTAATCCGTGCTGTGACTAAGCACAGAATGACTTTGCAGCTGAAACGGTACAAATGTCCCTCTGCCTTTGTCCAGGTTCCTTCAACCAAAATACTTCACAAGTTTGGCCTCTCAGACAAAATCAGGGAATTTCAGACAGTAGCGACTGCCATGGGGAAGACGTGTGGAGATGGAGAGAGTATTAAACAGTGGGGAGATTGGAGGGTTGGGGAGGGAGGGCAGTAGATAGCAGTGAAGAGAAACGTGCATGACAGAATAAAAAGGAAAAAACTGTAAAAAGAAGAAGAAGAAAAAGCTGTTAGGATGGTGAACAACAGGCAAGCCTCCTTAGCTTGGTCATAGTTTTAGGAAATTCTATTCGGTTTTCAGTTTTAAAATTAATAATTAGTTCTGTTTAAGGAGATAGTGACACATCCTCTTAAAAATTACCTCCCAAGGAAATGGGGCCTTGTACCCATGGAAGAAGACTTATAAGGAATCAACTAAGTCTAGAAGTTTTCTTCAGGTGGCATTTTTGTTTATCTGCCATATTTCCATCTTTGTGAGTGATTCTTCCCCCAGCCTGGAATATTTTCCCTCTTATCTGTCTGTAACAGGGAGTAGGGCAGGGAGAGATGTGTTTGTTTTCCTTGGGCATTCCCGAATCCTTGACTGCCCTGAAAGACTGCAGAGACATATATTGTCCGGAGGGTTCTCCTGCTGCCATTGCTGTGTCTCGCTTGTGAGCGGTCTGTTGGTCTTCTGCCGATGCCAGCATCGTAGTACTGTGTCCTCGGTAAACATTGATTCAGCCCTCTGTGCACCCAGCAGTTTATAAATGCCTCCTGTGTGCCCAGCCCTGTCCTAGACATTAGGGATATAAAATGAATGAAACACTGCCTCATTCTTACAAAACTCAGTTTTGCCGTGGACCCAGTTAATGCAGCGGCCTTGCTTGGAAATGTCCACTTGAGATCCCTTGTGAGTGCTATTCAGATCCACTGAGATGCTTTCAGATTTCGGCAAAACCACACAAATATTTTATAAGGCATATTTTATCCACATCTTCAAACTCCACACTACAGAGACACTATCGGATGGCTCTCCGCAGGGGGACTTAAGTTAAAACCTTATTCTTCTCTTCTAATTGTTTTGTGGTCTGGATCCATAGGAACAGTCGGGTCTTTTTACTGAAATGATTTTCCTATCAATTAAGCCAAGCAGTAAGCGTTCCTACTGACTTTAGTATTGAGCTAACATTTTAAAAGACAGCTCATCTGACGTCCCTGAATCTTTGTAATGATTGCATAAAAAGTGTGAATATTTCTGGAAGCTCACAATTTCCATAATTATTCATCTGTTCAGTCCCTGGCTATCCATCACAAGTGGTGGTACACGGTGCCTCTGAAGCCCAGGAGAAATGCCATGTTGACCCGTCTTCTTTGGCCCCATCTGGCACGAGGGCTAGTCAGTTCGGCGGTTGAGTGAATGGTGCCGACGCACTCCGGTTCAGTGTTTCAGCCTCTGCACAGACTGTTTGGCTTTCAACCAAGTGCGTTTCTCACTCTGGTCAGCTCTTTTTCAAGTGTCCACCAGGGGTCAGGGCATAGGGATGGCTCAGCCAAAATCTGTCATCATCTTGGAAGAGACGAGGCCATGTATGTATTTCATATCTGGTCAATCAGGAAAGGGAGGGACAATCGTTTTTTCTTAGAGGGAGCTTGTTGGTCAAGGACCCAGTTCCTCTGGGTGAAAGTCAGAGGTCTGCAAGTTGCAGGATTCACTCCCCGTTAGACCCCCTCCCCGGTCTCGGTGCTCCTGCAGCCTTGGCCACCGCCTGGCTCAGGAAGCTCCAAGCCGGGCTCAGCGGATCGCTCCTCCCGGGAAGTGAGGCTCAAAGAGGACACAGCCCAAGGAGTTATTGGAACCACACAGAGTTATTTTCTGTAATGTGAATTAGTTGCTGAATTTCCAGCTGCTTCTGGAAAGCGGAAAGGTCCGGCAGTGGAGAGCCGGGTTTCTGCACAAGGCAGCTGGCCGGGCTGGCGAGCGGCTCCTCCGTCCTTGTAGGCAGCGGCCGTCCGTGTACCACACTCGCCCCCTGACCCGCTCACTCCCGCGCACCTCCCGCTGGGCCCCCCCCCCCCCCCGGTCGGTGGGTTTACCACCCAGGGACCCCGTCTGCTCTGTCATAAGCCTGACTGCCACTGCAGCACGGTCAGCGGTAGGCACTTCGCCAAGGACGCAGAGGTTATTCAGGGACCGCCCATCACACATTTCGTGGGAAACAACCCATCTGCTGTTCTTTGGGGCCATTCGCGCTCTGCCTTCAGTAGCTAAACACCAGGCCACTTGGGTGCTGGCTTGTACGGGGACAGCGTAAGGCTGTGGACTAAGCAGAAGCGTCAGATTCTGAAATCCGACCCCCTGAAGGACCTGCTAAGACGTGGCCGCGTGGCAGATAGTCTCGTTCCAACCGAGGGCCCTCCGGACACTCACGCGTGTGCTGGTGCTTTGAGAGCAACTGTGTCTTTGTTTTAAAAATAGATAAAAATAGAATTGCCGATTTTGTGGGCATCAGCTAGTCCCATTTTTTGTGTGTTCTCCTTCTGGTGGAAAAAGGAATTGAAAGTAAGCCTTTCCAAAGTTGGGAATTTTGATTGACCGTACAAGATTGACGAGCATCTTAGTTTAGTCATCGATCCCCCTTCTTCATCATGGTCCTTAAATGAGAAGGTACTTAAATTCAAGGGGCAAGTCTGTCAGAAAGACGGACAGAAGGGCAGCCTGTTCAGTGCATTTGAGGTCTGCCCCGTCCGATCCGGCGCCGGGGTCCTCAGAAGCTGCAGCCGCGGACCTGTGACGGCCGGGGTTCTGCCGCCCCGAGCGGACGTGTGTGCGGCGTCCGCCTGGAGGAGGCCCGGGGTAGAATGTGGTTGGCCACCCAGGCAAGGACTTCCTGGGGACGGGCCCGCAGCCCCTGGTCCCTCAGCAGTCTCCACCCATCGGCTCCCCCAGACAGTCGCTGCTGTCTCCTGCACAGTGCTCCGTGCTGTTTGCTGTAGGCCAGCCCCAGGGCCCCCCCTTTCCCTGGTTCCCAGGCTCCTATAGCAGTTCCCCTGAGCCCTGATCTCCACCGGCACCATGAGAGGTATAGACGATGGCCTTTGGCATCCCTGTTTCCCCTGGTCAGTGCAGACTGTCACTGCATCCTGGAGGGGACTCCCATGCCGGCGGGCAGACTTGAGCTGGCATCTCTAACTCACGCTGGCTTGCACAAGCACTTTGTACATCGTGCAAACCAGTGAAAACCATTCGTGCTGCCTTTCCTGTGTCTACAAAAATATGACTGGCAGTACTGACCTCGCTCTTAGGGTTCTGGCAAAAACCACTCAGTGCCCCCTGGAAAATCAAGGGGGCATCTATTCAAATTAAAACAAAACAACAATGACACTTCAGAGAGGGGATTTCTGGGGGACCCAACGTGGTAGCCATCTCTCTGACTTATACACACTCTGGCAGACCCCAGGAGAATTTTCCATTGCCCCTTCCAAGAAAACCCAGGCTGCAGGGCCTGGAAGTTGAGGAAGGAACTTTGATCTCAGTTTTGGCGAGTGCAGGGCAGGAAGGATGCCACTGACAGCAGGTCTGTCAAGGTCACTTTGGTGAACTGTGGTTTAATTCACTGTTCTTTAAAATGGACAGGCTCAGGGTAGGACTTGTCAATATCGGGTTCATAGCCCATGTTTCAGGGCCACATATAAAGAGAGCACAGGCAGGGTGGGCAGAGGGAGAGGGAGAGAGAGAATCTTAAGCAGGCTTCACGGCCGACGCAGAGCCCGATGCAGGGCTCTATTTCACAGCCCTGAGATCATGACCTGAGCCAAAATCAAGAGTCAGACTCAGCGGACTGAGCCACCCAGGCGCCCCCAGCCTGCTCTTTTATGAACGCACTTTTTGTACCTATATTGAAATACTCAGCCTCTAAAGGTTTTGATCCCGCTGGCCATTAAAATTATAGGGAAGATTGAAGACATTTTTATGTATAGAACATATATATCCATGTAGAATCGGAGCGGCAACAGGGAAGGCCACAAATGTACCTATTCATCTGATTTTAAATTATGTGTCTTTGGTGCGAATTAAAAATACAATCTGACTAAAGAAAAACCATATTTAAAACTAGACAGAAGAGCCCTCTTTCCTTCGAAATGGCTTCTCTACACCCTTCCCCCCCCATGCCTAACCCCCCCCCCCAACACACACACGTTGGCTCTTCTCTTCCCTCCAGGGCTACCCCCCAGCTGGAAACTGCCCTGTCCCCCTGTGGGCCCTCGGGCCTGTGGTGTCCCACGTCACACTACAGTCCCCTGACATCAGAGACAGCAAATCAAAAGGGCAGCAGGTTACTTCAGGGGCGGTCGGTA
This sequence comes from Ursus americanus, assembly GCF_024610735.1. Lineage (NCBI taxonomy): Eukaryota > Metazoa > Chordata > Mammalia > Carnivora > Ursidae > Ursus > Ursus americanus. Next base: position 13,291,454 of record NC_142136.1, on the reverse strand, counting down.
GCTGGTCCTCATCCAGACGCCTGTCTGTATTTCCAGACTGCGTTTCCCCCCAGAGAACACTTAATTCAGATTGTACCGGCGAGCTACGTTTCTCAGAAAAAAAAAAAGAAATTAAAAATCAAATTATATTTTCCAGAAAAATGCTACCACCCCCAAAAATGAAACACTCAAAAGCTTTCTTACCTCCTAAAATCAAATCTCTTGGACCTCTTGAAGCTCACAGCTGCTAGGAGAGTAATTCATTTATTATTTTTTTTTATACCACAGAGGATAGTCCACAAGCTAGCCGAGGACATAGACCAGGGTAGAACTTTTTATATTTAGTCTTTATGCATATAATGGATCCGAGGTAGGCGGGGGCAGAGGGGAAGGGCAGGCTGGGTGAGCCCAGGTAATGCTCTAACTGCAAGGTTAATTTACAGTTCACTTAACCCAGGTGGTTGTACATGTCTCTGTGTCGGGTATGAGTCCAAGGCCTTGCTGTAACTAATTTCTCTAATTGCCCGTTGCTAGGCTTTCTGTAGAAGATTTTTCTTTCCAGGTGGTTAAGAATATCATTCTATATGGCAATTTAGTGTCACTTAATATGCAAGGATGTGAATATATTCCAAAATATATATTATTTATATATTGACTTAGGAAATTGCAAGCTGTTCTGCCATAAATATTTTAGAGGGAGTCTTGCTAAAGGAAAAAGAAAGAAGAAAGAGAAAAGGACACGATTTGATGTCCTGGGGCATGTTCTTAATTTGGAAACCTTACAGATAGCATTGAAGTTAAGGGACAAAATAGAATAATTCCTATTTAATAATCAGATATCTAAACCCAAAAGTGAAGTTATAACATAACCATCTGAAGAATTTGATATTGGCAATTTGCATGGTTATTCAAAGACACTATGATAATATTTACATATCAAATTATTACATCTCCGTTTTATTGGTCTATCGGTATATGAGACAAGGAATGTGATTTTTCCCAATTAATTTTAAATTTCCAGGAACTCTGAAGTTTTGAGTTTCCATTTTGTATAAATATTTAATATAAATGAGTTCTTCCTCTACTTTTATCAATTCCATACAAACCCGTACGTTCCAATAAGTCCAGGGATACTCCTATTTATTTCACAGGAGGAATTATTTGAGTTGGTACTATTTGAGTAAATACTAAAACTGTTTCATGCAAACTGCAGGAGCACCCACTTAAAAGGAAAAATGTCGACATATGTGAATTCTAACATAATGGGATAAGAATTTATACATAGAAATGAGGCTTTTATTAGGAATTGGATCCCATTGTGCAGCAATATTAGCTTGATCATAAAGAATTGTCACTGTTTTTTTCCCCTAAACATAGATTCTTGGCAGTTTAATAAATATTTCATTAATTGCACAAAGTTTGGTTGAAGCATTACACAAAGAATAAATAGTTTTGTTAGAACATGTTAAAAGGTTGGCTTTTTAAAAGCTTGACATTTAGAGGCCTGGGTCACACAGGGCAACCTCCCTGTCTTTTTGCAAATGTATGGAGTTGGAAATCAAGCTCCTGGGACCACGATTTGCATTTGACAGTTTAGCTTTGTCTGTGCTTTTGGATTTATTTAGAATGTTTTAACTGCTTTATTAGAATGTGGCCCCTTTTTCCCTTTAATTTGGGACATACAGACGTTCCCTGAATTTGAAACCGGTGGTTTTTACACCTTGGGAACAAAATCACTTTCGATGGGAATACATCTCTGAATTTTACATGCAAGTTAACAAATAAATAACAATTTATTATACATTTAAAAATATTTACATTTAAACTTTTCCCACAACTTTCCATGTACAAACTAATTCTCTGATTAGACTCCCTGATCACCTTAGCAGATATTACTTGGATGATAATGGGAACATATCAGAAAGAGACGCGAAGCAAAAACTACAAAAGGAGCTCAGGGCCTAAGCACACTGCATGCTCACACACATGCTGTCAGAGTTTTACAGAAAATACGGTCGTGTGCATTCGAATCCCCATTCCTTACAGAGGCCCCATGGCAGGAGCGCTTATGTGTAAAAGTTTCGGCATAAAGGGTGGGGATTGCTCAAAATCACGATTGCCTCAAAAGATGAAAATATGTCAAAATGAGAAATGGAAGAAAATTCCTGTTTTCAAAGAGTAAAACTTGAAACTCGTTTTCTCGCACAGAAGGGTGTCTAAAGCACGCTTGTCTTTTTCTTTAACAGATAATTCTGAAATAATCAGCAGAAACGGAATGGAATGCCAAGACTCTGCATTGAGAATAACTAAACATTGTTACTGTACATACTATCCTGTTCCCTCCTCAATAGAGTTGCCACAAACTGCATGCTAAATAAAGAATTAGTTCTTCCGGACAGACCACAACTCTAAGAAGCTAGTGCTGCTCTCTCATATATGAGTATTAAATATGGTATGCTTAGTATATTCCAACCTAAGATAGTTAACTACCTGAGACCAGCTGTGACGTTTAAAGACATAAAGGATAAAGTTTACTTTTCAAGGGTTTCTAAACATAGTTTCTGTCCTAGGAATATTGTCTTATCTCCATAACTATAGCTGATGCAGAAAAGCCCAACCAATGTACTCATTTCGATCGAGAATATTTCCAAGTTAGCAATAAACAATTAGCAGTAGTTCAGAAATCTATTCCGAGGGCAGGTTTGATTCTAACGCCAATTACTACCCGCTGGATCAGAGAGTGCGTTTCGCTTCTTCACGACACGAATGCTGCAGCAAAGCTGAGGAGTGAAGTAAAACTCACGCCTGTGCTACAGGTCTAAAATTTGAATGGAAATTCAAGCACAAGTACGGGGACACATCAAAGTGTGGTATTTGGTTTGCCTGGAGATGCCGCATTGAATCGTGTGATTCTAGAATAACATTAACTAGATTGAAAAAGAAACTTTGCACGGTATGAGCTTCATACCCCACCAAACAAAGTCTTGAAGGTATTATTTTACAAGTATATTTTTAAAGTTGTTTTATAAGAGAGACTTTGTAGAAGTGCCTAGATTTTGCCAGACTTCATCCAGCTTGACCAGAATGAGAGGCCCATGCCAACAGTCTAATCTAAGGAATTAGTTTTTCAAACTCACCATCCGGTTGCCTGTTACACAATAACTTCTAAACTAAAAACCTAGTCAAACAACGAAGCTGTAGGTGAGGAGATCTGTATAATATTCTAATTTAAGTAAGTTTGAGTTTAGTCACTGAAAAGTTGTGACTTTAATCTAAATTACTATGTAAACAAAAAGTAGATAGTTTCACTTTTTAAAAAATCCATTACTGTTTTGCATTTCAAAAGTTGGATTTAAAGGGTTGTAACTGACTACAGCATGGAAAAAAAATAGTTCTTTTAATTCTTTCACCTTAAAGCATATTTTATGTCTCAAAAGTATAAAAAACTTTAATACAAGTACATACATATTATATATACACATACATATATATATACTATATATGGATGAAACATATTTTAATGTTGTTTACTTTTTTAAATACTTGGTTGATCTTCAAGGTAATAGCGATACAATTAAATTTTGTTCAGAAAGTTTGTTTTAAAGTTTATTTTAAGCACTATCGTACCAAATATTTCATATTTCACATTTTATATGTTGCACATAGCCTATACAGTACCTACATAGTTTTTAAATTATTGTTTAAAAAACAAAACAGCTGTTATAAATGAATATTATGTGTAATTGTTTAAAACATCCATTTTCTTTGTGAACATATTAGTGATTGAAGTATTTTGACTTTTGAGATTGAATGTAAAATATTTTAAATTTTGGCATCACCGCCTGTTCTGAAAACTAGATGCACCAACCATATCATTTTTGTTGGAGAAAAAAAAGAAATCCGCCATTTTTATTCATGTCGGTCGACGTCTCATGACCATCTTATATTGTAGATTTGATAACCCCATCGAAAGAAAATCACATTCTAAGTGTGATCTTACGTAGTGCTTGTATCGTGGCATTTGTTTTAATTTGTGGGAAAGTATTGTATCTAACTTGTATTTCTTTGGTAGTTTCATCTTTATGTATTATTGATATTTGTAATTTTCTCAACTATAACAATGTAGTTACGCTACAACTTGCCTAAAACATTCAAACTTGTTTTCGTCTTTTCTTTTTTCTTTCTTTGTTATTTCACTTAAACTCATTGAAAACATAGTATACATTACTAAAAGGTAAATTACAGGAATCACTGAAATATTTTTGTAGACTAATTGTTGTCACATTGTCTTTCTTTTGTTTCATCTTGATTTTTAAAATTATTAGCACACAGCTATTTTCAGCCCTTTAATAATGGAGCATCAAAAACATCACCTGTATCCCCAAACAAATATAGAAGACTGTATTTTTACTATGATATCCATTTTCCAGAATTGTGATTATAATATGCAAAGAGTCATAAATATGCCATTTACAGTAAGGAGGAGGCAAGGCAAATGCATAGATGTACAAATATATGTACAACAGATTTTGCTTTTTATTTATTTATAATGTAATTTTATAGAATAATTCTGGGATTTGAGAGGATCTAAAACTATTTTTCTGTATAAATATTATTTGCCAAAAGTTTGTTTATATTCAGAAGTCTGACTATGATGAATAAATCTTAAATGCTTTGTTTAATTACGAAAATAAAATCACCAATATCCAAGACATGAAGATAGCAATTCAACAAATACTGTAGTTAAGAGATGAACTCGCCACTTGTATGGAAACTACATTTCACTCTTGGTTTTCAGGATATAACAGCACTTCAACAGAAATATTCTTTCAGCCATACCACTGGTAACATTTCTACTAAATCTTTCTGTAACACTTAAAGAATTCCCTCATTCATTACCTTACAGTGTAAACAGGAGTCTAATTTGTATCAACTCTATGTTTTGGTTGTAATATTCAGTTCACTCACCCAATGTACAACCAATGAAATAAAAGAAGCATTTAAAAGGATTTCTGGTCTTTCTCCTTTTTGTGTTGAGACACATGGTTAATTAGCAGAACAAAACACATTCTCCTAGAAAACCTTTGGTGACTTCAAAGGAGAGCAAGCTCTGGTCTCCGAATGGGAGATTGACGGGTTTTGCTTTTAGTTTTGGCTTTTTTAACAAAAAGAAGAGCAAATTGAAGGGGTCATTTTAGAAGTTCATCTAAAAATTAGAAATAAAGATAAATCCCACCACTTGGCCCACCTCTTCAGGATTCTGCCTGATAATGAAGAGAACATTAGTAACCAAATGGGAACAAAATATCTGTTTCATTAAGACAAGAAAGCACCCCACTAACCCCAAAGGCAGGCTTCTGGCAAGAGCCTGACTGGCCCACACGGCTCGCAGCTGTGGCTGCAGAGAGAGGCAGAATGGTGAGTCGTGTCCCGCGCAGACACCATGCGTGGCCAGGTGGGCCAAGGAGACAAGAGCTGAGCATAACACCTGAGGGCAGGGGCTCAGCAAAGACTCCCCCACCAGGTGGTGCGCGCCTTCTGACCTTTCTCCTTCCTCAGCCCTTTGGGGCCCACGGTGTTTCTCAAGCAGGGCGGTGTTAGCTGTTGGGTTGGACCGGTCCTTGTCATGCAGAGGTTGGCATCACCTCCTTTACAGGCCAAGGCAGGAACGGGGCGGGGGGGAGGGGGGGAGGTTTTTTCCAGGGTTAGGTTTAAAGCTTCAGCCTTCTGGTGGTTACGTTACTGCTTACAAGGAAGAGTAAGAAACACATTCAACAGATTGGGAAGATGCAGAATAAAGGCCCTGGTATTTTTATTATTTTTTTTAATGTTTTTTTATTATATTATGTTAGTCACCATACAGTACATCCCTGGTTTCTGATGTAAAGTTCGATGATTCATTAGTTGCGTATGACACCCAGTGCACCATGCAATACGTGCCCTCCTTACTACCCATCACCACGGGTGTTTTTAAACGGTGCCGCCGGGATTCACACCTTTGAGGGTGTTTGAAAAACTGGCTGTCTGGACAAGCAGTGTTTTTACTGTAATGCAGAAGAGAAGCTGCTGTCACATCAGAAGCTCAGGCCAAGAAAACATTCTCTGTTAATAGTTAAGTTCAAGGTATCAACTTTGGGGAACAAGTTGTTATCTTAAGGGAAAGATCTAAGACAAACTACTTAAAATTTTCACACCTGGTTTTATGAAGTGTCGTTTCCATCAGTAGACTGACTTTTCATGGTACCACATCGAAATCAAAAGTGAAACTTAAACCTGAGAGAGTAAAACTAGTTCACTTCTTCCTCATGGAAAATAGTTAAATATAAAATATCAATTATTCTACAATTACCTGCCAGTAGAGAAGGGTTATTTCAGTTTGGGGGGGGGGCAAATTAAAAATAATGCTTTAAACCCAGAAATAGACTCTTTTGTTATTAATCCAAGTTCTTTTGCAACACTTTAAAGATTTTAGGGGCAGCCAGGCAAACTAAAATATAGTTCAATATTCTAATATTTGTGGGAATAAAATACTGGCTTGCTAAAGAATGATATCTTCCTCCTCCAAAACATCCTAGTGTTTCTGAAACACTGGGCTATTGCTGTTGGACTGCTCTATCGCCACAGAAATGACTGAGTCACTATGACTAAGTATGATTTATACAAAATGAAACATAATAATGGTTTCCCTACGTGCTCTTGGTTGGGGAGGTAGATGGCAGACATGAGGATGGGGTGGAATTGAGAATGTTCACCAGGGACCTACTTATGTGCCAAGTCCTAAGCTAAATGGTCTATATAGGTTTTCAACAAGCCCAAACTGTGTCATTGAAGAGAATCACTAATAACTGAGAAGTAAATTCTAACTACTACAAAGATTCCTACTCAAGGCATTACAGATTCTCCTGTGAGAAGTAGCCTCATTCTAGATCAACACTACCTTTCAGGGTCTGCCTGCGGGATGACTAGAGCTCCAGCTCGGCCAGATCCTCCACCCGGGTTGTTCCAACCGCACGTGGCCTCTCTGTCTCCCTCTCACTCAGCTATTCTGAAAAACAACTGCCCACCCATTGGAAGTGTCCCTCAGCCACCACCCTCTCCCACAACGTAAATGTTGTATGTGCTCCTTGGCCTGTATTTTAACCAAACCATTCAGATAGCCCCACCGAGTTTGGTGAAAGCCATCAAGCTGCTTCCCTGATAGGATATGACCAGACGGTAACTTTGGTTCATATATACTTGACATAATCCTTAGCATTACGATGGGGTCCCAGGTGGCTCAGTCGTTAAGCGTCTGCCTTCGGCTCAGGCCGTGATCCCAGGGTCCTGGGATCAAGCCCCACATGAGGCTCCCTGCTCCACTGGCAGCCTACTTCTTCCTCTCCCACTCCCCCTGCTTGTGTTCCCTCTCTCGCTGGCTGTCTCTCTCTCTGTCAAATAAATAAATAAAATCTTTAAAAAAAAAATCCTTAGCATTACGAGGGAACTATTATACCCACCAAGCAGACAAGAAACCAAGACTCATAAAAATTAAGTAACTCTTCCAAGACGACTTAGAGTGGCAGAACTCTGAACCCCTGGCTTGTCTTAGTTCTACGGTCAGGCTGACATGAGCTGTATTTGTAGCCTCCCCCGGGTCAACATTTCAGAAAAGAATTCAGAGTAAAGCATCCATCCAAGTCTAAGGTAAAGCTATAATAAGAGGTTATATAAACTAGGTTATAAAAACAAGTTTTTGGCCCTATCACAAGGATACGATTTATGAAATATTTTGAAGCTATGGCTGCAAAGTATTCTTCCAGATTTAGGATGGAGCCCAATTCTTTATTAGGACCAGAGGGGACTGGAAGGAATCTCACATTGTATCATCTCTCCAGTGTTACAGGTTTTCGTTTCACTGTTGTTGTTTTATCAAGCTTCTATATGGTTCTCTTGAAATTAAAAATAATGAAAACCATGGCAATTTTCTCAGTAAGGACATGCCATTAAGTCATGATGAAGCAGGCCCTGAAAAGAATGAATTTTTGGATAAAGATCACACATGGGTCACATAAGCCCTAAAATCCAACTGCGTCCAGAGTCCGCCAAGTTAGATTTTGGTGGTGGTCCTTTCTCTCGTAACTTTACCAGGGTTTTCCCAGGACTCTGGTTTATATAAACACAGGTTTATTTATCAGTCTTCACGTGTAAACTAAAATGGTCTAAATTAGGGAAGTCTAACTCTTCCTTTGCAAACCCTCTGTTTGAAGGAGGGCTACCCTATAGAAGGGCTACCCAGGCGACACAGGAGCCAAGTGCCCTGATCGCAAGGGGCTCTGGGCTCCTGAGCTGTGGCTCGCAATTAGCTCTGCAGGGCAGAGCTGGGAAGCCACTCACTTGATTTAAAACCCGGGGTTTTCAACAGGGAGAAAAGCACATTCCAAGTAGCATGACAGCTTCGACCTGCTTTCCGCGCCAACTGATAGGACCTACAGAGAAATAACAAACGCACTACAGGTTAAATATCCGTTCAGCGCTCGCTCACACACACATGCACACAGGAGCAGGGAGAGCGGCCTACACACACTATTATCCAGAAACACGAAGTTGAGGCTTTTTCGCTTCTGCAGAAGAAGATCAGGAAGCTCAGGGTCCGCCCTTCACTACAGTGGAACAGTCCAGAGCAGTTTCCAGTCAGACTGTCCACGCTGGACTCCCAGCTCTGCTTCCTCCAGCTTCTAGGCTTCGGCGTTTTTCCTCGGGAAGCTGGGGCTGCCAATAGGGTCTTCCTCACCAGGACGTTATAAGGATTAAATACGAGAAGATACACTGACCACAGAACGGAGCCTGACAGGTGGCGAACTCCCGGCAAACAGGAGTTACTGTTCTTAAAATAATATTAAAATAAGCTCTTGTGTTTCCCTGTAAATATTTATCTCCTCTTTCTAACCAAACATCTCTTGGCAACTAAGAGGCACCTCTTCTGTTTCCTCGATGACAATTAATGTCAAAAGCTGACAGGCAAATTATAGGGAATTTATCATCACAAATAATGAGCCGCATTATTTCTGTGGAAGCCTACAATTACATCAATTCAACAAATGCTCTCTGAGCCCTGACTAAGCACTGCTCAGCTGTTCAAGGGATGTGAGCAGAGTCCAATCCCTGCCCTCAAGAAGCTTCCCAAGTGGCAGGAGAGGAAGGGTAAAGCTGGAAACAACGGACAAAGCATGAAGCCCGCTGTATTAGTTTCCTAGGGCCACCATGACAAAGCCCTGTAGAGGGCAGCTTACAACAGAAATTTATTCTCTCACAGTTCTGGAAACTAGCGGTCTGAAATTGAGGTGTTAGCAGCACCCCACTCCCTCTGAGACTCTGGATAGAATCCTTCCGTGTCTCTTCCTAGCCTCTGCTGGTGGCCATCAGTCCTTGACGTTCCCTGACCCACAACTGATTGCTCAGATCTCTAACCCTGTCATCACCTGCCCTGCTCCCTGTCTGTCTCTGTTTTAAAGATATCTTCTTTTAAGGTTACCAGTCATATGGGATTAGGGCCCACCCTTATGACCCATCTTAACTTGATTAAATCTTACAAAGACCCTTTTTCCAAATAAGGTTACATTCACAGGTGCTAGGGGCTGGGATGTCAGGGATACAATTCCACCTACAACAACTAATAGGAGCCTAAATGAAGACTGGTTTCTATAGATCTCAAAGTATCAACAAAAGGGTGTGTGTTGCCTCTTCAGTGAAAAAATTCCACCTACATGATGTAATGTGACCAGTCACGACCCCCAGGCCTCTTTCGTTTGTTTGCTTTGTTTTGCTTTTGTTTGCAGAAGGAAGCAGTTGGACTACAAGATCTCTAATTTCTAGATGCAATATTCTGTGATTTAGTCAGCAACGTAGCGCGGTCTTGACTGGCCTCAATATTTATTTTACTTGGTAGTGTTGATTTGCAAATCTATGTCATTGTTTCTAAGTTTTTGGTGATTAGATTAGTTTTTCTTAGTCCATGCGGCAGGGACAGGCTCTTCCTTTCTTTCCACATGCATGGAATTCCAGCAGTCAGGCACAAGTTGCAGCCACGCTTGGCCAGGAAGGCCAAGTGTTCTATCTGCAACAAGAACAATGGTATCTAACATTTCCTGTGCCCTTATATTGTGATAACCTCTTAGCATGAATCGTCTCATTTAATCTTTACAACGCTCTATGGTTGCTTCTATTATTAGCATCCCAATTTACAGATGAGAAAACTAAGAACTGGAAATATTAGATGTCGTAACCAAAGTTACAAAGTTTGTGGTAAAATGGGCATTGAAACCAGGCGGTCTGGTTCTAGGTCCACAATGCTTTACTATCCCACTATCCCAAATGTGGTCCTTGAACATGCTTTGGGAGAACTTGGGCACTTGTTAGAAATGCAGAATCCCTCGGGGCGCCTGGGTGGCTCAGTGGTTAAGTGTCTACCTTCAGCTCAGGTTATGATCCCAGGATCCTGGGATCAAGCCCCACATCGGGCTCCCTGCTCAGCGGGAAGCTTGCTTCTCCCTCTCCCACTCTCCCTGCTTGTGTTCCCTCTCTTGCTGTCTCTCTCTCTGTCAAATAAATAAGTAAAAATCTTGAAAGAAAGAAAGAAAGAAGAAAGAAAGAAAGAAAGAAAGAAAGAAAGAAAGAAAGAAAGAAAGAAAGAAAAGAAAGAAAGAAAAATGCAGTATCCCAGGCCCCACCTCAGACCTACCGAGGCTGAATCTGCATTTTAGCCACATCCTCGGTGATTCATATGCACATTAAAATCTGAGAGGTGGCACTATGCTAACCAGGGCCAACCTACCTCTAGAGGCTTTATTGACTCTAGAAAGCAGACCAACAGAAAACCAATACCAACACTTGACCATTCCGATGTCCCTCTGCAATAACTGCACTCAAAAGTGTTGTGATTAATTGGATGCAAACTGTGGTCTCTCTGATTTCAGTCCTGTCTTTTCTCCATAGAGCACCTAGTACCTTCATAAAATAGAAATCAGACCTCAGCATCGTCCCAATCAGAAGTGGGTCCATGCCAGGTTTTGTGGGGTCTAAAGGTTATAAAATTGTGAGGAAGGGAGTCTTTAAAAATCCAAAAACTAAATATAGCATGAAATATGAAAATAAATATACAGAAAAACATAAGCAACATGCCATTTTTATGAATTAACCATTTGACACACCTCTATCATGTTTTACTTAAATTTTTTACTGTATCTCTTTTTGATTACATCCTCCTATGACAACATTTTTGTAATACCATTTTCTATATAAAGAACAGAAAGGTAATTCAATCTTCAAGCACGGTTGGCTACATTTTTTCTTAGTGTTAATGTTTTTGTACTGATAATTTAACATTCAACTTCATACACACACACAGAGCTCATTGTACACTTACAGATTCATGCCCTACAAACACAAAAATTTTGGTAAGTTCTATTTTTCATGTTTCTGATCTAAAAAGATGAAATTTATTGGGCATTTATAATTGTTCATATTTAATTATCCTGACAGATGAGCATCAATAAAGACCAAATCCTCTACTTAGAATTTTATGCATCTGATGTCTAAAAGATTTTTCCATGAACAATATGCATGTACAGGATTTCATATACATCACATATACAAGACTTCAAATCATTTTTTCTCTCCCATTACCCACTTACTTCTAGACCTGGGTGCTAGAGGATACACTCTCACTGCAATGCCAACCTCTGGCCCTGCACCTTCATGCCATTATGTCAGGTCAGGTGGTACTTATACCAAGATGGCTAGCAACAACACAACCACGTACAGAAATGGCTATGGACCATATAATTGTATTTTACAAAACCCAAGCTAGAAGTATCCTTGCCCAAAGTCCTCAGAGCCAGATCCCAAAAATGACAACAGCCATTCCAAAGCCACCCCACAAAAGGAAGTATGACAGAAGGGAAGTTAATGTGGAAAGAGACAGTGGTCCTCAACAACTGAAAGCTGTCTAGACCCATGACCATATAAACGTACTGGCAGGGTTCCTCCCAGGTTCTTGAAAGGACTCATGCAAATAAGAGGTCCTAAAGCTTAAGCTTCATTAGTTCCATGATACATCTGCCTCTATCCCCTACTTAAAACCAAAGCAAGGGGTGCCTGGGTGGCTGGGTCGGTTAAGCGTGTGCCTTCAGCTCAGGTCATGATCTCAGGGTCCTAGGCTCAAGCCTGGCATAGGGATCCCTGCTCAGTGGGGAGTTTGCTTCTCCATCTCTCTGCCCCCCGCCCCCCGCTTGTTCTCTCTCTTTCTCAAATAAATAAAATCTATATAAACAAACAAGCTCCAATATTCAATGGTTTTCCACTGCTCTTATGATAAAAGAAAAAAGCTGAAGATGACACAATTAATGGAAAGATATTTCATGCTCAATATTGTTAAAATATCTATACTATCCAAAGCAATCTACAGATTTAATGCAATCCCTATAAAAGTATCAACAGCATTTTTCAGAGAACTAGAAAGAATAATCCTACAATTTGTATGGAACCACAAAAGACCCCAGAGAGCCAAAGCAATCTTAAGAAAGAAGAACAAAGCTAGAGGTATCACAATCCCAGATTTCAAGATTTACTACAAAGATGTAATAATCAAAACAATATGGTACTGGCACAAAAAGAGATACATAGACCAATGCAACAGAATAGAGAACCCAGAAATATGGTTACATTAATGGTCATACTTATATGGGCAATTAATCTACAACAGTGGAGGCAAGAATATACAACAGGGAAAAGACAAGTCAGGTCAACAAATGGCACTAGGAAAACTGGACAGCTACATGCAAAAGAATTAAACTGGACCACTTTCTTACACCACACATAAAAATAAACTCAAAACGGATTAAAGACCTAAATGTGAGACTGAAACCATAAAACTCTTAGAAAAAAACATAGGCAGTAATTTCTTTGACATCAGCCGTAGAAATACTTTTCTAGATATGTCTCCTCAGGGAAGAGAAACAAAAACAAAATTAAACTATTGGGACTAAATACAAATAAAAATAAATAAATAAATATGAAAAAATATGAATATGAAAAATATGAAAAAAATAATCACGGCAAAATAAAAATAAAAATAAAAAATAAATATGAATATGAAAAATATGAAAATATGGAAAATATGAATATGAAAATATGAAAAATATGAAAAATAAAAAATAATCATGGCAAAATAAAAATAAAAAATAAATATGAAAAAATATGAATATGAAAAATATGAAAAAAATAATCACAGCAAAGGAAACTATCCACAAAATAAAAAGGCAACCTACTGAATGGGAGAAGATATTTACAAATGATATATCCAAGAAGGGGTTAATATCCAAAATATATAAAGAACTTATACAACACAACACCAAAGAAATAAATAATCCAATTAAAAATGGGCAGAGGACCTGAATAGGCATTTTTCCAAAGATGAATACAGATGGCCAACAGACACATGAAAAGATGCTGGACATCACTCATCATCAAGGAAATGCAAATGAAAACCACAATGAGATATCACCTCACACCTGTCAGAATGGCTAGAATCAAAAACACAAGAAATAAGTGTTAGTGAGGATGTGGAGAAAAAAGAACCCTGTGCACTGTTGGTAGGAATGCAAATTGGTGCCACCACTGTGGAAAACAGTATGGAAATTCCTCAAAAAATTAAAAATAGAAATGCCATATGATCCAGTATTTTCACTTCTGGGTATTTACCCAAAGAAAACAAAAATACAAATTTGAAAAGATCTATGCACCCATATATTCACTGCAGCATTATTTACAACAGTTAATATATGGAAGCAGCCTAAAGGTCCATCCATAGATGGCTGAAGAAGATGCGCATATACAATGGAATATTACTCAGCCGTAAAAACGAATGAAATCTTGCCATTTACAGCAACATGGAGGGGCTAGCGGGCATAATGCCAGGTGAAATAAACCAGACTGAGAAAGCCAAATATATGATTTCACAAATAAAGAAAGACAAACAAAAAACCAGAAACTTGAATACAGAGAACAAACTGGTGGTTGCCAGAGGGAAAGTGGTGGGGGGTGTGAAATAAAAGGGATTAAGAGCACATGTATCTTGACGAGCTCCTGGGCATGTACAGAATTGTTGAATCTTTATATCATATATCTGAAACTAATATAACATTATATGTTAATATGCTTTGATTTTAAAAAAAGGGGGGGGAGGAAAAATAGAAACCAAAACAAAACAAGATCCAATATTCAATGGTTTTCCCCTGCTCTTATGGTAAAATCCAAACCCTTTACCCTGGCCAACAATATCTCCAGCCTCATCCGATGTCATATTCCCCTGTGGTAATTACTGTCCAATCTCTCAGATCTCTTTTCTGTTTCTCAAATACACAGAGTCCTTTCTGCTTCCTGAATTCCTGTTCCTTTGCCTGAAATGTTCGTCTTCTCCCTCTGGGCATAGAAGAATCATCGACCGACTGGAATTCCATTGGCTACTGAGACCTGCCTTGTCCAATGTCTCCTCTGTCCCCCAAGCATGGCCTTTGTCCAGCTGATTGAGAGGAGTATACAGGCCCAACTTCGCCCAACTGGAGGCAACACTGAAGGGTCATCTCTCACTCCCCATGGGGTGGGCTGAGGCCTTTGTTGAGACTGTCACAGCCCAACTTGCCCCTCTGCCCAATCCTGCTTCCTTCCTTCCCCTCCACAGGGCTTGGAATCTCTACCTCAGAGTCTGCTTCTCAGGGAATCCGAACTTGATAGAGAGGCAAATCTACCACTGATTAGCTCCATTATTCGAGCATTTGATTTCCTTTTAAATTGATGCAAGAAATATACTTAAAATCACAACTTGATTCTTTTTGACAAAGAAAATTGTTTGCTTATAAAAATGTCTTGCCTGAGAGAGTACTAAGTTAATCACAGAAGAAAAAGGCGAATAAGAAACAAGTCAAAACTGAAGTCTTTTTTATTATGTATTCCAAAAAGTAGGCAAAATCTCACCTACTGTAAGGGGAAATGCGGCTTTTATTTTAAAAGACACTAGTGAAAGTCATGTTTAATGGTCCAAATTTTTACTCTTAGTCTTTTATATTCCTGAGCCATATGTCAATTCTCATTTGAGAAGAAACCAGAAAAATGATGAAATTGTTTCTTACAAAAGCCAAACATCTTCCTACAAGGTTGAAGCGAAGGCGCTAAGGTTGCATTTGGTAACTACAACCCCGGAGCCAGACTCAGCTATAGACCACGAGGAATATAAAACTCCAGAATGTAGCCCGCTCAACCCATCAGAGCCATCCAAAGCTAACTAGAGCGATTCTTCTATATCATTCAGGGTTCGCAGGCCGGAGGGGGTCACACTGGGAATTAATGCAGTTGATGGTACATCTATTGATGAGAAAAGCCTCCATTAGGACAGCAAGGAGTAATTAAGGAAACATACACACATAATCAATACTGAGATTATCCCAACTCCTCCAAGAGTCATCAATATGTTTCGAATAAAAACCACATATTTGGTGGTTTTGCTCTAGTAAATATCTTTACAGAGATCAGTTAGCACGTTTAGTGCCCGACTAGCTAAAAACACGGACACTATAACTCATATATTCTACCCGCAGGAGCCACTGGCGTAGACAGGAAACTGGGTCAATCTGGAAGCCCTCTGCTGAGCATTGCTCTGGGCTGACGCTAACCACACTTCACTCTGTGACGTCAAAAGGCAGTGCAGCCTTGTGATTAGGAGCATGGCATTGGTGGCCAAGCTCGCTGTGTTCGAATCCTGACTCCCCACTTTCTGTCTGTGTGACCGGGGCAAGAGCGTCAACTGCTCAGCCTGTTTTCCTTCTCTGTGAAAAGGAGAGGATGATAAGAGTACCTGCCACAGAAGGAGACCTCGAGAGTTAAGTGAGTTAACAGACACAAAACCCTTAGAACTGTGCCTGGAACGTGAAAGCATTAGTTGTCTTTGAAAAACAAATCGAACTTTAAAAAGTTAGTCATCTGAAAGGAGTTTCTCTCTCTGTGCATCATTTCCGTGCCAGGACAACCTCTGCCCTGCTCCTAGGAGGCAAAGTGACCTGGGACAGCCTGGTGGCCTCACCGCGGAATTAGGTAAACCAGCGTGGCCAGTCGTTGGACACTGGCTGAGCTCATCTTTTTATATCTTACAGTAAGGAACCTTCCAGACTTCCATTTCTGCAGGCGCAACAGAGTAAATGCGCGCAATGAGTGTCTGGTAGAAAACAATGAAGACAGCTGAATCGAGTACTAAAAACATCTCTTTGAAGGCGCGAAGGAGCTATCAAAAAAAGTAAGAAATCCTTAAAGGCCAATAAAACAAAAAAAATGGGACTACGTTCACGGGAGCTAGCACCAGATCTACCTTTTGCCCTGAGGCACGTGCCCGCCTGCAGTAAACTGGGGTCTCCCCATGGCCCAGGAGCCCAAAAGCAAGGCTGGACCTGGCCCGGCAGAGGGTGGGCCTACTGTCAGCAGGGCTGGGGGAGTGTTCACTCCCCGGCTCAGGCACCAGAAAACCCAGTAACCAAGATAAAGGATATTGTTAATGTAATATCTTTAAAAATCCAAACAACCAGAAAAGTCCACGATGAACAAAATACCAAACTTGTGAACAAAGCCTGGCTGTTCCTGTTTGTTTGACTCACCACCCCGTGTTACTGTGCAGCGGAAACCGTCCCTTCTAATCCTGGCGCACCCCCCTCCACCCTGAAGTGGGCTTGTGGGGTAGGTGGTGGCCTGACGTCAGATAGGGCCACATGAGGCTCTATCATAGTCATGTTTTTTAATTGTTGAAGTTCCATTTGCTTTTCGCCCTTGGTCCACACTATGAGAGGATATTCTGAAAAGTGTATATATTTTGCATAGGAGAGAATATCTTGAGACGTACACACATTTTTCCTTTTGCTTTAGGCTCGAATATGGCTCTATAGGGCCTGCAATCTGGCTAGGTTTGAATGATGGAAAAGAAAACCCATAGAATTAGGAGATAGTAATAATAAGCCCTGTTCTAAAACAGAGAACAACACTGTCATGAAAACAAGATTCTCCATAGGTAGACACTTACTGTTCTATTTACTCTTCTCTTCTATAGAATTTTTTTAAGTCCCGATCAATCCCCCGTGGGAATTGATTTCACCACCCACAGTCTGAAAAACACTGCTCCAGAGTAACTACTAAGAGTAACCATGGAAAGTATAACTTCCAAATGGAAAAAAAGTTCAGAAAAATAAAATCAACCAATCCAAAAGAAGGTGAGAAAGGAGAAATAAAAAGAAAGAGAGAAACTGAAAAAAGAAAATACATAGAAATCACAAAGTAAGCAGTAGGAATAATTATAAACGTCATTAATGGCAGTAAATATAAGTAGACTGAACTCTCAATAGATTATTGCCAGACTGGATTATTTAGGCATGTGATGTTTACAATAAGCACATCAAAAACATAAACACACAAAGTTGGAAGTTGCAAAGATGCAAATATATCATTAAATAAGATAATCTCCATTTGTAATGAAAAACCATTTGACAAATTAGTAATAAAAAGGGAATTTCAATATCCCGATAACGAACATACACAAAATTACACGGGGAATAAGAGTTAATGGTAAAATGTTCAAAGATGCCCTTTATATCAGGAGCAAGGTAACTGGCAAACCATTGTTGTTTTTATTCAACATTCTATAGGAGGTCTTAGCTAGTATTGCAGCACAAGAAAAAATAAAGCCTGTAAAAACTAGGGAAGAAAACAAACAAAGCTCATTATTTATAGATGGTATATTTTTTTATGTGGAAAACACCAAAGAATCAACAGATATTTAGATTAATAAATGTGCTTATAGAATTGCTGGGATTAAAATTAATATGCATTAATTAGGATCATCTTATTTGTTGTAATAGATATATCTTAGCAGCTTAACAAAATAAAAAATGCATTTCTCATCATGTAAAGCTAATTCAATGGGAGCAGATGAGAAATAGTGTTCCACTCTGCCCTGTCACTTGTGGACCCGGGTGCTAGAGATGCCACCCTAATCCATATATGGCCTCCCAAGCCTTGTTGGAATCAATGTCCAACGACATACAAGAAGGGGTGGGGGCTGCGGGGGAGGTTTTTATGGGTCAGACCTCAACTGGGTGGACATCACAATTGCCCACGTCCCATTTGTCAGGAACAGTCATACGGCCACACCTAATTGGAAGGACGGCCAGGAGGAAAAATGTGTGTCCGGGGAGAAAGGGAAACACTTCAGATGAAAAGCAAGGTCTTGCCACATAATAAATAAAAATTGTATAACTATACCCAGCAGCAGTTTAAAAATTAGCTTTTAAATAAGATATCAGGGATAACAGCAACAAAAGTATAAAGTACCTACGAATTAATCTAATCGAAGGTGTACAAAACCTCTTTGAGAAAGGTTTTCAACTTTTTTGAAAAACCTTAATAAACAGAGGGCCACCAAACTGAAATACTAACAAAGTTGTTTATGGTATCTGACAAACTAATTCTAAAATGGATATGGAAAAGCAAAAAAAGAAAAAAAAAAACAAAACAAAACTAAGAATGCCAGAACACCCTCACAGGAGAATATGGTGACGGACTTCCCCGGCCCACATCAGAACTAATTATAAAACTATAGTAACTAAGAAAATGTGGAACCGATATAGTGTTAGGCAGACCAATAGAACAAAATAGGCCAAAAACAGTCTTCCCTTATCAGAAGGACTCACTCATGACAGAGTGACAGAGGGACAAGGAAGATCAGTAGGAGCAGGGTAACTACATAATAAATGGTACTTGGACATTCGGTTACCTGATGGATAAAAAAAGTTTTTTAATCGGATCCCTACCCCGCACCATACATGAAATTCATCAGTGCTGATGAGATGAAAGGCTTAAATGTGAAGGGCAAAACCATAAATTTTTGAAATGATAATACATAAGAATATCTTTACCATCTTGGGAGTAGGGTAAGATACATTAAAGTTTTTCTTTAAAGGCTCAAAATCATAAAGGAAAAAGATTGATAAATTTAACTCCTCTAAGATTAGGAACTTCTATTTATTAAGAGGATCTAAAGGAAGACAAGAAGACCCAAACTATGAGAAGGTATTAGATACATATATAAGAGATAAAAGAGTAGTATCTGGCATATGTAAAAGGCTCTTACAAATCAATAAGAAAAAAAGGCAAAACAACCCAATATAAAAATGGGCAAAAGGCATGATCAGACATTTCACAGAAGAGGGAGTATACATGGCCCAAAAACATGTGAGAAATGTTCCACTGCTTCAATAATCAAGGAAATGCAACTTAAAACCACATGAGATATAATTTCACATCTTTCAGAGCAGCAAACACTTTAAATATGGAACAAGAGTTACAGGGTTGTTGGGAGTTTAAACTGGTATCATCATTTTAGGGAACTATTTAGCATTATTACCTAGTAGCGTATTGCATAGGTAAAGAGGGGTAAAGATCTAAGCCCCAACTCACCTGCGATAACGGCAGCCAGAGTGATAACAGAAACGGTGATAGAATCTATTTATATCAGTAACTCACACCAGTGCCTTGGTTTGATGTCTTCAAATATGGCAAGAGGTGTTGCATGGCGGTTAAGCGAGTGGCTTGGAAATCATCTTGCCTGGGTTTAAACTTGACTCTGGACACTTACTAGCTGTCGGCCTCTGTAAGACTCTTAGCCTCTCTGTCCCTGTTTTACCATCTCTAAATGGGGACAGTGAGATCGAACATTTAGTAAATGCTATTATGATCACTAATTCTTCTAAAATTTCACTGAAAGTGGGGATAAAAATATCAGGGGATTGGGGTGGCCTAGACTGGGACAACACCTGCTGAGAACGTTTAGAGTTTACTTATCTTCTGGGTTCACTGCCTCCCCAAGACTACGCTGAAGTTGCTGTCTCAAGTGAAGGCCAAGTTTGGTATATCTCAGTTCCGCAGCCAGTCTATAGCTTGTTCCTAACACTTTAATGCAAGTCAGAAAAAACCCCCACAGATTCTCTGTGCAGCTTCCAAGCGTAAGTGAAGAATATGAAGCCTCTTCTATTTTAAAAGCTAATTACTAGTAAAATACTTTCAGATTCACATTTCCTGTGAAATCAAATTCTGCCTTTGAAATAAAGGTCTCTGGCAGAGCTATTCAGCAACACCTTTGTTCCAAGCAGGGGTTCTCGTTTGGTACAGAACACACTGTACCCTACTCAGAGGAGGACTGATTTAGTTTTAAAGAGGAGACAATTAAAGCATATAATTTTTAACACACATTTATAAATATCTACCCATATCTACTAAAGAGATATGCATGCTGTTGGTGAGTTCCTTCATTTTTGCAAGTTTTATGGTGAATACATGAAATAAGATACGTAAAGATACCCAGTTTAGTGCCTGGAATTGAAAACAATAAACAAAAAAATTCAACCTCAAACAATCTACCTTTGGATGGCAGGTTTTCAGACCTTCATATCATCAAATTTCAGCTTCTTTGGAAGAATAGACTTTATAAATATCTTCAATGATTCCATATGTTTAATTTTTTCCAGTATGTTTAATTTTGATCTTCTTTCTATATGTATCCTTTTGGTTCTTCTCAAAAGGCTAGGTTAGTTAGAGAAGAAGAAAGAATATAAAGGAAAAAAATAATGTAGAGCTTTATGTTTCCTAATAATTCAATATCATTCCAAGTTGTGTATATCATGACTTAGACCTTGTACCTGGCACCATCCAAATAATTAAAAGTACTTCACAAAGTTGAATAGGTTGGCTTTGAGCTCATCATTTTGCAGTTTCCCATGTCAATTTGTCTACACAACTGCACAGACTTGCAATTTCCTCCAGATTATTTCGTGTCAAGAAACAGAACACATTCTCTTTTCTTCCCTTCCCGGTTAAAAAAAAAAAAAAAAGGTGGAAAGAATAGTCCTCACTTGCCATCTCCATTCCCTCATCTCTGATTTACTCTTTTCATTTTAGAAAAGCAGTATGCATTAGTTGAGACTTAAGAAGGTATACAGAATAAAACAACAAATGGCCATGTACTTGCCTCCTAGCCTAATAAGTAACACGTCCAATGCAGGGGAGACCCCTTTGAACGCTTCTAGATCACGTAACTCTCCCTCCTGAATTTGAACTACACCATTCCCATGCCTCTCTTCATAATTTTAACATGTCTGTATCCTCAGACCACATGTAATGCTGCTTTGAATTTTAACTTTATATAAATGATGTCATATGATATGTACTCTCCTGCAACTTGGTTTACTCACTCGGCATTACGTGTGAGAGTTATCCACGCACACGTACATAGTTTATGGTCATTCTTTTTCACTGCTCTGTACCATTCCACAGTGTGAATATACTATAACTTATGTCCTGATTAGTAAATACTGTAAATTCCATCTACTATGATGAGTGGACATTAGTTATTTCCAGTTTTTTATGCCAAATCCTGTCCAACCTTTGATATTGTCCATTTCCATGTTTTGCTAGTCTGCTATCCCATTGTAACTTAATTTGCATTTCTCCAATTACTAGTACCATTAAGCTTCTTTCTTCTAAGTTCCTGGCTATTTGAGTTTTCTGAAAATTATTCTGCATACCAATTTTTTTTGAAGGGGGAGAGGTTTTTTTTCATTTTGAACACAGTCAAATTTATCAAGCTTTTTCTTTGCAGTATAATAAATTCTTCCTTTGAGGTCATAAAGATATCTTCCTAAATTTTCATCTGTAATAATTTTGCCTTGCAAATTATTCCACTGAGCATTGATTTTTGTATATAGAGAGAAGCAGGGATCCAATTTCATTTTGTTTTTCCCTTGAGAATAATGGAATGCTACACACCATTTACTGACTCATGTATCTTTTCCCCACTGGTCTGCAGTGCCTGCTCAGACATTGATTTTCTATATGTATTGGTTTCCTAATCCTTCCTTCTGGATTCAGTTTCTTTTTAGGTGATGTGAATCCCTTAGCAGTTCCCTCTAGAAGAATCAATGAGGAATAATCTTCCTTAGAAATGTATCAAACTATTTGCTTTTTCTTGCATGACCTATAGGTGGATACACAGGTTAACTGTCCCCCAGCATTTTGAAAATATTTCATTTGTCTTCTGTCTCTATGAACTGAGAGATCACAAGTGACAAGTCAACTGCCCATTCGATTTGTTCCTTTATTTATAACCCGTCCTACCTCTTGTAGCTTTATATTGTTTCCACTTTATCTTTGAAGTTTTGTAATTTTGATATAATGTTTCGAGATGTTGTATTATCTTGTTTGGGGTTCTATGTGCCTTTTCAAACCTAGCTCTAAAATACTCCTGATAATTCTTTTATTATTGTTTCTCCACCATACTTTTTACTTCCTGTTTCTGGAACTTCTATTAGCTGTGTATTGAAGCTTCTCATCTTATCCTCCGTCTTTCTTCATTTCTTTCTTCATATTTTCCAGCTCTTTTATTTCTCTGGTCTACATTCTGTGTGGTTTCATCAGGTATATTTTACAATTCACTAATTTTCTCTTCATCTGCATCTGCTCTCCTGTTTAATCTATCAATCTTTATTTTAATGACAACATCTTTCGTTGCTTAAAATGTTTGCATGCTGGGGCGCCTGGGTGGCACGGTCGGTTAAGCACCCGACTCTCGGTTTCTGCTCAGGTCATGATCTCGGGTCATGAAATCGATCCACCTGTCCGGCTCCGAGCTCAGCGCGGAATCTGCTTGAGACTCTCTCTGTCTCCCTTTGCCCCTCCCCCCTAAAATAAATAAATACATTTTTAAAAAATAAAATAAAATGTCTGCATGCTTCTTTTTTCAAATGTCCATGCTCTTTTTCCCAAAAATGTCCAGTTCCCGAAGTAGGGACCCTGTTCTTTCTTTTATCCCTTCGAACATTCTGAACATTTCTTTCGAAGCCCGAGAGACTGCATCATGTGGTGTTAAAGCAGTGTTCCCGTGTCGGTGCGTCTCTTCAGCGCTACGAACCTTTTCTCCTGAGCCGGCCCTCAGGACCACTGTCTTCCGTGCTGTTCCGCGCTCAGGAGCTTCTTTTCCCACCCAGTGTCCATGGCCAATGGAGTAATTCCAGCTTCCTTATGAGGCCAGTGGGCCGAGTCATTCAGGACCACGCAGGACAGTTCCTTCTCTGGGTCCTGGCTCCCCACTAGACAGGGAGTTTACAGACATGACTCCCACCCTCGGGGGCCTTATAAACCCACTAGCTAAGGTATGCTTCCTGCCCTGGGAGCCGAATGGATTGTTTGCAGCATCCCTGACCTCATATATTCATAGTCTGCATGCTCACCCTTGGGAAATTCACTCACTTCCTTGGGAGAAACAGCAATCCTAATGCGTCGACTTCTGTTCACTACTTTAGCTGACTTCCCTCCCAGTAAGCAGAAAATATTCCTTAGGGTTCTGCCAAGTATTTGGCAAAATGTGTATTTTAGCCACCATTTCCATGGGTGTAAATGGAGGGTAGGTATTTCTCAATCTAGCTCATTTAACCATTTCTGAATGGGAACTCTCCTTCCTTCCTTCCTTCCTTCCTTCCTTCCTTCCTTCCTTCCTTCCTTCCTTCCTTCCTTCCTTCCTTCCTTCCTTCCTCAGCTCTCCCAGTCTCCAGGTTGTCCTTCTGTCTCATGCTCATGGGCTTTCCTTCTCATAATCCTGGTGTTCTCCTCTTTTTCTGTTCATACTGCACATCATGGTCTTAAAGCTTTTGACCCCGGCCCTCTTATCTGAATAATCTACACGCTCACCCTTGGGAAATACATTCAATTCCTTGGCATAAAGAGTAGCATTCTAGGGGCGCCTGGGTGGTGCAGTCAGTTAAGCGTCTGACTCTTGGTTTTGGCTCAGGTGGTGATCTTGGAGTCGTGAGATAGAGCCCTGCATCAGGCTGCATGCTCAGCCTGATGGAGTCTGCTTAAGATTCTCTCTTCCTCTCCCTCTGCCCCTCCCCCCACTCTAAAATAAGTGAATAAATCTTCAAACAAACAAAAAAGAGTAGCATAATAATGACCAGCAAATCTGAACCAGATGTGTCTCCCGAGACCTACTGCATACATTTTCCACCCACTGCCTGTATACCCACCTGAAAGCTTCACAAGCCCTTCAATCCCAGCACAACCACAATAAACTCATGGTTGGTCTCATGAAAAGCTTTATTTACTCTCACACTTCTCATCCTCTTGATGTGGCACATTCATCTGTCTCAGGCAGACACCTGGGTAATACCATAAACTGGGTAATACTGAAAACTGGGTAATACTGTAAATTTGCCCTTTCTCTCAGCAGCCACATCCAATCAACAATAAACCTCTACATATTCCACCCATCTGGCAACTCTCCTGTCCGTCCTCTCTGCCCCACCACGGTGGCCTGAGTTCTGGTCCTGAGTCTCTCCCCTCTGGACTGCTATAACAGTGGCCCAGATAATCTTCCACCCCCCTTTGTCTTCTCTGATATTTGTAAATAATTACAGACAAAAATATATCATGTTATTTTCTTATTATTTCTATTATTGTGGAACAATGAAATCACCAAAAGGAACTTGAAAATAATGTGCTCATTTCTGGTCTAATATGACTTCTGGATAGCAGCCCAAGATTCAGCCTTCCTCAACTTTACACTAAAATATAAATGACACTCAGAAAGAAACAAAGAATGAAAACAAAGACTGTCAGGCATCCTATTGCCAGACCATGGGAGGAAATTCCACTAACAAATTCTACAAAGCCAAAATGAATATCAAACTCCATGAACAATGCTGAGTCATGTTATGAGTCTTGAAAAAGCACGGGCAGACCTTCAAGGAAACAGAGACAGGCATTGTTCCTCTTTGTTGCCTTCCTTGGGGCTCAAGGATCCAGCCCTTACCAACCACGACACTGGGCAGCCAGCCGCTTCTGCAGATAACACATGTTTATGCGACCTGAGTATCATTTACCTCCTTCCCAACAGAGCCTAGGTACCTGCCCCAAGTAGAGTAATGCCAAAAACCCTAGAGAGTAACTGTACAGACATAAGATGGCCCCTAAAAATTGGGCCACCTCCCTGCTAATCTCTCATCGGAATAGAATTTCACCTAGCTTACTAAAGCCGTATTACTTTTTACATACTCGAATTTACTAAGATTCTGATAATGGTAACATTTCCTGAACAGATACTATCTATAGAATCAAGTCTCAACTGTCTTGCAAAACATTCAAGGTCTATTCTATAGATTCAATGTACATTTATAACCTTATCTCTTGTTTTATCCCCAAACATTGGGAACTCCAGCTACACAGTATTATTATATATTTCTAAAGCATTTTCTGTGTTTTCCTGTCTTCTTGTCTAGGTTTCCCTTATTCCTTCTGCCTAGAAGACCCTCTTCATTTTTCTTTAAGATTTATTTATTTATTTGGGTTTTTTTTTTTTTTTTGAGATAGAGAGCAAGGGAAGGGGCAGAGGAAGAGAGAGAAAGAATCCTCACTAAGCGCGGAGCCCGACTCCACAAAAGGCTCAGTCCTAGGACCCTGAGTTCATGACCTAAGCTGAAATCAAGAGCCAGCTGCTCAACCGACTGAACCACCAGGTGCCCCAACCCTCTTCCTTTTTAAGCCCACTGAAATATTCCCCATTATTAAAAACCCATCTTCAAGGTCCAAATCCTTCACACAGTCTTACAAAATCCTTAAATTGGAATTAATTTTCCCTTCCCCTGTGTTCCTATAACACATTCTTTGTCTATCTTAATACTTATCACTGTCTGCTTTATAATGCTAACTATATCTTTGCTTCTCCATTAGACTGTGAGTCTTTTTTTTTATTAGCCAACACATACACGGTGCCTTCTGTATCAAAGACATGCAACAAGCATGTGTTGAATTAATTGAAGATGAGATGAAAAGGAACCACAAGAACCAAAGGAGCTTCTTACTCATCTCAATTTTTGCCACTCGATTTTATATTTATCTTGAAAACAATAGCTGGGTTTTGTCACTAAGCCAAGTGGCAAGCTGAAAAGGAACTAAATTATGAATTTCCTTTGAGTTTTGAAGAGGAAACCCATAGGTGACACCTTCCCTGACAAAGGAAAAAGGAACTAAAGGCCACAATGGGGATAGGGAAGGGAGGTCATGGAACAAAAGGAAGTCTCATACCCTAATCTCCACAAGATGGTCCAGTGGCTTACCTCTCCTGTTGCATGAGAGCAATGAAATATGTCAGGAAGGTCAGCAGATGTGACAATGGTGGAAAGAGCAGGAATGATACAGTTATAAATAACCAAGGTGCTCAATCACAACGGGTCCGTCTCAATTCTCTCCTCTCTCCTGTCAACCAAATGATAGAAAATTGCTGTCAATGTTAAAGTCAGTTATGTATTAGTTGCACAGTAACGAATCATCCATGAAAACACCTTTCACGGTCACTTCCAAACTAGCCAGACACTCTTCTTGTGAAGTTGCTGTTTGTTTACCTGGTCATCCCAGAGCTAAAATACCACAGAGAACTCGTCCCTTTGCATCGATCACAAGAATACTGCTTCCATCATGGTTTGGAAAAGCACAAAAGTTGTGTTTTGCATTCCTCTTCCACCAAATGCAAGAGCAAAATTGCTCCTGCTTTTTAGCCATTTATTTAACAAATATTAGTTGAGTTCTTGTTATGCTCCAAGCCCTGCGCTAAGAGCTAGAGGCAAATGATGAGAAAAAGCAAGCATGGCCCCTAACCTCTTGGAGTTGACTTTCCCTTAGGAGAGACAGATACCAAAAAAATTATTTCCTGGATAAACATAAATGTGACTGCAATGAAAGAAGGTCTTGTGGAAAGTATATGAGACTCTATACGACAAAGGGGTTTGAGTTAGTCTGGAGAACTAGAAAGATTTCTCCGAAAAGACATGCCCCCTGACATTTGAAGGTTGAGTCGGAGTTAAAGGGACAGGCCGCAGGGAGGATGAGGAAAGGGAATGTTCCAGACGGAGGGAAGCAGTGCACACAAAGGCTTTGCTGCTGTTTTTAGAAAACAGCTTTAAAAGCCAATCCTTATGACACGGCACCCTCTCCTCTCTCTATCCGCAAGACATTTGGTGGCCAAGTTCCTGGGCTTCTTCATACTGTTCTATTTAATAAAAGTTAATTATTTAGCAGTTTGGAAACCTTTAAATTGCAGACTGTTTTAAGAAGTGGGGTAATAGGGGCACCTGGGTGACTCAGTTGGTTAAGTGTCTGCCTTCAGCTCAGGTCATGATCCTAGGGTCCTGGGATCGAGCCCTGCTTTGGGCTCTCTGCTCAGTGGGGGAATCTGCTTCTCTCTCCCCCTCTGTGCTCTTTCTCACTCTCTCTCAAGTAAATAAATAAAATCCGTAAAACAAACAAAAAAAGAAGAAGAAGGTGGGTGATAAATGTAGGTCATGATATGAGGAAGAGAGGAAAAAAAAAAAAAAAGATGTGAACACCTATGAGTGTGTCCCAAAATTTTTTAATTCGGTTTCTATTTTTGTAACTCCTCCTCCTTCCACCACCCTCCCGGAACTCAGATGCCCAGTCACAGGGTCAAAACCTTCCCTTCCTTTATTCTGTGCTCTTCCCTTCGAATGAAAGGCAGCCATGAGAAAGCCAACTCAGAAAGGATTTCATTACTCGTTTTTCTGGGCAGTCTGTCACTGGACTTACTAACTAAGCTAATGAGGCATTCTGATATATTTGGCTTGAGGATCCTGTGATGGAAAAAAGCATTATAAAAAATATATATATCAGATAACAGGTAGCCAGTGGGTTTTGCCCATTTCTTAAAGCTTCCAGTGTGTTTCGCTGATTCAGAATGACTTTTGAAACCATTATTTAATTCGATGTTTTTACCTGCTGGCCAGCATGTCCGGATTTCTGCCCTGGCACGGGCAATACGTTACTCTCCCCCCACGATCCTGACATGCAGGATTGGCATAGCACGTGTTAATTCACCTTTCACTTAAATTGGTTTTCTTCTTACCTTCACTGCATCCAACATCTTGGGCTAACCATATCTATGTTTTTAGCATAATGTAAAATGGGGTCAAACCTCTACTTCTTGAGCTGGGTTTAATAAATAAAACTAATAGCTGAGATTGATTACCCATTTAGACGACAAACTACAAAACGTAAGATGGATTGTGTAATCTGCAGCTCTATGACATGTATTAAATTTCCAGACGTAAGATAAATAATTCATGCAAATAACCAAGAGAAGACACCCAAGAATGAAGTTGTGCGGTTATCCTTTTAAAGCAGACGAAATAAATGACAAATTTCATTAACTCTTGACTTAGGATGTCCTATAAATACATTTTAACAAACCACTGCCTAACTGAAATTGGAGTATAGACCAAGAAAATTCTGTTACCTGTCCTTATCTAGAGGTTTTCTTAATATCTAGATCCCTCAAAAAGTAATCACTGTGAGTACAGTTTTTTTACACTAAAGTCTATCTACTACCTTGTGATTTCAGGAATTAAAGTAAAGTACCTCAGATAACTAGAGAAGGGGGAATAAAAAAACAAGCACGAGGGACATAAGCAGTAAATTCTTCTTTGGTACCAAGAGAGCAGAACCCAGTGAATAAAATATGGAGTAAGCGTTGAACTCTGCTTATACCCTCCCAGGCTTAAATTAGTAAGTGTAATCACTTAACCCTTCAGCTTTCATAACTTGCAAGATAGGGATAAAAAGTCCACTCCATAGGGTGGTTTCATGGTTCAATTAGATTTGAGGAAACCAGGATAATCCTGAGATCCCCCCAGGAATATATATAAATAAGGGATGATGTGATTGTTTCTTAGGGCCCCTGGTGAAGAGCTGTGCCCGTTGGCCCTGCCACACGGACATTCCAGCCCAGAATTAGAGAGTGGTTAGGCCACTAAACCATCAAGAACAGGCTCTGTGACCTGGCAGTGTGGATCTCTGGGCCCCAGGGATGAAAAGATGAATTTTGCCAGACCCACAGCAGCTCAGAGAGTGCTTAAGTGCTAGTGCTGAATGCTCAGTGTGGGACTCTTTTGTGGTTGGTGAAGTCCTCTCTGAGTGTCTACAAGGCAGGAGACTAAGTTTTCTGGAATATTCTAAAAATGAAGAAAGTTTCTACCTTCCAAGGGTTTACAAAAGTTGTTTGTAATGGACTTGTAAGCAACTAACCTAACTTTTAAAAAAAAATCTTTAGAAGAATCTTTATTATTATCATTCCCATTTTACAGATTAGAAAAAAGCCCAGAGAAGAGAGTTTAGTGATTTGTCCAATGCAGCAAAGATATGAGGGACAATGAAACTCAGCCTCCGGCCTTTATCCCACTCTCTATCCTATTTCTTTTTTTTCCCAAAGATTTTATTTATTTATTTGACAGAGAGAGAACACAAGCAGGGAGAGTGGCAGGGAGAGAGAGAGAGAGAGAGAGAGAGAGAGAGAGAGAGAGAGAGAGAGAGGGAGAAGCAGGCGTCCTGCTGAGCAGGGAGCCCGATGCATGGCTCAATCTCAGGACCCTGGGATCATGACCTGAGGCAAAGGCAGATGCTTAAACAACTGAGCCACCCAGGCACCCCCTCTATCCTTTTTCTTTATGGAAGAGCATAAAGTTTCCTTTTAGTTGCTAAACTTTGTAAACTTTGTTCTTCTCATAGGGTTAAAAGTTAACTAATCTTTACCAGAGATGATGGATTGAATTTTGGAATTCCTGGGTTCTGGTTTAAATATGCCACAATATTGATGGTTCTAGGTATAAATTCTTCCCAGTAACCATATGTACTTTGGATATAGTGACCTGAGATCGCTAGGTCTCTACAGGCATTGTACTGAGCTACAATAACCAAGAAGTCCCAAATGCATATGGTATCAAACCAGTCTTTGAAAAATTTTCTGGAAAGATTGGAGAAGAGTGAAAATTTAGCTGAAAGCAAAGGCTCTGCACTGAGTAAGAGGGGGCTTGGGGGAGTCGGCGGATGTCTCTGAGACTCTTTCAGCAGGTTCTGTGGCCACACCAAACCCAGGGGCTGTTCTCAAGGCCTAGAGACTGAGGAGCCCTGTTGTCAGCTCCAGCCTGGACCCTCCTCCATCAGATTTGGCACCAGCACTATCAATGCCAAGTCAACTTTTCTTAAGGCTTTAAAAAATTTTTTTTGTCTGTGACTGTTGGTGTTTCCAGGCTGCTGACTTCTCCAGAAGCCAGTGTGGGGCATATGAGGCAGAAAGAAAACCCAAGGAACTCACAGCTGGGTCATTCCTTGGGTCTCAAGGCCCCTGGAAGGTTTGCCTTCTCTCCATCTTCCAGAGCCTTCTTAAGTTTGATATGTCATATGCAGAGTTTTTGCTGTACTTGGTGGGAGAAATAGAAAAAGTATTTCACTCCATCTTTCCAGAGTTCATAGTCCCCTTAACTTGCCTTTCTCTCTCTCTCTCTCTCTCTCTGTGTGTGTGTGTGTGTGTTAAAATATATATAGCCTAACACTTGTCAAGTTAATCACTTTTACATGACAATTCAGGGGCATTAATGATACTCACAATGTCATACAATCATTGTCAATATCCATCTTCAAAATGTTTTCATACCCCAAACAGAATCTCTGTACCTATTAAACAATCATTCCCCAACCCCTCCTACCACCCCTGGTAACCTCTGGTCTACTTTCTATGTCTATGAATTTTCCAATTCTAAATATTTCATATAAGCAGAATGACAACATTTCCGTCCTTTTGTGCCTGGCTTATTTCACTGAGCAGTGTTTTCAAGGTTCCTCCACGTTGTAGCATGTGTCAGAATTCCATTCCATTTCATGGCTGAAAAATATTCCATTGTATAGCTAGACCCCATCTGTCATCTGTTGAAGGACACCTGGGTTGTCTCCTCACCTGCCTTTTTCACAAGGGAGTGCTAAGGGCGGAGGCAAAGGGGGCCGTGGAAGTACGTGAAAATCTCACTTTGGTGTAAGTACCCTACTCCCTTCTCTCATTCTGTTAGAGGCGGCAGAACACAGGGAGGCCCGACTCTTGGTCCCAGCATCCTGAAACAATCCTCAGCTAGCTTTTCCTCTGGGAACCTGTGAATTTATGCGGTTGGCAGAGCGGTGCTCACTCACTTTAATAACCTTCCAATATGGATTTATTCACAATGTAACCTGACACTTTTTAAACACCAGGAAGGAAAAAAGAAAAAAGAAAAGAATATTGTGAGTCTGTGCACATTCCTGCTGCTCCAGGTCTCATCAGTCCCTGTCAGAGCTCAGCCTGACTCAGACTGTCCAGTGCTGTCACCGAGCCCTGGAGAGCCAGCCAACTCCACCTGCAGGGAAAACAGAAACAGGAAAACCCTGTGTGAATGTGAATGTTCGTGTTTAAGGAAACAAGATGCTTCTACAGAGATTCATGTTTTGTCAGAAGACAGTTAAGGTACTAAGTAGTATAATTAAGGGTACCAAATAAAAAAAGTTTAAAGACTGTGGAACTTGAGGGGCGCCTGGGTGGCTAAGTCAGTTAAGTGTCAGCCTCTTGGTTTCCCATCAGGTCACGCTCTCATGGGTCTTGAGACCAAGCCCGCATCAGGCTCCGTGCTCAGTGGGGAGTCTGCTTGAAGATTCTCTCCATCTGCCCCTCCCCCCAACTCACACACACTCTCGCTTTCTCTCGCTCCCTCAAATAAATAAGTCTTTAAAAAAAAAAAAAAGACTAGAACTTGAGAAACCGAGAACAGTGTGACATACTGGTAGGAACCCTGATACTACAAAGGTAAGCATACATCCCTACCCTAACCACACTCCATGTGCCAAGAGGGTTGTGTTGATGTTGGCATATCTTGCTGGGGTGACCACCACACTCCTACTCAAGAGTGAACATCCCACAATACTCCCTGACCTTTTGCGCATACCCTTAGTTAAACAAATCATCCCAGGTACATCCCAAAGTTTAAAATTTGCAGTCTCACTGCCATCAAAGGTTAAAGTTTATGGCTTTTATTCCAGTTATTAAATATTTCAGGGTAGAGAGAAAATTGCTTTGTTTTCTTTTGTTTTCCCAAATGACCTATCATATTGTGACGGACTCTGTGATTTTAGGTATTGGCTCTGGTTTCTTCATGCCAATTCTGTTCATGGCGAACATCAGACACAGCATTCTGGGAGATTTGAAGATCAGGAGAAGTCCAATCCTCACTTATGCTGACATCTGAAGACTGAACTGATGGGCCCTCAGTCCCATTCCAGACATATATATGTTGGATAAAATACATCAAATATAATTACATCAATGCCCAAATTGGAAGATAGAAGAGGAAATCATTGGATACAGAAACAGAGAAGAAATTCAAGCCTAGAGTGGAAAGTAGGATAGAGGCTTAGGCTGTCCACCAGGCAGCCTGATACAAGTTCAGGTCCTGGGGAATGGAGGCAGGTTGGGGTTTTGGCACCCATATTGTTCCCATAGTTTCCACCTCAGCCAAGGACCTAAAGGAACAGCTGAATTCATGAATTAGGGACTAGAAGCTAACCAAAAATATACTAAACCTAGATCCTTCCCCTTAAAAAGAATTGGACAGTAAACTTAAGACTCAGTTGAAAAGGTCTGGGGAAAAGGCCAGAAAATTCAGAATCTTTACTAAACAACAATACATCTGACCATTGCCTAAGTCATGTTTTC
Organism: Ursus americanus; assembly: GCF_024610735.1. Classification (NCBI taxonomy): domain Eukaryota; kingdom Metazoa; phylum Chordata; class Mammalia; order Carnivora; family Ursidae; genus Ursus; species Ursus americanus. The sequence goes on along the minus strand of NC_142136.1, from coordinate 13,258,786 downwards.
TTTTAATACTGGTATTAACTGAGACAGTGCAGATAAAGTCAGGTTGCTAATTCTGTTTCTTATGTACATTAAATGAATCATCATCATCATCCACATGGCCTGTCCTAATTAACAACCCAGTTCTAATTCTCTAAATGTGATCATCAAAACTGCACACAGATTTCTTAACAAACTGTAGAAGTGAATTCCCCCAAAAGAACATTTAGAAGAGAAGCAAGCAGGGCTCAGGCAGAATTGGTTTAGTATTAATCAAACTGCTCTGTTTCATCAATAAAATCATTAAGAGCAACTCAGCACTGTTTACAGAGTTCATTGATCAAAGCCTTTGATTTCATTGTTGGGGACGTGGTGTCGGGGACATATAACTGCAACCCGGCTGTAAATCTCCAGCTGTTGGGAGTCTTTGGAGTCACAGCATCATGGCCTGTCCATGGCAGATGGTTCAACAATGACCATGGACGAGATTCTGCTCAGTGGGAACAGCACAGTGCGAATGAAGTGCCGTGGGTTTGTTCTCTCAACTGCCATTTTTCACTTACAGACACTTTTGTAGCCTACGTGTCCTATAGAAAGCTCTTCTTATGGAAACAGTTCTCTCTGTTCCCCACGTTAAATGGACAGCTTGACTTCTATTCTCCAAACTTAACTATAATAATAGTAATGATCATGTATATTATTGACCGCAAACTAGGATTTCGGCCATGTGATTTATATACATTACTCATTCATTGTTTACAAATGAGGAAAGAGACTAAGTAACCTTCGCAAGGTCATTTGGGGAAGGTGAGAGAAGCATTTGGGCACAGGTATGTTTGACTCTGATAACATATATTATCAGGGATATGCTTTTATGTAGTGTAATTACTGCCTCTAACAGGAAATGTCAATATTGGGAAGAGAGAAGTCCACTGGCAATATTTAATTATAAGAAGATGTAGCATACATTTATGATATAAATATTCAGCAATGATGTTATCATTCTGGAATGATAGGAAAAAAGACTATTTCTTGATTGCACACATCTACTTATCTGGTATATGTGGATACTTCACATACCATATACCGCTTAATCCTTGTACTATCAGTAAAAAATACCTATTCTTATTTTCATTTTACAGTTGAAGGCATTCAGGCTTAGGATGACTAGGTAATGTCTGCAAATTCAGAGAGAAAGTAAGTAGCTGAATTCTAGTCCAGGTGCTGGATACTACGTCACGCTGCCAGTGTGACTTTATAAATACATCCTTAAGATTGCTTTCACACTAAGTATTTGTGTATAAAACATATTTGTAATATAGTCTTTTCATCAATTCTCTATTTTGTATTAAGGACCAGAATCAAAATAATTAAAATTTCTCCAAAAAAAGTAAGATCTTTGAAGGATCTGTTACTGATTATAGACCGGTAATAGCTGAAACATTAGGGTCTATGGAGTACAACCCCCTTAATCTTAATGGTGAGGAAACTGATGTCCCCAGAGAAGTCCCAGTTTATACAACCTCTGACTAGTGGTGAGACTATGAACAATTCTCCAAAACAGCAGCTAAAATTTTGATTTGTCCAAAAACCATGCCAACTGTGAAGATAGAATAAATAAAACAAATAGCACTCCGTGTAGCATAATGTTAGCTAGATTATTATTACCATTGGTACCAACATGGCTGCGTTAAAATTAGGGGACTGAATCTAATGGCCCACTAAAGTGGCCAATCTCATACCACACACATGTGATCTTTGTGCTCATTGTACAACAATGACCTTCTCCACTTGCTGAATTGATTTCTCTGAACACGATCACCATTTATTCACCTGTATATGTTCTTGTCTGGTTTTGCATGAGCACATAATTAAAATGTTTCATAAATTTAAAAAAAAATTACGCCAAGAAACTTTGGACTTCACAATACAGAAGTTACTCAGGACGTGACTATAAAGCCTAGAGGAGGGTGACAATAGTATCCGGTTTGCCTGTGGCGAACCCAGTTTATGCTCGGTGACTTAGCTTTACTATCAATAGCATCCCATTTTACTCTCAAAAGTGGCCAAACTTGGATGATGAATTGTATGGTCTAAGCACTTCATTTCCAAATTGATTAAAAATTTAAATATGAAGCTATTTTAGAGTTGATGGCAAATTTACAAATGTGATATAGGCTACAATCCAGAAGGCCTGCATGCCCTTCCTGGCAGATAGGACAGTAAAGAATTCCCTGTATTCACAGGAGAAAATCCAACAGTTTTCTGGGGAAGCCAGGTGCTGTCTTCCAGAGGAACTAGATAATTCCATATTAATTTTTAGTTTCTCCAGAGGACAAGAACATTACCTACATAACAACAAAAATGGTAAGTTGAAGCGAAACACCTCCTTCTACATGAATGACTGCAGGAAACACTCAAGCCCTTGGAGGCCCATAAGCCTGGGTCTGTGAGATAAGCTCATCCCAGGCCTCACAATGCATGACTGGTCTATTGCCTAGACCATCTGTATTGCATTTTGTTATTAATGCAAATAATAACATACCTGAGAGACAATATTTCCATCATTACAGAAAGGACACGTTATGTCCTCCAGGGAATATAGCAGGACCCTCTAACTAACCATCTGGCAACAACTCCAAAAGTCATTGTCATAATCATAGTTAGGTTCTGAACAATGCTTGGGCTATAACATATAATTAATGTGACAGACTGACAGCAGGATGCTGTTCATTTCCGATGTAAACCTAACAGAGATTTAAAGGAACACATCCTAATGGAATAACCTTGTCTTTGTCAGGAATATTCTGGTTGTAAGTAATAGAAATCAACTGGTGTTAGCTTAAAGTAAAGAAAAATTTAGTATAAGGTTGAAGTGGGAGAATCATGCGACACATCAGTGGTGGCAAATGCCATCGGCTCTCCTCGTAAGGTGGAAAACCCTCAGGCACTAAGCTACCACCTCTGGAACAAAGTGGGCCATTACTCCTTTTCTCTACCTCTCTACATAAATCTGCTTCATTCTTTGGCTTTCCTCTGTATATTAGCATTCTCTGCTGATTTATATGTATACAGAGCCCCCCAAAAGGCATCCCCATTGTAGCTTCCTAGTTCAAGAACCTAGTTCACTTCTTAGTTCAAGTACCCAGCCCTCTGGATTCCAATTCTAAATTCCCAGGAGGAAGCAAACCTGGCTGGCCCATGAGGTAGGCATGATGGGCCAGTGAGCTATGACCAAAGAGAACATAAACAAATAAATATAAACACGGGTCCTCAGGAGCCTGACTTGTGCAAACACTCCCAGAGGAACCTACATATGAGTATAAAATGGTTGTCGCATTTTTACTATATTTCTCTAGTACCGAGGAAGTCTATTTTCTGTTTTTCCCCAATACATTTGGGAATATAGTTGGGCATAAATGGGCACAGGGAAGCATCATGATCTGAGTAGAAAGTACTGCCATCTTAGCACACTGAACTGTGCCTCTGAAACTTCTGTACAGAGGATCAGACCATGTAATTCATGAGGAGGGCCACCCAAGGCACCCACTGTGAACTCACAGCGGGGAAGCCGGTGTTCATTACTTTTTACCCTGTCTGCTGTCATCGGACTATTCTTCCCTAAGCCCTGTGCCTCTCACCATCTCCAAGTTCTCCTATCCTGTCCACACCAGACCTTAGACTGGAAAGAGAGGGTCTTTTTCATAAAGGGATTAAAGACATAATAATATATCTTTAGGCAGCTTGTCCAATCTTGTCATTCAGACATCTTTGACTTCTAAGCAACATGAAAAGCTCCTGAAATTTTAAGGGGACACAGACAAAACTATACCAAATGATTAAGTTTTTTTAAATTATCCTAATTTTTTTAAAACTTGATGGCTCATATCATTCAAAATTCATTTGCCTTTGTGATTTGTTTTATAATTGTTTGTGCTTTGGGGCACCATGGTGACTCAGTCGGTTAAGTTTCCAACTCTTGATTTAAGCTCAGGTCATGATCTCAGGGTGGGGGGATCAAGCCCCATGTCAGGCTCCCTGCTCAACAGGGAGTCTCCTTCTCTCCCCATCCTTCTGCCCTCTGCCCCCCCCACCCTGTCTCTTGCACATGCTCTCTCTCTCTCAAATACACAAATAAATCTTTAAAAAATAATAATAATTGTTTTTACCTAATTATAATTGTCTAATTGGTGATTTTTTTATTGAAACAGAGCTTAATGTGATTCATTTTATAAATGAATTTTACACACAGAGAGATAGCAAATAGGAGCTTTTCTGTATTTTCCCTTACTTTATCAAATTCAGAGTTTGTGTTTTAATATAAGATTTGGCTTGAAAATTAACAAATAATTACCTAAAGGATGTGATCAGTTGTGGTCCTTAAGCCTATGTTACTGCTTTTTGAGCAATTATATTATTACAATTTTAGTTGGCTTTGCTCAGTTTTAAAACACCATTGATTTTAAGTATTATAAAAGTAGAAATAACACCTTTAATAGAGAGGACAATACAATAATTCAATAATTTGAAACTTGATAATTTTAATACCGTTTCATATTTAATTTAATTCAATCAACATGTTTTGCATACTATTGATTAGCCAAAGCACTACAGGGATTAGAAAGATGGGGCAAAAATGTACCTTCTCCGTCCTTCTCGCCCGCTTCCCAAACAGCCATGAGTTTATATGACAGAAGGAGATAAAATAAACATAACACAAGAGAAACTGCAGTATATATGAAAAGTATGCAATATTTGGGGACTATGGAAAGAGATTAATTCTAGTTTGAGGGACACATGAAAAATGGAATTTAAACTAGGTTCTGGATTTGAGGTAAGTAATCTGGTTATTCAATATCTTCAGTAGTAATTTTCAGGATCATCACTTTAAGTATGAATTCTTTCTTCAGAAAATACAGAATTAATATGTCACATTGATAGTCAACACATGTCAGGGTCATCTAGAAGACTTTGTTAAATATACACATTCTCAATAAACACAAGCCCACCCCTGTGTCCCCCCAGATTCTTAATTGGTGAGACCTGGGCGGGGCTCGGGCACACCCTCCCCTCACACATACACATACACAGAAAGCAAGACAGAGTGTGAATGCCATGGTGAAGGCTTTAACATGTACTTCGACGTGAAATATCGTTTCTATAAATGCTCTTTTTGGACAGATAATGTTCAAGTTTCTTGGGGAGATCTCGTTTAACTCTTAAAATTAGAAAATGTATCATTATAGCTAATTTTTATTTAAGGTTATCTTATATGTATTTATAAAATGTACTTCAGTCCTTTCTGGAACCCCATAGGGTAAAACAAAACAAAACAAAACAAAACCCAGATAAACAAAACACAAAATAGGTTGAGGATAGTTATCTGGATGGATAGCTAGTGACCTGAATAACTTAGTAGTCTTTATTTCTGCTTTTGGAGAGCCAGGCTTTCAGGAGTCCTATAGAGAGGCCCAAACCCACACAAAGGGAATTCACCAAGCCAGGGTTCAACGTCTTACTGAGCCTCAGCCCTACCCTCACTCCATTAGTCACAGATCCAGATAGAAAAACTCAGGCTTCAGACAATCTACAGCCCTAAAACAGACAGCATTGAGCCCCTGGAGCTTCGCGTTTTCAGTATAAAAACCTCAGCAACATATGCTATTGATTGGTCTCCTTTCCCAATAATTTTACTTGGATTGCTTTCTTTTGAGCACCATAATCATAACCTTAGAACACCATAAGCTGCCCATTTTAGCTCCCTTCACTTTGTCAGCATATAGTGCAGAACTGACATATTCAATTTTACTCTTGGAGCTCACTCTTGTTCATATAACCTAATTATGTCGACAGATTAATATTTTTTAGATAATTTACATATGTTGTAGCATCTTTTCGTTGGAAAGTTTGCATGGGAAATAGCCAAAAATCTTCATTAAACACACACACACACAACTAATAAATACCAGAGACCAATCCCCAACAGAATGAAGTCAAGGCAACTTGCATTATGGACTAGTTTCCCTCTGTTCAACTACCTGGCATGCCAAGGAAAATAAAAAGGCTAAGAATCCCTGAAATGTGTCCCTCAGCTTCTCTCATTCAGTGGTAAAGTGAATCAATGTTGCCACCAGTGCCATTTGCACTGGTGGTACTTTGATAAGGAAACAAGATTTCTCTTTTTCAACTCGTGCAGCCATTTCAATGTGGTTAATTACTCATTAAGTGCTCGTATTTTCTGAAGCCGTGTGAGAAGCATTAACTAGGACAATAATAAAAGAGGATGTACTGTTCTGTAAAAGCGAGAAGCTGGGTTTTGAGGAGATAACCCTGAAAAGGAGGATGGATCACTTTCCTTGACAAAATAACCGGCGGGCTGCTGAGAAGAGAGATTGGATGGGCCTTCCGCTGTGACTGTTCTGTCTTCCCCAGTGTGCCCCAAACCACTGCTGAACGTAATAGTGTGAGAAGCAGAAGAAATTGATGGAAACAGATGAGGGATGCAGCTCCAAAGTCTGGAAAATTCTTGTAATCACTTGAAAATAAGATATTATTTGAATCTAATTTAAGAATCTAGTAACTGTGAAGGCTGTTATTAGTCATGGTATACGGTGTGAAGAGATTAACCTTAGCATTAAAAAAAATTGCTGTATGACACAAAATATGATGGATCCCCATGGCCTGCTCATGCTCACTCTGGGCACGTACTTGGGCCATTTAACTTCTTTTCTTCTATTTTCCTTATTTTCTTTTCCCACCAAGTGAGCGTAGCTGAATGCCACAATGTTTATAGAAATATAGTACAATTTAACTGCCTTTCTCCCATTTATATTTTAACCGGGAAAAAAAAAAAGGCTTTCACATCAAAGGACTAAAACCCTAGGTGTAAAATTTCAGGCAGCAGTCAGTTGATAGAAAACCTGATTTTCCAAATCCTTCCTGACACTTCTAAAGTCCAAGCCCATAGGCTGTCCCCTACCTTGCCTACTGAAGACCTACTATTTTTGAGCTGGGAGTTTCTCTGGGGATAAAGCCAGTTTTAGAGAAATATCTGTATCTCCTCCTCCTTGATGTAGAGAAACTCCCCATTCTTTTCCCTTGTTTTCATCTTCTCTGTGTTACAGGATTTTTAGAAGCAGAGTTATAGTCCATTCAATCGTTCATTCATTTGCAAACATTTTATGAGTTCCCACAATGTTTTATGCAATGTGCCGAGTGCTGCTAAAACCCAAATGAACCAAACACTGTTCCTATATTCAGTTAGTAGTGGAGACAGTGCAACGATGTGCTGTTGGTGTTAAGACAGAAGTCTGCTCAGGGTTACACCACTGGGTCACAAGAAGTAAGTAGTAAATTCTATCTCCAGTACACGCTACTACACAAACTGAAAAAGGGACTTTTCTCCCACTGTGTAAAAAGATAGAATAGTGTCAACCCAGCAAGAAACTAGCACTTGCCCTTACTTCAAATGGGAAAAGTTATTTTTGGAAAATTATGTTGTCATTCAAAGTCATTAGATTAACCACAGAAGTATGGTAAGAGTTGTAAAACTTACAACCTAAACATAAACCAGGAGAGAAAGAGAGTAGAGAATAGACCATACATGGAGATGTATCCTAAATAATGCTGTACCTACACTTCTGCTTTTTCAAAGCAAACCCTAGTCTTAAAATTATGCCTGGTCATCTATCTTATCTGATGAAGAGGAAATCACCGTTTATTCCTAGCATAGGGCCTTACACATAGTCAGTGGTCTAGAATTACTCCTTGAATGCTAATGTTAGAAACTAAATAGCATGTTGTGAGTTGTGTTAAGAATTTGCTTTTTCTCTAACACAGGTGTCTTAATTCTCTTTTGACTTTTGAAATGTTTGATATTCAAATATTTGATATTTGATCTTTTAAGTTTTTGGTAAGAGTTATAATTTTTTATCTAAATTCTTTTCAGTCATTCAAGAGATACGCATTAAGCATTTGGTTTGTACGCATTAAGCATTTGGTTTGTACTAGACGCAGATCTAGGTACTGAGGATTACAAGGCACAAGACAGACCAAGACCTTATGTTCTAGTGGGGCAGACAGACAATAAGCAAATAATCAAAATGATAATTTCAGGTAGTGATCATGAGTGTAGAGAAAAGTAAAACGGTAATGTAAACACAGCGTTCTAGAAGTAGGGATTAGATCATGTCGTTAGGGAAGGTCTTTCCAAAGAAATGACATTTGAAGAGAAATGTAGGAAATGGGAAGGAACCAGTGAAGCAAAAGTCTAGAGAATCCACAGCATAGCCACTCTGTAAATCTGACCCAACCACGAAGACTACACGCAGACTAGTACACTCAGGCCAAAAATCTGAACGTTTTCCATGATTCCGCTTCTTTCCCATCACCCCTTCACCCAAACCATCATCTAGTCTTGTCAACATGACCTATAAAACAAAATCTCAAATCTCATCTCCATTGCTCCCCTGAACAATCCACTGTCTATCACCAATATGGTAGCAACTAGCCACATGGGGCTATTGCTCATTTGAAACGCGTCCAGACTGGATGCTGTAAGTGTAAAATATACACCAGATTTCAAAGAGTTTGTATGAAAAAAGGTAAAATATCTTAACAATTTTTGTCCTGATTATACATTGAAATGATAGTATTTTAATATATTGGATTAAGTAAAATACATTTTAAGTATTAATTTTACCTGTTTCTTTTGACTTTTTTCTGCTATATATTTTATTTTGTAATGTGATTTTTAAAAATTCAAGGGTTTTCTTTTTTGTTATATGTTGTTATTAACTAAAGTCCACAGTTTATAAAAACTACCTTAGTTTTTATCTAATGTCCTTATTTCGTTCCAGAACCCCATCCAGGATATTACATTACATTTAGTTTTCATGTATCTTTAGGTTCATCTTGGCTGTGGGAGTTTTTTAGGCTTTTCTTATTTTTGAGAAGCACTGGTCAGGTAAATTGTAGGATGCTTCCCTTTTTAAAAAAAATTTTTAATTTATTTAAACGAAAACAAAAATAGTTTATCCATATTTCCTACCTCCCAACTCCCCACCTCTGGCATTGACCAATCTGTTTTTTGCATCTGTGAGCTTGCTTTTAAAAAATGTTTGTTTTAATTCCACAAATAGGAGGGATCGTACAGTATTTTTCTTTCTCTATCTGACTTATTTCACTTAGCATAATACCCTCAAAGTCCATCTATGTCATCACAAATCGCAAATGGCAAGATTTTTTTTTAATGGCTAATATTCCATTATATACATGTGCGTGTGTATATATGTATATATACACTACAGTTTTTTTATCCATTCATCCACTGATGGACCTTTAAGTTGTTTGCATATCTTGGCTACTGGCTATTGCTATATGGCCAATGCTGCAGTGAAGTTGGGGATGCATATACCTTTTCAAGTTAGTCTTGCTTTTTCTGATGTGGGGTTCAAACTCTTCACTACTCAGGAAGAAGCTCTGTATTTTGGGGTCTCTCCTTGTGGTGGGTCACTGCGCCAGGTATGGGGCTTATAGAGGGATTATGTGCCAGCCTCTCCTACCCATTTCAGTGTGGTTTTCTTCTCATTTGCCCAATGTGTAGTCATCACTCAGCCAGCCTTTAGACTTTTTTTTAAGAGAGAATTGTCCCATTTGTAGCTACAGCCTCAGTGTGACCATGGGAGGAGGTAAGATCAGGATTTTCCTGTATCTTCTTTTCCAGTATACACATTAAGGCTATAAATTTCCATCAAAGAACCACTTTACTGTATCTCACAAGATTTGATAGATAGTACTTGCATTATTACTAGGCCCCAAGTGTTTTTATTTTATTTTTTTTTTATTATGTTATGTTAGTCACCATACAGTAGTACTTCATTAGTTTTTGATGTAGTGTTCCATGATTCATTGTTTACGTATAACACCCACTGCTCCTTGCAGTATGTGCCCTCCTTAATACCCATCGCAGGGCAAACCCATCCCCCCACCCTCCTCCCTTCTGAAACCCTCAGTTTGTTTCCTGGGGTCCACAGTCTCTCATGGTTCATCTCCCCCTCTGACTCCCCCCCTTTCATATTTTCCTTTCTTCTCCTAATGTCCTCCATGTTATTCCTTGTGTTCCGCATATAAGTGAAACCATATGATAATTGTCTTTCTCTGCTTGACTTACTTCACTTAGCATAATCCCCTCCAGTTCCATCCATTTCGATGCAAATGGTGGGTATTCATCCCTTGGCTGAGGGATGAATTAATAAATTAATAATTAATTAATTGATTAATATTAATTACATTAATTACATGGCTGAGTAATATTCCATTGTATATATCCAAGTGTTTTTAAATCTCTTCTTTAACCCGTGAGTTATTTAGCATTATAAGTTTTTTAAATTTCCATATATATGGTTCTTCATTTGTCTTTTTGTTTTTAAAGTTCTAGTGTAATTATGAATTCAGATTCTGAATGATTTCTATTCTTTGAAGTATATTGAGATTTTCTTTATGATCCAGCATATAATCATTTTTTTCCAATGTTCTGTACATGCTCAGAAAAAAATATGTATGCTGTAATCATGGGTTATAGAATTCTCTACATGTCTTCCAGTCCAATTTTGTTAATGGGCTATTCAAATCTTCAGTATCCCTGTAGGTTTTGTCTGCTGGAGCTATCAGTAATTGAAAGAAAAAAGATGCACTATAAGAGTGGAATTATCCATCCATCCATGTTGTCAGTGTGGGTCTCTGTGTAGCAATATTCTGGGATTCTGAGGCCTTCTATGTCTATGAATATTTGTATCTCATTCTCATACCTGAATGTCACTCTGGGTGAATATTAAACTTCTGTTTCCAGTTCTTCTCCCTTTGATATTTTAACTCTTCCTCCATTGTTCTTCTGACTTCTAATGCTGCTATTAAGAAATCTGATGTTTAATCTGATATTAATCTTTCATACTGTAAACTTTTAAAACTTTTGGTCCTGGATATTCCAAATTTCACTATAATATGTCTGTAGGCATAGGTTTCCCAGACCACTTTCCTTTGAGGCTCTAAGAGCCCTCCTCACTGAGGTCTTTTACTTGTTTACCCATCCGTTCATTCATAGGAAATTTCACATCATCATTTCTCTAAGAAATCATTTTCTTTTGGGGATTTCTTTTATCTCTATGCTGCCCCTTCTTCTCTTCTCCATATCTCTTGATTTTTTCCCTTTTTCTATTTCTTTGAACGTCCCTTCCTCTTTCTGTGAGATGACCTCAATCTGTTCTTCCAATTCCCTCATGTGCTCCTTGACTGCGTCCCTTCTGCCATCTTATTCTCCTTCCTTTTTCTTTTCTCAACTACTATATATTCCATTTGTAGTATGTCTATTTGGTTCCTTTTGTGTTTCTTTGTTTTCATATGTCTAACAGTATCCCTTATCTTTTTTAGCACGTTTATTGGGGGTTCAATGTAAATGCTTGGTCCATTCTAACGTTTATGCTTCTGATGAAATCTATACACTTTTTTTTTCTTTGAAATAGTTGTTCTTCTCAAAATATCTTATCATGTGCATTCATTCTTTTTTCTGGAAATGCATATGAGAATGGACGTAGGGTGACCCACTAGGGCTGAGGAGGACTTGGGGGATGCTGGACTAAAACCATGACAGTCCCAGGTAAACCAAATGGTTAATCATCTTTCTAGACCCCATTTTGAGTCCCACCAAGTTGCTCAGGGATGAGAAGAAATAAGCTCTAGAGCAGAGAATCCCAAGTCCAGGAAAATCACAGCCAATCACTCTTTAGGTCTAGAGTTCATCTTCTGCTTCCCCCAAGAGGAGAGAAGCAACTTGAAAGAACAGTCCTTAGGTTGAAATTCATGAGCCCAGGGAAGTAAGAGTAGGAGGTGTGGATGGGCAAAGCCCTAAGTTTATTAGGACCTAAGGAGTTTCTTGGCTCCTTACAAGCTCCTTACAAGCTCCTGTGTGGCCCTGCTTGTCCTCCTGAGTCCACTTGGACCAGAGCTCTGCGTCACCACACATGTGGGGGCAGACACTGATTTTCCCAAGGCAACGGTGACTGAGAAGCATGACCACATGTGTAATAATTCTTTTCCTATTTTATTATTTTCCTGCAGTGTGGCTGGCTGCTTATTGCCCTAGGCCTAAACCACCACCACCCTCTTCTCCCAGTCCACTTACCAAACAGTTCCCTCAAATCTTCTCATTACCAGGGTTTTCTCATAATTTTCTTCATTTGATAGTGTTGTACCCTCTACATTGCTTCCATGACCTTGGAGAAAGGAGCAGCAATAATGTTAGCTCAGCATCTTCATGTCATATATTTGTATGGTGGTTCCTAATCATTTTTACATTTTTTATTAAAAAACTACAAGCTTCTTGGACACGTAGAAAAAAGGGCTCTGGAAATGGCAAAGCACAATAAATATTAATTACATTCTTATAAATAATATTAAGGTATGTTCATATGCCTACCATAGCCTAATTTTTAAGAGATATTCTTATATTTGTATGGAAAATAGCAGTAGAAAAATACTACAACCATATTTGACCAGAAACCACATAAAATATGACAAACTTCTGATTTTTGTTACAAGTATTTATTACCGTTGCTACTAACACATTTGGCACATCTATGGGGTTTTTTTAAATTCCCAAAATGCATCACTAATCTGTAACTTATTATTCCTTACAGCTCCGTAATTGAAAAGACTTTTCTATGGCAAGGTACAAAAAGGCATTCTAGGAAAAACATTCTAAATTACATTATTTACCTAAAAGACTATCTTTATATAATGCTGGTCTATTGAAATTTTTCTTTTCAATCAAATTCCATTCATTTTTGCATAATGCATGCCAGTAACAGCTACCATGAAAAAATAACCATAAGCAAAAACGGTTTTGCTGTCTGTCTTCATTTTTTGCTACCCTCATTTTTCTTTCTACTTCTGTTTGTGAAGTAGAAAGAATTCCACCTTCTTGATGCCCTCAAGTCCATAATTACTTCTCATGACAATTTTTTCATGATGCCCACATTGTAAATTATTCATCATTTTTAATAATACCTTAACTTCTTCAAATGTACCCTTGTAATCTTTCTACTTTTTCTTCTGTATTATTTTCCCCCCAGATTATTTCTATACCTTTGGTAACCTTGCCTTGAGACTTCTAGCCTCTGATTTTTACCCCTGATAGCTGTCCCTAGAATGGCATTGCTATAGAGAATTAAAGAATCAAGTGATTCTGTATTTTCTACATTCCACTCCTACTTCATTCCTGCTGTCTCCCTTTGCTCTCTCAATTCCTTGCACCTAGAGTGCTCCCTTCTGACCCATCGAGTCTATTATTTGGCTACCTCCATCAAAACCTGACACCATATTAATTTCCTTCAGACAGCTTTCCTTTATTAAACCCACTTCAGTTTTTTCTGTTTCTTTGAAGCTCCCAGAATTCATGTATAAACTATATATAATATTATCATGTCCTTGAAAGTGCTTGTTTTTATAATTTTATTCAGTTATGTGGTTATATATTTTGCAATATTTTATTATTTATGTTATTATTACATCCTTACCATCTCTAATTTTTTCTGGTTAGCATGAATTATAAGCTGTTATTACATAATGTAAATGTGCAATCAGTTGTTTAACGTTGGTCTCTTCCATTTATAATGTCTTTAACTACAAGCTCTTCAGTCTAATTGTCTGTTTTTGTATCCCCAGAGCCTAGAATAACATTCATAGTAAGTGTTCAATTAATATCATAATGTCTTTGAAATGCCATTCAGGATATCAGTAGGATATGCATCAGAATATCACAAATACTCACGGATTTTTTTAAAATACCATTTTGTCTCAAATCTCTCACACTCTCTATAGCAGTTGGGATGTATTTGACTCCAAGACACAGAAAACCTCACCGTCTTAAACTAACACAGACTTAAACCAAAGGAGGCTAGCTGTTTACTTAATCAGTAAGTCCAAAGGTAGGCATTTCCAGTATCGGCATGACAGTTCAATATCGTTTTCCAGGACCTGGATTCTTCTCATCCTTCTTAGCCACCCGAAGCTTGCTGGTTTGCAACCTCAGCCATAAGGCATCACGGCCCAAAGATGGTGGCCACATTCTCTTATTTCAATGTGCAAAGCAGGAAGCAAGGGGAGTGACACCAAAAAAATGGGGATATCTACTCATTCTAGTCAGAATCCTCGGAATCCCCCAGTCCCAGTGACTTCTTCCCATTCCAATGATGAGAATGGAGTCATATGCCTACTGCTGGACTAACTGGGCAGAGAGGAGAGGACTGCCATTAATGATCAATCCTGATTCATCCCATATTTTTCACCCAAAAGAAAGGGAAACTGCTGGGGATGCAAGCAACACTGTGTTTACTCTTCTGCCACGTTAAACAAACCACACTGGAGCTCTATTTTCCTCTGAACATTCAAGCTTTTAAGATTCTTCAGGCTTTTTTCTATTTCCTCTATCTTAATCATTAAGCCTTTTCCTTCAGTAACATTTACTTTTTCAACCAGAAGTTTTCTTTCATTGACTTGTTTACATACTCACTTCATTCCTGAATTCTTTTTCTTTTCAAAAGTGCTGAGACACACTGCATTTTCAAAAGAGAAACAAGCTTATTTTGCCCCTTCCTTTCCACTGTTTACATATACTTCCATTTCTCAACTCTATCAGGAGCCTCAGAGGCCAAGAAAATGTCTTCTGCTCAAAATGTACTTGACTTGCCCTTCCCCTTTATGGTTACTCACACTTACGTAGGCCTTAATAGGAAGCAATAGGAATCAGGGTTTTATAGATAAGAAGCCCTGCTAATATTACAAACATCCTCTTCTAACTTTTTTAAATTCTTTGCAGACTTGCCTCTTGCTCTAGTCAGAAAGTCCCTGAACACAGTGTATTTCCCACTTCAACCCACCTTTTCCAACATCTTTCAGAGAAGCAAAGAAAGGAGCTGGGTTTCCATAGTAACACAAGTGTGACAGTTGAGGGTATCTGGGCATAGGTGAGATAACTCTCAGATTTAGTGGGGAGAGGAGAAATGAAGTTTTTCTTTTCTTTTTTTTTTTTCTTCCAGTAATGCCTTTCTGAAGCTAAAGAGGCCCTAAAGTGTCAGTGCACAGTGTTTTCACTATCATACAGATTTACAGCTCTTGGAGAAAATTCAATTTCATTTTATCTCTTTTTTATTTTGTCTTTCCCACAAATGAATGGATACGTTCATGCTGGCATAAAAATGAACATGATTAAGAAATCAGGAGACAGACACCCATCTCCCAACCAAATCTTCAAAATTCTCTACACATTCTGATATCCTTTCTTATGGCAGCTAATCCTTCAACCAGTATTTCACATACAGCCTCAAATTAGGTAAGTACCATCATATAAGACAGAATAGGAAAGAAAATATGCCCTACTTATCATGTTTCTTTTGCTTATTAGTGGTTAAAATTCTACCCTTATGGTAACATTGAGAATGAATATCAAATGAATATGAATTCATCGAGAATGCATATCAAATATCAAGATGAGAAATATAAATGAGGTGCAACTACCCTAAGGGCTGCAGTCTGTATACTTCTCCTTATCAAGAAAAGTCAGCAGTAATGAAAGGTCAGAGAAAACAGCCTGAAAAATGTCAAAAAGCTCTCCTACTCTTTATTATGTTAAGTGGAGTGACTAGGGAGCCCACTCACTATTTTTTTTTTTTTTTTTTTTTTGGTGACAACTTCTATCAGATGCACTGTAGTCCAGAGCTTCTCAACTTCTGGGGACCCAGGAAGTGAAAAGTTGCTTAAGGTTACATTCTGGATTCACAATCCCAGTGCAAATTAAAAAAAAAAAAAAAGCCACTGGACCTTTATTTGCTTGCAAAATAAATGATTTTTCAGCTCCACTGTAATGCACCATACTACACAGATTGTAATGATCTACACAAAGAGAGAAAGTTTGATGCTTCTCAAAAAGCCTAGGAATTTTATCACCATGATGCACAATTTGGATCTTAAAAGGACAATCTGTCTTTCTTCTAAAAAGAAGTGTGACTGTTACAAAGCTAAAGTAACCTCAAATCAGCACACAAATTTCACATAAAATATAAGACTTATAAAAAGCTAGGTGAACACTGCTTCCATCTACAACATCTTCTTGAAATATCCCTGCCAAAAAAACTCAGATATAACGCATCCACGTGAGCTCCTTTAATTTTAATTCACTTTTCCACATTACTAGTTTAGAATGAGATATCAGATCCTCTATGGTTTCTATGATCTTAAAACATTCTTCCGATTCGCATTTTTTTTGCAATCTGCCTTCACTGCTGATTCCAGAGGCTCAGATATTACCTCTCATACTTTGACAATATTTAATCAAGAAATGAAGACTGAGTTATATTTATTACACATTTTGACATGACACTTGCCCTCACTTAAAGCAAAAACTTGGTATGTGCTATACCATAGCAAGATAATGCAAAAATGTAAGTTCTCCATTCTAATATAATGGACTAACAGAGCAATAGAACACTGCTGAATCTAAGTACGCCTTTGTAGTAGTTTGATAATTGACAGAAAAGATGGTAAAGGAACACCTGGTTTTTCGAGGAACTCAGACCAAAATCCTCCTACATGATGACCTTGTGGGGAAGAGAAAGGCGAAGAGGTATGCCATGATCAAACATCAGAACTGCAGAAATTTATTATTCCCAAGAAATGTGATTTAGTAACAGATGGGTACAGACTTGTCTGAGAAGGACATAGCTTTAAGTAAGGTAAATCCAATAACCAGTTATTACAAAATATAATCCAGGAATACTTGGAAATACAACTTCTCCTAAATTTGACGTTGCGGGTATGAGAGACTGTAACTGACATATAATGCTACAGAGACGGAACGGTAAGTTTAAAAGCTAAGTAGTTAAAAAAAAAAAAATGTTTCAGGAGGCACGCACGGAAAACCCGTGCCAACTGCTGCAGTATGTCTCCTTAAGTACCGGAAAATTTCTCACCCTAAGGACAAAAGTCCCTGTTTTCTCGATTCATCCCACGATTCAGCCCACATCCCTCAGCACTATTTCCATGCCCATCATTTAGGCGGCATGCCAAGGAGACGACGTTAAACGCAGAATTCATCCCTCTCGCCTGCAAAACACCTTGCTTCTTGCCAGCATAGGGCACAGCGACCGGCCCCTCATTCTCCGACCCCTCCCGGCCCCCACCACCGGCCCTGTCTCCATACCGCCGGCCCTAGGTGGCAAGGGAATAGCGAGTCCTGGTTGGTTCACATCGAACCTCCGTCATTTGTCAGCTTACCTACGATTGGTTGGCAGAGAGTGCGCAGAAGCAAACGCCCAGCCTGTCCAGGCAAAGGGAGGTGAGTTGGTTGATCCTGCGTCTAGAGTTTCCTCCATTGGCTGACGGTTGGGTGTCACGTGGCATGAAGTGGCTCTCTATTGGCCGAGAATGGTACCACGGGGTACAGAAACGTGATCTGGTTGGTTGGAATGAATCCCAGCTTCCTACTAGGTGCCCCGGCTAGCTGTTGCTATGAGGTGTCCCTGGGCTTTCTGTTGCGGCTTGGAGCTCCGTTTTCCCCGTTTTCCAAGTGCCCATAGCTGAGAGGGCGTGGGAAGAGCTCGACACCAGTCCGGAGCTGGAGCAGGGCGGGGCTGGGGCGGTGGGCGGGACCCCTAGCGACGTCACCAGCCGTGGGCCTGGCTTTCGCGGGCTCGCCTTCGCCTCCTTGGGCTGTGGGCAGAAGGGGTTCTGTAACCCCTTCCTCAGTGTTCTGACGCTTAAAACAAAGCTTCAGTTCGTTGTGTTTATGTTCGTCCCCTCAAAAAAAGCTTCTTGTTATGTTTATGCAAGATAAAAAGCAAAGCTCTCAGGAGTACTGAGACACTGGGTGGTGTCAAACAAAATCCCTCACCAAGACCTCCTTTTGGACCTTGTCCGTTTCTTCTTTTCACTCTCCGCCTCACGTTAAAGCCAGCAGATTGCCCTGGCCCCGCTAACATCTTGCTTCCCCCAAATGCCCAGCGTGGGATTCTCGAGTTGACTAGGTTCTTGGCTCAGGCAAACGAACTGCGCATGCTCAGTACGCAGACCCTGGGGTTCGACGGGGCGTGCGGGGCAGGGTGCTGTTGGGTGGCAGAGGAGGTTGTTTATCTAAGCCCGAGCCCAGGCTTCCGCACCGCGCAGTCTCCCGGGAGCGCGCGCGGCCGGTCGCCTAGGCGACAGGGAGCAGGGGCGGGGCTGCGCCGTGGAGCCCCGCCTCGTGCTGCCGGGCCCCGCCCCCGCCAGCGCTGCGGCTCCCGCTCGGGCGCGCGCTCCGGCAGCCGAGGAAGCGGCGGCGGCGGCGGCGGCAGCGGGCGGGGAGCTGGGCGTGGAAGCGCGAGGGGCGGGGCGGGCGGGCAGCACTGCGGGCCCGCGGCTCGGGCGGCTCCGGTGGCTCCGGCGGCTCTCGCTCGCTGCTCGTGCTCAGTGCCTGCCGGCGCCCGCGGGCCGCATTGCCGCCCGGCTCGGCCCATGCCTAGGGCTGCTGCTCCCTCCGCCGGCGCCCGGGGGGCCGCGGCGGCCGTGAGGTGGGGGCGGCCGCGGGAGGCGGCGGGGCCGGCCGCCGGCGCAGGGTCCGGGGGCGCAGCGCGGCGGGCGTAGGTCTATGTCGCGGGCGGCGGCGGCGGCGGCGGCCGCGGAGGGACGATGCGCGAGTACAAAGTGGTGGTGCTGGGCTCGGGCGGGGTCGGCAAATCCGCCCTGACCGTGCAGTTCGTGACCGGCACCTTCATCGAGAAATACGACCCCACCATCGAGGACTTCTACCGCAAAGAGATCGAGGTGGACTCGTCGCCGTCGGTGCTGGAGATCCTGGACACGGCGGGCACCGAGCAGTTCGCGTCCATGCGGGACCTGTACATCAAGAACGGCCAGGGCTTCATCCTCGTCTACAGCCTCGTCAACCAGCAGAGCTTCCAGGACATTAAGCCCATGCGGGACCAGATCATCCGAGTGAAGCGGTGAGAGGGCCGGGGGGCGGGCAGGGGGCTTCGCGGTGCTGCCGGCAGCCGACGTCCCGGGGCCAGAACTCCCCGGTGCTCTGGGTGGCCGTGGGCAGGGGGAGCTGTCTAGGGAGATGGCTCTGGGGTCTCATGCTCTATAATAATTTTTTTTTTTTTTTGCCAGCATCACCACCATCATCATCTTGAATCTCAAATTTGAGTGCTTTGTTTCACAACTCAAATTTGGCATCCCGTGAACCCACAGCACAGCTCTTTGTCTCTTGGATATTATTAGTAGCACTTGTGCAGAACCCCAAAGGAAACAAAGTTTAAAACTTGCAGTGGGTGAAAGGGTTGGGTAGGTTTGTGTTGGGAGGAGGGGAGCTGGGCAAGCATAGTGGAGACATTTTCAGATTGAACAACAAAAAATCTACCTTGCCAATATTTGACAGCAAAAATTGCTCACACGTATATGGTAAAAATGTCAGGTCCAGAGGAAAGAGACCTTTCTCCTCTCTTAAAAGATTGAGAGGTGCCAAGGCGTTTTACAAAAATGAACGGTGCAATTAAGACGAAACTTTAAAGACATTATTAAATTATTTGAAGACATCATAACAGTTCAGTGAGATTGAGTTATTAGCATATAGGAGCACAGATATGCCATTTACATTAAAGAATGCGGCTTAACTTTTTTTTTAATCCAACTGCCTTACCCCCTCAAAAAAAAAAAAGAAAGAAAGAAAGAGAAGGAAGGAAAGAAGTAAAGGAAAAAAAGGGAAAAAAGCGTTCCTGGAAACAAAACAGAAGTTTCTTCAAAGGTGTAACTCAAGTATTAGCTAATTTAAAGTTAATGCAAACCAGCTCTTTCCTGATACAAACTCTTTATTTATTTTTTTTACAGTGTGCATTTTGAAAATAGGGCTGGTTGCTTAAGTGGTCTAAAATACTTGTTTCCTCTTCAATTAACTATATATTTTCCTATAATTTCAAGGATCAGAAATATAATAATATCTTAGGTCCAAGTTTTAGCAAAATTTTTCTAGTTACTAGTTACATAGTATTCTGTGTGATTCTTATTATTAGCTAATAATTGCTAATAATTTTGATTTAGTGTAATTTTTTTCTTGCCTAATTCTAGCTTTAGCCCTAAATTTGAAGACATTTACTGAAAGATAGTTGTAAGTGTACTGTAGACACAATCACGTTGAAAGTCAGTTAGAGTCACTCATTTTGAAAGAGCAAATATCGAATCATGTGTACTCAGTAGGTACTCAAAAATTCATTACAAGGGGTGGATTTTTAATGCAACATGAGATCAAAGGATAGGCCCTGTCCCCACACCCCTTTAACTCATTGCACATGCATTTTAATAGCTAAACTAATATTTTGTATATTATTTCTTGTTAAATTTCAAACTAGAATAAAGTGAATATTTTCATGGTCTCTGTTGCTGTTCTAAGATCTGTAAATCTGATAGCTTTTTACTTCTCCAGTCTCATTTTCTTAAAGTTAATTGCTGTAGATAACAAATGGGCAGTTTTGATGCTAAATTTAATAAATGTATACTTAAGGGGCTACATTGAAGTGACTCAAATCCTTAATTAGTACACCACCCCCCAGACTACAAAAAAAAAAAAAAAAAACAACAGGGCAGTCTAATACATTGTCACACGTCAATCTTAAGCCATATACATTCATCAGATAATAAAGTGAATGCCCCAGCTGCCCAAACTTTACATTTAAATATATACATATAATTTAAACATTGATAAAAGGGCAAACTTCTTGACAAAAGCCTAGGGGACAGAATATGATTTTGTAGTTTCTCGTGGTTTAGTGGAGGTTACTGATAGTGGGCTAGTCTAAACTTGGTATGCTGGAACAATTTATTTGTTTGCATCACAACCTAGAGAGAAAAATAAGAGTAAAATTCTACTTGCCCAGGTGTCATTTTATTCACTAGTCTCAGTTCTTGATGTAAAAAAAACCATGGATCTGCTGAAGTCAAGTTCATAAACTTTTTTCACTGGAATTCATCCATTGTAGCCATAAGGACCCCTTGGGCCCGTCTGTGTCCTGACATTTTATATCTTACCCTCACTTTTACCATCTGGCCTCGCAGCCCATAACATGTTATAAGTAACTTAAATAGAAAGAAAGGATCTGTGTATATTGTGTATATTACAAGGTAATAGATGATGCCTATGTGAGGCTGAAGTAGGCGTTAAATGTGCAGGTGATTTCACTCCTCCCACTTACTGAGAATAAAACATGATTTTTCAAATAAGTGAATTTTCTACTCTTTTTGGTTATCAGTTTTTAAATTAACCAGCTGCTATAGGAAGTATTCAGTAATTACTCCTTCCCCTCTGCCCACTAGCTGCTTTACATATTACAGCAGTTTGGGGGATATTTAATATCACCATAATGCCAGTGACCAAAGTGAAGTGCGGAGAGGTTTGGTGTTTTACCCAAGACTAGTCACTGATAGAAGGATTTAAACCAAGATCTGTTATGATCCATGTACTCTTCTCCTATACCAGGCTGCCTTTGAACTTGTTATTTACTGGCAAATTCAATACCCAGCTTTTGGTCTAGGGAGGTATTGTTCAATACAAGTATAATGTGAGCCACAAATGCAATTTAAAAATTTCTAGGAGCTTTTTTTTTTTTTTAAATTATAGAAGATAAAGTTAATAGTGTATTTTTTAATACACTATATAAAATATTGCCATTTTAACATGTAACCAATATTCAAAAATTGAGATATCTTACTTTTTATTCTCAATTTTCGGAATCTGTTATGTGATTTACACTCACAGCACATCTTAATTCAGACTAGCCATATTTCAAGTGCTCAGAAGACACGTGACTACAGGCTACCATATTGGACAGTATACATCTAAGATGTATAAATTGTAGGGAAACAAGCCTGTTTCCTTATCTGTGAAAGAGATGCACCTTTCAAATTCTTTAATGGGGTTAAATGAGATAATTTATTTTAAGGTGTCCAACACAATACTTTGAACACAGAAATTGCTCCAAAATTCCAGCTGTTCTTTTATTAATAACCTTGTCACCCTACCTTCTTTAAATTTGATCCTTGATATAAATGTAATTTTAGAGGAAATAAATTTGTGACTGCCTTCTGAAATTCATTACCTGATATAGCCAAGATGAGGATAAAAAGCAACTGGGGTTAAAACAACCCTTGGAAAAATTTTGCTTGTAGATTCTCAAAATATTTTCCCTTATTAAGGGCCTTATGGAAAAGGGGAGGAGACTGAAGCTTTAACTTCAAGTATAGCCAATTCATGGCCACGCAGTGAAATGGATCTTTTTATTGAATTGTTCTTGTATGGAAGGTTGTGCTTTTAGAAAAATCTAGAACAAGCCCATACTCCCTCCAGTGTTTACAGGTGTAGAGGCATTCATGGACGTACACTCTCTCCTGTCCAAGCCAAGTGGACCAACTAAAAATGGCAGTATTTATAAATTCATATGCTTTCCTTTTCCAACTTGACTTCAGATGAAAACACACGCTCAAGAAAGTGTGATAGGGATACAGAATATGTTTCAATGGAAATAAAACTAGAATTTTTTTCTGATTTCATAATTGCTTCTCCCATTCCTCCCAGAGTAAGCCATGGTCCTGACTTCAAGTATCTTGGAACATGCCGTCCAAGGCCTGTTGTCTTAGAATAAAGTCCAGAAATCTTCTACATGACCTTCCAAGGCGCATGCTCCTGCCTGTCTCTGCCTTTCCAGTCTCACCTTTTGCAATCTTCCTCGTCCCTTAGATTCCAGCACCTGCTTTCAGTTCCTTGAAAGTATCTGTCTGGGCTTTCCTTGTACATGTAGCAATCATTTACCTTTTGCAGTTAATTCCTACTCGCTTTCATCTCTACTTAAAAGATTTCCTCCTCAGGGAAGCCTTCTTCCTCTTCCCAGACTGAGTCAACTCCTTCCTGTCTTCCCACACCAGATTAATGCCGTGCCTCACCTCTTCCCTGAACCATTCATACTTCAGACATCAGTGGCACCCTGTAGTCCCTCTTCTTGTGGCACTCACCGACGTTGAACTCTGTGTGATGATAGACGTGCAGTCGGTCTTTCTCATTAAACTCCAGTCCTGTGTGGCTAGCATAGCTCCTGGCACAGAGGAAACGCTCAAGAAAAAAGTGTTGAAAGAAAACCTAGTGTTTGGAAAGAAAACTATTTTTATTGTCCTTTGGCCTCAGTTTCCCCAAACATTTTAATTTTATAGGTGGGGGAGATGATTCTTCAGAGTCTGTTTTGCACATGGAGTAGATGGTCTCCCTTCAGCTCTAACATTCTGTCACAGTACTTGTACCTAGTTGGGGTGACAAGGGAAGGGGTGAAGTTTAATAAGAATCTTAAAGCATCCGGAGCACAAAGCCTTCCAGATGGAGGAAGTGGCATGGGAAACTCATAGAGTGTGTTTGTTGGCTGTTAAATAGACCAGATTGGCTAAACTAGAAATTCATATGAAGAGTGAAAGGGGGGAGGTAAGGCTAAAAAATGTAAAGCTGAGTTACAGAAGTTTAAACACTTTGGACTCGATCTTGTAGTAAAGGACCGTGATCAAAATTGCTATAGAAATGGTCACATGGAGGTGATCTGATAGAAGATTTAGTAGCAATAGACCAGAGTCAGGGGCAATAATCCTGCGATATTGTGATCGTCTGTCTAGTTTGTACATAGAAAGATTCTGAATTAGCATAGTGTCTGTAGGAACAGAAAGGAAAGAAGGGGAGTGAATAATATTGTAAAGAGTGAATTAAACTTAGTTGGAGAGGGAAGGGGAAGCGTCAAAAGTAACCTTGGACGCTTTGGACATGAGTGAACGGGATTATGGAGGAATAGCTGGGGGACATTATTTCTGCTTTGGAGATGGTAATCATCCACAGAGAGGCACCTAAAAGTAATTAGAATATTTGAGTAAAGCCTGAAAGATCACTTTACCTATGAATATAAGAACTTAGGATCATCCCCGTAGTTCAATGTGGAGAGTAGATGAGATCTCCTGGGTAGAATATAGAGAGAAATGAATGGATATGGCCAGAAATAGAAATTGTAAATGAATATGGCCAAGGATAGAACTTGAGAGTTGTAAGCTATATAGAGGAGGCTTCACACATTCCTATAGGCTAGAAGGCGTGGGGCATTTTTAAGATTGGGAAAAAGAACGTGAAGAGACAGCCGATTTGCACTATCCAAAGTGAATTACTTTTTTTTTTTAACTTTTATTACTAATATTTCTATATCATGTAAGTGATCACTTTTAAGTGACCAAACTGATCATTTGCACTTTTTCTCCTCACAATAAGTAGCCACAAAAACCTTCTCTAAATAGAGGCAGGTGGCCAATTGCTACACATAGATCTTGACCCACGACAGATTGGTGCTGTGGATCCGAAACCAGGGAATACATCAAATGTTTGTCCCAAGTAAGTGAAATTTCTAGACTCTCCCACCACTCCTTCCTCCACAAACACTCCCTCAGTTTGATACCTCCAGTAACCAAAATTGTCATTGGAAGCTGAGCCTCCAAGGTACGGAGAGCCTAGAAGCCATGAATCACTTTTTAAAGCCCCAAGTGTTGTCTTCCTGAGGTGGAAACTTGTATTTGCTGCGTTATAAAATTAGAATATTACAATATTGTACTTTTCTCTTTGCCGTCCCAAGATCGGAATTGTTTAAATTCCCTTTGCAGATAGAGCAGATGATCTCCCTTCAGCTCTGACATGTGTTGGTACTTCTGTCTAGTGGGCGCCATGAGGGAAGAGGTAGAGTTTAATATGAGCCTTAACGAATGAGCCGCCTGTGACCCGCAAATCTTTTCTAGTTAAGATTTGGTGAGAATTGTGTCAATGAAATCTATAATCAGAGGGATCATTACTAGAATTTTTTTTTTAAAGGGAGGGGGGCAAAAGTAATTTAAATAGCCAACCATTCTGGACACAGACAAAAGATATCACCTGTCCCTGCCTATTGATATAAGTCCTCCAGTAGGAACAAATGGATGATTGATTTGAAGGTGACCTCACTGACCACCCAATGAGAAATACTCAGGTCCCCAGGCAAGTGGATGATGTTGACTTTCTAGGGCTACTTTAGGAAAAAGTCGAGTAATGAATAGGTAAACACTAAGGAGGAGGAGGAGGAACTGATAAAATATCTCTAGATGACTCAGCCAACAGGAAGACCCAGCGAAGTTGGAGTCCTTTTATTTGTTGAAGTTTTCCAGTTAGTAATACATGTGAGTGTTTTCTCTGTGTCCTCTTCCAGGAAATTCTATATGGCACACTAAAATGTATAGATGATACATTTATATATATTTCTAAGCAATGAATTTTACATAAAAGCATGTATACCATACTTAATTCATGAGATTTTTTTTTTCTTATCTAGGATAATTTTTTTTATACAGTTTTTTTTCTTAGCCATTGTCTTCAAACCTAAGCCCCTGGGGAAGGATGTGTGATTCCACTCTAGGGTTGTTTTGTTTTTGTTTTTGTTTTTGTTTTTTTGCTTCTGTTTTTACTTTTCCTTATTATCTGTTTCTCTCTCTCTCTCTCTGTTCTTACCTACTATTTTCTTATGTACTTGTATTTTTCTGGTTTATGGAATAAAAAGAATTGTAAGTACGCTACAGTTTTTTGGAAAAATATCTGAGTTTGGATATGAGTAGACTCTAATACGAGATAAAACTGGTGGTGACAGAATAATTATGAAAGTATAAATGTAGAAATATTATTTCTGTAGGAAATGCATCATGAAATTTTAAGTGTGTGGAAATACACCATATATTTGCCTTTTTATTTGTTACTTTCACAGTTGTGGTTCATGATATTAAAAATTATTCTCAGCCTGACAGAGAAAAGTTAAGTTTCGTAAAGATACCTTTATGCTTTACCAGATCAAACTGTGCCCTTCAGTAGAATAATACCAGTAATGGTCATTCTAGGATTTTAGACATCCACAGTTCCATAAAGTATGTAAGTAAAATGTAAAAATGTTGGTGAAAGTTTATCAAGATATCTAAAAAGAGCATATCTCTAGTTGCGGAGATTTTAACATGGTATATACTGATTACTCTTTCAGTAGATTTAACTTTCTACTTCCAAAAAGTTGAGACCTCTTTGGAACTATTGGGCCCAGTGTTTCAACTATTTCATCTTTTATTCTTGTAGGAAAACCCTAATAAAACACCTACATTAGCCTGATTTTTAATACATTTCAGTTTAAATTAAAGGTCACAACTGTGAAATAAAAAATTTTTAGGCCTGTGAGTCCAAATAAAATTATTGGATATCTGAATCAAATATCAGCAGCTTATTGTATTGAAATCACAGTTTGGTAAGTCCAGTAACAAAGCAACATTGGGAGTCTTGGAATGTTTTGCATTTTATTACTTAATGTTGAAGATATTGCACATTGCTGGAAACTCATCTGAATAAGCTATTTAAAATAGATGACAGTGTGTAAATTAAGTACACTTGTAAAATATACATTCTTTTTACTCAAATTGCTCAAATATATTCACTGTCAGAATTAGATTGTTGTTTTTGCTTGTTCTGTTTTTTACTTTCTCTAATATGTTTAAGGTTTGAAAATATACCAAAATTGATATTTTAAGGGAAAATATAATGATTTATAATTTTTTTTAAAAAACCTATTTTTATTGAGATATAATTGACATAGAACGTATTTAGTTTTAAGGTTTTTTTCACTTGGAATTATGCAAGAGAAACATTGTAAACTTTTATTTAAAACATTTAGAAGTGTTACTCCTCATAAAACATGATAATTTGATATGTATATATATATTGCATAATGATCACCACAATAGGGTTAGTTAACATCCATCACCATACATCGTTGCAGTTTTTTTGTTTTTTTTGTGTGATGACAATTTTTACAATTTTCTCTTACCAGGTTTCGCATATACACTCCAGAATTGTAACTATAGTCACCATGCTGTACATTAAACCTCCAGGACTTATTTATCTTATAACCAGAAGTCTGTACTTTTTGACTACCTTCACCGATTTCTCTCTCTCTCTCACACACGCGCAAATACGCACACGCACCCACATGTGCACATACACACACATACATCCTGCCAACCACTAATCTGTTCTCTGTATCTGTGAGTTCAGGTTTTTGTTTTCTTTTGTTTTAAGATTCTACATGTAAGTGAGATTATACAATATTTGTCTTTCTCTGACTTAATTTCACTTAGCATAATGCCCTCAGGGTCCATCCATGTTGTCTCAAATGGCAGGACTTCCTTCTTTTTTATGGCTGAATAATATTCTGTTTGTGTGTCTGTGGATACATGTGTATACAAACAGACAGACACACAGACCACGTTTTCTTCTTCCGTTCATCCATTAGTGGGCACTTAGGTGGTCTCCATGTCTTGGCTACTGTAAGTAATGCTTCGGTGCACATGAGGGTGCAGATATCTCTTAGAGATAAAGATTTTGTTTTCTTTGAATAAATACCCAGAGGTAGAATTGCTAGATCGGATGTACTTCTACTTTTAACTTTCTGAGGAACCTCCGTACTGTTTTGCATGGCGGCTGTACCAGTTTGCATTCACACCTACAATACACAAGGATTCCTTTTCTCCACATCCTTGTTAACACTCCTTATTTCTTGCCATTTTGATAATTACCATTCTAATAGGTGTGAGGTGATATCTCATTGTGGTTTTGATATGCATTTCCAAGATGTTCAAAGCACCATTTCTCATATTTGTTGGCCATCTGTATGGCCTCTTTGGAAAAATGTCTTTTCAGATCCTCCGCCCATTTTTTAATTGGGTTGTTTGTTGTTTTGTTTCTGTTGAGTTGTATGCGGTCTTTATATACTTTGGATATTAATCAGATCTATGTTTGAAAATATTTTCTCCCATTTCATAGATTGCCTTTACATTTTGTTGATGGTTTCCTTTGCTGTGTGGAAGCTTTTTAGTTTGATATAGTCTCACTGTTTATTTTTCCTTTCGTTACCTTTGTTTTGGTATCACGTCCGAAAAATCTTTGCCAAGACCAGTGTCAGGGAGTTTACCCCCTATATTTTCTTCAGAGTTTTATGGTTTCAGATCTTTAATCCAGTTGAGTTGATTTTTATGTATAATGGAGGTACTGATCCAGTGTCATTCTTTTCCATGAGGCTCTCCAGTTTTTCCAGTACCATTTACTGAAGAGACTATCCTTTCCCCATTGCATAGTCTTGGCTTTGTTCTTGTGAATTAGTTGACCATGTATGTATAAGTTTATTTCTGGGTTTTCTAGTTTGTTCCATTGACCTGTGTGTCTTTTAATATCGGTGCCATACTGTTTTAGTTACTGTAGCTTTGTAATACAGTTTGAAATCAGGAAGTGTGATGCCTCCAGCTTGGTACTTCTTTCCCAGAATTGCTTTTAGCTATTCAGGGTCTTTTGTGGTTCCACACAAATCTTAGATTTGTTCTATTTCTGTGAAAAATGCCATTGGAATTTTAATAAGGATTGCATTGAATCTGTAGATTGCTTTGAGTGGTATGGACATTTTAACAGTATTTTTCCTGTCCAAGCATGGGATATCTTTCCATTTATTTGTGTCTTCTTCAATTTCTTTCATCCATATCTTACAATTTTTGTTTTTTAATTGTTATTTTCTGTCAAAAAGCAAAACATTGAAAAAAATAACACATCTCTCTGTCTACTTCTGTGTATTCACTTAGCAGTGGCTTTCACGTTTTCTTAATCATGGCCCTCAGTAAGAAATACATTTTACATTGTGACACAATACAGACAGCATATATACAAGTTTCATGAAATAATAGTTAAACTTGTTATGTTGCTTGTATTATATTTTCTATTTTAATCTTTTTATTTTATTTCATCGATTTTAAATGTTCCTCTTGATCCACTAAATTGATCTCGTCACACACAATTTGAAAACTGCTATCCTAGAATATTTGTACTCTAAGAAAAATGAATAGAAGTATCTCTGTAATAGTTGGAAACAACATTTATCTTTTCTTCCTGCTTTTCCAGTTTCCATCAACCCTATATAAATGCTACAAAAATGAAATACTTCATAACATGAGTTAGTAAATGCTCTCTCACTAAACAAAAAGACACATAAAGTCTATTTTTCAAAGAAATATTTATTTCTGTTGGTTGTGCATATTAGACATATGGGGACCAATTTCTCATTTGTTGTGGAATTTTATTCATTCTGGTAAGGCAGGAGAGCTCCTGCCTTGTGAAGACTTAAAACAGAAAGAGATGTAGTAGGATTCAGCCCGGGATGTGTGCTTACAAGGATTATCCATCACTACAACAGGCTGTTGAGGAGGGTTGGGAAAGTGATCTATATTAGAGCTTTGCTGCATCTGTCCAGGATGACATTGATTCAGCTCTGCCTGTGACAGTAAAAATAGACGAAGACGGCCATAATTATATAGATCTTAACATCACTTAGTAGAATTACCCAAGAGAAAGATCATAAACCTTTACTTAAAACATTTAGGAGTGTTATTTCTCGTTCTTTTCTAGGAGCAACCCTTAAAAATTAATAATTCAGATATGGAAATACTACATCATATTAATAATTCAGTACATATTAGTATTTTCTTTATTAGGTGTCTTTACAGCTTTCTGTCAGTGAAGCCTTGGAGTGTTTTTCTCAGTTCTGGGACGGAGAATTTTTTTGTTTTATTCTAAGTTCTAGATACATCCATCCTTAGGATTCCGGTGATTATAAAAATACTGCATATAGGATAATTGCTCTAATTTAGTATTTTATTTTATTGCACATACTGATCTTATTTATGAAGACAGTAAGTGTTAATCTGGTTAAAGCTGAGTTGCAGTACTTAGTCACATGATTGGGGCAAGTTAAGGTTATCTACACCTCAACTTCCTCATCTATAATATGGGTACAATACTAATGAGGTAATGAATGTAGTGTTTCTTTACGTAGTAACCCTAAAATATCTGTAGTAAAGTTTCCCCCAAAATCACACAAACAGGAATGGAAGCCAAGCATTTATCTGATTTTATAAAACAGTATACTGCCACATGATTTCTTAAGAATTAGACTCAAGAATTGCCTTACCATATCTAGATAAACTAGATAGCAAATCTCGTAGTGCTTCTCCATTTTTTTCCACTGCTTTCTTGTCTCTTTCTGAAGTTGCTAGTACAGTATGCTATAGAAATTATAGCATAGACCCTGAGTGTTTTGTCTTTGCCTTCCACTAGAGACTATGTTGGCTATAAATGGTGACAGTATGTTTTTGTGACTCACAAAGAATTGTGATGATTTTTAGTACATATATTTTAAGTATAAGGAATACTTTATAAAAAGTGGTGAGACATATAATTGTTAAGTAACACGTCTCTAAGTTGATAATGATAATAGACCTTTTTATGAATACCAAAAACTATACATGGGGTGAAGACAATTTAACACTCTTTATGGCCAGTTTAGATAGATAGATAGATAGATAGATAGATAGATAGATAGATAGATAGATATGGCCAGTTTAGAGAGAGAGAGAGATGGCCAGTTTAGATAGATAGGTAGAAGACAGATAGATAGATGGCTAGTATATAGAGAGAAATATGTTGACAGATTTTTAATGAATTGATTTCAGAAGTTTTATCTGTCTTTGTATAAAAGTCATCAGCGTCAGCATTAAATACTATGGTTTAACCCACTTCATTTGCATTAACATTGCTCTGGGCGTTATGCAAAATCAGAACAAGATAGTATCTGTCCTTCTGGTATGCCAAAATGTACTGTAAATGAATATATATTTGACAGTGTTGAGTTAATTGTATATAGAGAAAGGGACGAAGTGCATTCTCTAAAACAATTTGATTTCTAAGTTTCAAAATATTTTTCCACCAAAAAACATTGCTTTTTCTAGGCCACCTTTTCTAGGGACTTTCTCATGTGCTGTAACTCATAGAAATGAAAAATTTGTCTATAAGAGTAATGCCTACGATTATAAATTCACTGGTTATGTTAAGTATATTTTGATCCTCCCTGGAAATGAAATCTTCGTTTCTGTTTGTATTTGGTTATAGAATGGTTTGAGCAGAATTGTTATTTTAGAAAGCATTAGAAGAGTAAACTGATTGGTGGAAAATTGAGAAAAAAACAGTAGAATAACTAGTCCTCAAGGAAGATAGTTGGGAGCCTAGCTAAAGATAAAAGCTGATTACCAAGGATAGTCTAATATAGATTAAGAAATGAAAAGTAAGCTTTATCTTTATATCACTTTTGTTTTTGCATTTAGCAAAATAGATATCCAAATATAGTGTATATAAAATTATACTGTCCAAAATATCATCCCCCCCAAATGATCCACATGCACTCAAGACTGTTCCTTATCTGCTTTTGAACCAACACTTCAAACAAACTTTGGCCATCAGTAGTGTGAAGGGCTGGATGCCCGTGGTAAGACAAATAGTTAATACATGTATGCACACATAGATGAATGCTAACTGGAAATTAAGAGAATTTTTTTAGTTTATTTTGAAGAGCAAGAGATGAGAAAAGAATTTCTCCGTGGTTAATTCAGTGCATGCATACGGACTGATAATACTAATGACACAGAACTTTTCTTCAGGGGTCTTGCATTGAGGAGCAGTAATGTTTGCATAAACTGTTCTTGCTCTCAAACGGCCATTAACCAGTTTGGGCATGCTGGTTCCTTAGTGAGGAAGGATCCAAACAGAGTGTTCATCTCAGACAGAGCCGCCACATGGGGCGCTGGGTGGGAAGGCCCCTCCGGCGGCAGTGTGCGGGCTCAACAGGGAGAAGGCTGTGGCCTCCAGCAGCAGTTACCCTGAGAGAAGCAGCCAGTGTGGCCTGTTCCCATCTGTGCCTAACAAGTCAGCACCCTGATGATGGTAGGATATCTCCCAGAGGTACATATATTTTGAATGGCTGCCCTTGATGACAGACCTTGTTTATTCCCAAGGCCGTCCTGAACAGATCATCTGGTTTGATTGAAAGAAACACTTGGACATTGATGGAAGAGAGGGTTGTTTGGGGGAAGGAGATTTGGTCCATGGCTTTCATCAGCACATCCTATAAAAATAACAAGTTTGGAAGCTTTGCTTTTTGGCCGTACGGATTGGCTCCAAACAATCCCATATATCTGTCCTTTAAGTGTCATTGCTTTGATCTTGTCCCTTGGCTCCAGCAGTGACCACGTGTCTCTCTTTACTTGGGCCAGTTCTGGTCTCTGCCTGTTGCCATGGCACATTTTTTTACAGTGCCCCTTTCCATCTCAAAAGTGTCTCTGGGCAATAGATTATATGGTTATTCTAGACTCTTACCTGAAATTCCCTGTTTTTAGAATTCATCACAACTTAAATCCCATTTTTACATGTATTTTTGTGATATCTGGTCTATATATATAAAGAGTCTCTTTGACCGACACCCTTTTGCATTCCATTTGTTGATGTGGATCAATAAATCCTGATAAACTGGAACGTTTATTCGGTTTTTAAAGATGACATCACTTTTTCTAAGCACGCCAGATTAAAGATGGCTGCAAAGTCTTTACACAACTCCCACGGAGAGGAGAATCTGTCTCCCCTCCCCTTGAGTCTGCCCTGGCCGGTGGCTACTTTGACCAACAGAGGATGGCAGAAGTGGTACTAAGCAAGTTTTGGGCCTAGTCACTAAGAGGACTAAGCACCTTCCCCTGTGGCCTTTTGGAGCCCTGAGCTGCCATGAAAGAAGTGCAGCTACTCTGCCGGAGTGCCACGAAGAGACCATGAGAGTCGCCATGCCCACCGCATTCCAGGCCCGCAGTTAGGCCATCTTTGACCCTCTGCTCAGCCCAGCCCTAACTGAACACTACTGACTGCGCCCGGTCAGTGCTACGGGAGCAGAAGAATTGCCCACCTGAGCTCCGCCTAAATTCCTGACCCATACCATCATGAAATACGGTAAAATGGGGGCCGCCTGGGTGGCTCGGTCGGTTGAGCGTCTGCCTTCAGCTCAGGTCATGATCCCAGGGTCCTGGGATCCAGCCCCGCATGGAGCTCCTGGCTCAACGGGGAGCCTGCTTCTCCCACTCCTGCTCCCCCTGCTTGTGTGCACGCTCTCTCTCTCTGTCAAATCAATAAAATCTTAAAAAAAAAAAAAAAAAGAAATACGATAAAATGGGTATGTTAAGCCATTAAGTTTTGGGGGTTGTTTTTCATGCAGCAGTAGTCACCTGAAACAACAAAACATTTTTAGGTACACATGTTATTTTAGAAGTTAGTGTGATAAAAGAGTACTATTGATGCTTTGGATTTCTCTGTGAAGATCCTTAAAAAATACTTCCTAAAGATAAATGATAAGTGAATGAGTTAATGTATCTTAACTCTTAAAAGGTGACAGATTGATAGAAACACCTCACCTGCCCTCACATTTATCTGCCCTCAAAATTTATCTGCCGTGTGTCGTTTTACTCTTCCCATCCACACGTAATTAACTTTGAAGATCACATTTGATTTTATTAAGAATATAACATGTTAGGGGCACCTGGGTGGCACAGTCAGTTAAGCATCTGACTCTTGATTTCGGCTCAGGTCATGATCTCAAGGTTGTGAGATTGAGCCCTGCATAGGCTCCACACTGGGAGCGGAGTCGGCTTGGGATTCTCTCTCCTTCTCCCTCTGCCCCTCTCCCCACCTCTCTCTCTCCCTCTCTTTAAAAAAAAAAAAAAAGAAAGAATATAACATGTTAGAGTTTAGTTTCAGCAGAAAATCTAAGTGTGTGTATATGCCCTTTGACATATACCACCATCTAATTTAACAAAAAAATTTCCTTCCATGTGTTTGGTGGTAAACTGCTTCAATGTTGATATCAGGCATCTGGCACATAGAAAGGTTGTTGAATTAATGAACATAGGTCCCTTCAGGTCAGTACATTATGCATTTGGGCCATTTTCCTCCCAAGTATCTGGACCCCCTCCCCCCGCATACCACAAATCAAATTAAGCATTTCAGTATCTAATGCAAGGTATGATAAAGAATAAAAAATAAAATATTCTGGATAGTGTTCATCCAAAAATGCTTTTCTCAGTCTGGTGACCGGGGATATGTTTGCATTGTTTCTGCGACATTTCTACTATGGTCTACATTCAAAAAACTCATATTTTGAAGATTTTCATTTCACGTACTCGTTCTGTTTTGTATGTCTGTAAAAGAGTTGATTCCAGCGCTGCAACAGGGCTACATATTAAACATTGCTAGCCCTCGTTTTCCTGAGGGCCCAGATGTAACTTCAAAGTTAGCACAGCTGGTGTAAAGCTGAAACAAGGCTTTGTCTCAGAACTCCTAACTCTATTCAGAGGTTTGTTTTGTGTTGTTTTCTATTTTCTTTCATTATCTCACTAGGGCTTCCGAGCCATGGCTCATATCTAATGACTTAGCAGTCTTCGGAGTGAGAGGATGACTAGAATGAGAAAAGATACTTCTGTTCAGAGAAGATGGGAAATTGTCAGCCTTTGATATTAGAAGGAATCGTATTTATCCTGCTTTTTTCTAAAATCGAATGGTCTTCCGTAGACGGTTAGGTTTAGTCATCCTTGCCAGGCTAATGGGAGCCGGAGGTAGAGGAGATAAGAGTCCATGTAACATTTGTTGTACATTTTTACAAATCCATCACCACAATTAAGATTCTAGAACTGACTTGACTAACAGATGGTTTGAGCGATCTTAGAAAAGAGTAATTAGCATTTCTGTAGTATTTTACAGTATCCATAATACTTTAGTGGCTAATTCATGTAAACTGCCTCGCACAGCGTCTGGCACCTCCTAAGCCGTCTACGAATGCCGGCTATTATTAGTAAAATCACCACCATCGTGTTCCTCAACATAATACCCAAGGATCATTACTATTTCTGTGTCACAAATAAGGAACCTGCGGCTCAGAAAGGTCACCTGACATCCACGGGAGGAGAGCTGGGCTTTTTCTAGGTCCCCTAAATCCAAATGCTGTTCTCTCTCCCTTACTCCACCAGGACTTTAGCCAGGGGCCAAATTGTGCTTGACCTTGACTCTTAACCTAGAGATAAGCTTTATTTAGTCATTGCAGAGCCAACACGTATTTTTCTGAGGTCACGGTTCAAGGGGATGGGGAGAAAACTATGTGTGTTGTTTTTAAGATAATTACTGTGCAAGTGGCATCAAGGATAGAATACAGAGGTGAGAAATTGGAGATGGGATCAGCTCGGAGACTGTTGCATAGTTCAGGCGTGAGTTATTTTGGAAATGGAAGGGTTTCTGTAGCAGGAATGAAAATGAAGGGCCAGGTTTTCTCCCATCCAATAATCCTTGCTCTCCCCATCCTCTGTACTCACTATCCTAGACCTGTTACAGCCCCTCATCCCAAACCTGATTGCTATTAAAGACTTGAAGACCTCTTGCTTACCAGCCATTCGTCCTTGCTGACTTCTTATAACTGTTTCTCATTTCTTTTACTTCAGTGTTGGTTTGAATCCTGACCCAGTGTCTGTAGTCCATCCTTCTCCATTGGCTGCTGTCGGGCACCACAACGTCTGCCAATGGTGATGGTTTCCAGCTCTTTCATTGCGCATTTGTTGGGTTTGCATTTTCCATCTGTCGCCTGGTATTCTGGTTCAAATGTAAAAACGTGTTTAATAGATATCACCAGTCGGTCTTAACGCTAGTTGAACCAACCAATTAACAGCATCATGTGTAACTGACGTGTTTGTCCCCCAAGGTCTTTATTGCTGGAGAGAAGAAATCCTGGTTCTATTAGTCTGACAATCCAAGCTTTCTACACATCCGCTGTGTTGGGGTTTGGGGTTTGCTTTTTCTTTCCATTTTATTTGGTGGTGTTTGTATTGTAATTTGGAAAGTAAGAACTATTTTTGATATCCTGCTACACGAGTAGAACAGTGTCCCAGGACAGATACTTCTCTAGTCATTGTTTAAAAATTCCTAAAAAAGTTTTAGCTCTTCATAGCTTTGCTGCCTCTTAAGGTCTTCTTCAATCAAAAGTAGCTTTTAAACAGTATTTGTAATTGAACTTTAACTGTGTACCAGAGATGTGAGTTTTCATTCATAAGCATTTTTGCCAGAAATTCTGGAATGAAGAGGTGCCAAGAAGATGTATTCTGTAACTTAACCTGGTATAAATGTATGGAATAGTTCAGAAAACTTGACATTCCTGAGCAATTGGCTCAGTGTAGTCTCTTCAAGTACAATAGCCAGACCTGTTTTTCAATGCACGGGTTTCAGATTGCAGCTCTCACCAAAGGTGAAACGCACGTTGTATGTCTGAACACATTTGTTCCTTTGATAGATGAAAGCTGTGTGCCCTCCATATATGCATCCAAGCTTGAATTTTCCCCGCTACTTAAATTATGTAGAAAGACCCGTACTTTGCTGACAGATTTTTAAAATGATATATTTTGGATTGGGGACTGAATATATATTAAAATACATGTTGAAATTTAGCTACACATTCAAGTGTGAAATATAGACCCATCACTACTTTCTTCTACCTTATTTTGGCTCTCATGAATATTGTGCATTTAAAAAAAATAAGAATCAACTGGTTTACTCAGATAATTTTTTGCATTTGGTTTTTCAGTGACAAGATCTTAGGCTTCTAGTCGTACACACTTCCTTACAAGTAACACATTACTGGGGTAGAAAATCTCCATTTCTGATAAATAAAAAGCCAAATTAAATGTGTAGTCATTCCTGTATTTTTTCTTTTTAATAGAGATCTTTGAAGTGCTATGGTTTTCTTGATAAGCCTGAAAAGAACTGTGGTCAGATGGATCCAATTTATAAATTTGAGAGTGAAGAAAATGTTCAAAATTGTTTTCATTTTTATTTCCAATGACATGTACTTTAGTATTAGTATTCCTTACACTTTCAGTCTTTAGCCAATTTTGAATATAAATTAAACAGCATTGAACTTGGACAGAAATTTAAAATTGCTTTGCAGCATTCAGCTGAGTAATAAACTTAACTGATGCACTGAATCATGCAATTGATGTGCTTTGAACCCTGGAGCCAAGATGCGTGCTGACTCAGTTTGTCTTGAAGGTTATTTCCTGTTCCTATTTTAACGAGGAAATCATTTAGATAATTATCTTATTTATTGATTTTTGTTTGCAGTTTCAATTTATTTTTTTGATTGCGGCATCACTTCTATGCAGTAACGTGCATCCACCTTCAGCGTCCAGCTGGACAAATCCCAGAGGAAGAGGCAGGACAGACCTTTCCAGCCACAGCAGTTTCCCTCGTGTTCTGTCCCTGTCACTTCCATGCTCAGGGACCAACACAGAGTAGTTGTGTCTACTCCCGAGCTGCTGGCTTCTGTCCTTTAGCGCCCGCCGTGTGAGATTCATCATGTCGCTGCTGGTCGTCCTTCATTCCTCCCCGAGCTGTGGTCGTCCCCTGGGATGGACGCACCATGGCCTCGTTCTCTCTCCTGGGCATGGGCATTTGCAGAGTTTCTAGATGGGGGCTATTATGATGAATGCCACCGTGAGCATTCTCATACATATCTTTGGCTGCATACGTGGACACTTTCTCTCGGTGTAGACCTAGGAGTGGAATTACTGGGTTGGAAACGCATACGTTCAGCAGTAGTAAATACTGCCAAATGATTTTCCAAAGCAGCTGGACCAGTCTCCTCGTCCCCTGATCCTGTCAGTCTTTTCAATCTTAGCTAATCCGTAAGATTCTGGTGGTACCTCATGGTTTTAGTTTTTGTTTCCCTAGTGTGTGATGATGTTGAACGCCTTTTCACACGCTTCATGATAATTTGGATGTCTTCTTACAAGAAACACCTACAAATATTTTGTCCATTTAAAAATTGTATTGTTTTCTCTGGTAGAAATTCTTTATACATTCTGGATAGAAGTCCTTCGTTAGATAAATGTATTGCAAATACCTTGTCCCGATTTTTGGCTTACCTTTTCACTTGCTTAATAGTTTCTTTTAATGACCATAAATTCTTTTTTTTTTTAAAAGATTTTATTTATTTATTCAACAGAGATAGAGACAGCCAGCGAGAGAGGGAACACAAGCAGGGGGAGTGGGAGAGGAAGAAGCAGGCTCCCAGCGGAGGAGCCTGATGTGGGGCTCGATCCCATAACACCGGGATCACGCCCTGAGCCAAAGGCAGATGCTTAACCGCTGTGCCACCCAGGCGCCCCTAATGACCATAAATTCTTAATTTTAATGAAGTCCAGTTCATTAACCTTTCCTTTTATGGTTCTTGTTTGTGTCCTATTTAATATATTTTTCTAAGACTCTTAAAGACTTAATTAAAGTAATAATTTAGAAAGAGCTAAAAAATGTACATTTACAGTGTTGCGTAATTATCATTCACAAACTTTCAGAAATAAAATGTCCAAGTGTTTGGTAAGAGTTGAAGACTAAAATATCATTCTCTTTCTCTTAATAGTAATCTGAGAGTATGTAGGAAGGCCTTCGATAAGGTAAAATTTGAGTGGCCTGCTTCTTTCCCACTGCCTATCTTTTACATTTTCTTTTGTCTGAAATGTTTAATGCCTGGTTTTTCCCATGGTTCATTCATCTCTCTATCTTCAAGCTTGTGCTTCAATTTCATCTTCCCAGAAATGCCGTGGAATTAATATTGGCCTGCCCAAGTTCCTACATGATAACCAGGATTCGTTTTCTTCGTAACAGCCATCACAATCTTTAGCTATATTGTCTGTTTGTTTGTAGTGTTTCCTCCAACTTGAGTGTAAACTTCAGGGACCTCTTTTGTCTTATATCCCCAGTCCCTCACACAATGCCTAGTGGATACTCAAGAGCTATATTACTGAAAATCTATGCACCCCAAATTCTTAATGATGTAAAATGTAAATAAGAGTTCAGGCACATGAGCTAATTTTTTACAAAAGTAAGGGAAGATTTTTATTAAAAGAGATGAAATTTGACCTGAGCTTTGAGTGGCAATATTTAGAATTTGATTGGCGGGAAGTGATGAACTGCTAAATTCTACACCCGAAATTAGTATTACACTATGTGTTAACCGGAATTTAAATGAAAACTTGAAAAAATTAAATGATAATAAAAATAATAACAATTTGATTAGTGGGGCCACTACGGTTAAATGACCGTCCTGAACAAGGAAACAGAATTTAGAGCAGAAGATCCTCTTTGGAAAGTTGTAGGAAGTAAGGTTGAATCAGATATGAAGGGCAGGAGTTTGGATAGCTAAGGAACTAAACAAGGGTTTAGATATGCTATGGTTCACAGTGGAAAGCTAATGTCAGCCCCTGAGGAGGGGCCATGATTTTTCTCTGTGACCTGCTTTAACCGTATCCCGCAAAGTTTGGTGTGTTATGTTTTCATTTCCTTTCTCTTTAATCTTTTCTAGTTTTCCTTGTGATGTCTTCTTTGACACATGGGTTATTTAGAAGTGTATGGTTCAGTTTCCAAATATTTGTATATTTTCTAATATCTTTCTGTTACTGATTTTTAATTTAATTCCATTATGGTCTTTGACATTTGTTACCGTTTTTATAGCCCAAATATGGTCTATCCTAGTGACTGTTCCCACACTTTGGGAAGAGTGTATTCTGCTTTTGTTGAGTGAGGTGTTACATGAATGTTAGATAAAGTTGGTTAATAGCCTCTTGTACTGCTACACAGTTCTCACAGTTGTGGTCATCTTCCTGGCAAAGTGGGCAGAGAGAAAAGAGAAGGAAAAACAGAGATTTCCCATATAACCCCTGACCCCACACGTGCATAGCCTCCCTCATTGTCAACAACCCCCACCAGAGCGGTACATTTGTTACAGCTGATGAACCTGCACTGATACATCGTCATCACCCAAAGTCCATAGCGTTCACTGTTACCTTAGGGTTTACTCACGGTGGTGTGCATTCCGTGGATTTAGACAGACGTTTAATGACTTGCGTCCATCGTTATGGTATCTTACAGAGTATTTTCAGTGCCCTAAAAATACTCTGTGTTCCACCTATTTATCCCGTCCCTCCCCCGATCCCAGTTCCTCGCAACCACTGATCTTTTAACTGTCTCCATAGTTTTGCATTTCCCAGAATGTCATATAGTTGAAATCACACAGTACGTAGCCTTTTCAGATTGGTTTCTTTCACTTGGTAATGTGCATTTAGAATTCCTCCCTGTCTTTTCATGGCTTGATAGCTCATTTCTTTTTAATGCTGAATGAAATCCCGTTGTCGGGCTAGACCACAGCTTATTTATCCATCACCTACTGCAGGACATCTTGGTTGCTTCCAAGTTTTGGCAATTAGGAATCAAGTTGCTGGAAACATCCACATGCAGGTTTCTGTGTGGACGTAAGTTTTCAGCTTCTTTGGGCAAATGCTAAGGATTGCTGGATTGTATGGGAAGAGTATGTGTAGTTTTTAGGAAACCACCGAAGTGGTTTTTACATTTTACATTAACATCAGAAATGAATGAGAGTTCCTGTTGCTTCACATCCTCACCGGCGTATTCGGTGGTGTCAGTGTTCTGGATTTTGGCCGCTCGAGTAGGTGTGTAGTGCTATTCATTGTTGTTTTCATTTGCATTTTGCTGATGACAGATGATGGTGGGACATCTCTTTATACGCTTATTTGCCATCTGTATATCTACTTTGATGACATGTCTGTTAAGGTCTTTGGCTCCTTTTTTTATTGAGTTGTTTGTTTTCTTATTGTTGAGTTTCAAGACTTCTTTGTATATATTTGGGTTATAATCCTTTATCAGATGTGTCTTTATCAGATGTGAAAATATTTTCTCCCTCAAATGACTTTTTAATCAATGCCTGAGTTGCATTGTCATGATCAGTTGGTCCCTCACAAACTATTAGGAACCCATTCTTCTGATACAGTGTCAGCCCTTAATTTCTTTGAAAGCAGATTATCTTTATTAACCTGGGTATGGAGTATCCCTAATAGCTTTGAATATCTTTTTAGTGTCATTACTCTCCTTGCTTAATTTTTATATTACATTTACAAGTTTCTCTCTGTTCCTCTTCAGTATGCATTTTGAAACCAAGAGAAAGTCAGAGCGGAGGATTGTGGTTTCCTTTCATTATTCAAACTAAATTACCAGAAATGCCCTTTTAAGATGAAATATTTAGTCACTTCAAAACAAGTCAGTCTAGAGGAAGAGAGCAGCCCTACTTGGCTCATGTTTTCCATCCTTACAAGAAGTGCTGATGTGTCGTGCTAGCAAGCTGCGGTAGGAGCTGTCGCCTCCCAGCCAAAAACAATCCTTTTCCTTCAGGACTGCTGTAATACTTTATGAAAGATTGAAAATATCAACCCCAAGGGTGGGGAAACAGGCGCTCTTAATTTAAGCACCATTGGTTGAAATATAAATTCGGGGATGTCAATTAAGACTGTGTGTGTGTGTGTGTACACAATAGTCTGATGCATTAACTAAGAAATATGATTTTTCTGGTTCAAAGGTGGTGCCGTACACACATGTGCACACGTGTGTACCGTTAAGACAGAAATCACACTTCTCGGTGTAGTTCATCACATTGCTGTTTATGTTACTGAAAAAAATGGGGGAATGGGAGCTCTCCATATATACTAATAGGGAAGGAATAATTAAATTAGGGTAAAGCTGCAGGATAGAACCTGTAGAATGTACTATTCTTTAGTCCTTAACAAAATATATACCCACTTATTGAAATAGAAGTTTCCATGATACCAAGTGAACATTGAAGCTATGGAATATAATTGGTATAATCACCTTTTATAAGATTTTATATCTATGTTTGTATAGATTCATATAGGAAAATAGTCTGGAAGGCTATGTACCAAAATAGGTAGATTGTTCTCATGGAGATGGTATGAAAAACATTTTTCATTTTCCTCTTTATCTATTTAAATATTGCTAGGGATTTTTATTTATGCATTACAGTTGACCCTTAAACAACACAGGTTTGAACTGTGAGGGCCTACTTATATGCAGATTTTTTCCAATAACTCCAGGGTAGTACTGTAAATGTATTTTCTTTTTTATGATTTTCTTAACATTTTCTTTTCTCTAGC
Source organism: Ursus americanus (assembly GCF_024610735.1). Taxonomy (NCBI): domain Eukaryota; kingdom Metazoa; phylum Chordata; class Mammalia; order Carnivora; family Ursidae; genus Ursus; species Ursus americanus. The sequence goes on along the minus strand of NC_142136.1, from coordinate 13,216,708 downwards.
TCACACTCATGTAAGAATACAGTATGTAATACGTATAACATACAAAATGTGTGCTTAGCAACTGGTTATGTTGTCAGTAGGCTGCTGGTAGTTGTGGCGGAGTAGTCGGAGGTTATATGTGGTCAGCAGCCCACGTCCCGCATTGGTCGGGGTCATCTGTACTTATTTCATCTGTCCAGGGAGAGGAGAAAGAAAACCTATTTTCATTTTGGAGGAAAGAAAAGATTTTTCTATTCAGAAGGGTAAAAGAACTAGAACCTCTGAGAAGGGCCAAGATGTTGCAAATGACAGCTCATGAGATCGGGATAAAGTTTTTAACATTGACTTTTTAACACTAATGTTTCACAGAACTGACAGAAAGGACAGAACCGAGTTGTTTGAGATAGGAGTTCCGCATCACTAATGATGTTCAAATATAACCATTTGGTAAGGTTGTCATGGAAGTGATTGGAGCATCAAGTGGTTTGACATTTTGCCTTGAGACTCTCTCGGTAGATGAGATTTTTAACACGGGTAGAAGGTTGAATCAGGGGACCTATAAAAATCCTTCTGATGTTCATCCCTGCATTCAGAGAGAATTGTACTTCAACCTGCTGGTGAAAAAGTGACTTAAGAAGAAAGCACATGATAAAATTCACATGAAACATGGCCTTCTTTTAATATGCGACAATACGGCACCCTCCAAAGGCAGTTAAAGGGGCTGACAGTAGTGGTTTCTGCCTACAGCTCATCACTGCCTGACAAATTGATTCTGGACTTGCCCCAGCGGAAAACCATCAACTATAGAAATACGATATTATCTGGGGTCACGAAGTAGTAGGTTAATTAGGCCAGCGATTTCTAAACCCTGCTGAACCTCACAATTAGTCTTCAGAGCTTACACATATAGATGCATATTTTTAATAGGCTCTCTGTGGGTCCTGACCCCACAGATTCAGATCAGGAGCTCTGGAGTAGGGCCTGGGGATCAGTATTTTTTAATTCTCAAGTAATTTTGGTGATCGGCCAAATTTAGACACAACCACAAACAAAATATTCATACACACACACATACATACACATACACACATATCAAGACAGTTACCAAGAAAGGAGAAGACAACATAAAGACCATTGGAAAGCAGCAAATATTTTGACTGAGAAGCCGATCCACACTCTACAGCTAGGTGCTACTGAAGCCTACATGATGTTGCTCTCAGTGCATTAAGCAGACTACTAAAGAACTAGTTTTTTTTACCCATACGTTCTGTCATCATGCTCGTGAATACGATAAACAATATGAAAATGCATGTGGATAAAACATGGGTTTGTCTGCAGCCTCTAAACAAAAATAAAGTTATTTGAGCCTCATAACCATAACCCTGGTCATGCTCTTAAAGAAATGTCAAGGAAGATACGCTAAAGTGGAAGAGAACCCAGCTGATGTTTAAGACATGGACAAGATCAGGTTAACAATAATACATCACCTGAATATTTTTTGGAATTTTGCACCTTCAGTTTCACTCCCAAGTGATATTAGTTAGATGGGGGGGGGGCATTGAAGGCAACTTGTAAAACTATCAACAAATCTAGAACATGGAATGAAAGGAACTGCCGTCACCTATTATCCCAGTGCCTAGTCTTCCTAAATAATAGAGTCGACCTTGTCATAAATGTCACATTTGTCTTCTGAGGCCACTTCTGCCTCCCAGATTCCCAAGTTCTCTACAGCCTCCAGGGAGCTCGTTCCCTCACTTCAGGGTTTCAGGCCACAGGAACTGTGGGAGGTGATACAGATGGACCCCTCAGGCCGTGTGCTAGTCCCTGAACCGCTGTGCACTCCCCGCCCCCCTTCCAGCTTTCACATTGTCAGCTCCAGGTCCTGCTGGAATGCTCTTTCCCAGGCACCCACTCTGCAAACTCCCTACACCCATCATATCTTTGCTCACACACCACCTTCCCGAGGCCTACCCTGACCATCTAATTTAAAATTGCACCTGTGCCCCAGTCCTGGCCCAGACCTACATTTTCTTTCTCCAGTGCACTTAACCGCTTTCAGTAATTATTTACTAGTGTTTACTGTCAGATGTCTGTCTCCCCTGCTAGACTGACCTCACTGTGAGGGCAAAGATCTTCGCTTCGTTCACTGATGTCGCTGAAGTGTCTAGAATAGCATCTGGCACATAGTAGGCTCTTACCAAATAATTATGTGTTAAGTGGATGCATAAATACATGATGCCTTGATTGTTCATCGCCATTTATGCTGCTGCGGGCGGCTTTCAGTATTCAGTATTCAGCCTTCCGTATTCCCACAGCGACAGCCGGCCCACAGCCGAGCTCCCGAGTCCCAGCGCGCGGGCAGGAGCCGCTCCACTGGTCGAGTTGGAAGCCTTTGCTGCTTGGTGTCTTGTCCGCATGAGATCTGAGGTTTCCCCTACATTTTGGCCTTAGTCCTGCTGTAAACTTTCACATCCCTTGTAGAGATCAGCCTGTTGGGGTTGTGCTGAGAACAGCGCTAAGCTCTCAGCAATCACTCGGTAAATGCTAAGTACTGCTTATGGCGGTGGCCCCGTGTGTTCGGATTTTTAGCTGAGGAGCACCTCAGAAATGATAGTCCAGCTCATGTTATAGCTCAAGAAACGGGAGAACCAAGAGATTAAGGTAATTCTCTAAATTCACAGAACCAGCTGGAAGCAGTTCTGGGACAGGAGTCCGGGTCCGGCGTTGTTCGGTGGTCCTCCAGCACACCGTTCGCTACTGCAGGAGGACGGTTTCCCCACGCCTTCCTCTGTGCTGTCCACACAAGGCTTTCCTTCTTTCCCTTTGCGTTCTCACCCGCCTTCCTTAGAGCGGATCCAGGTTTCTCCAAATCTGACCCCCCACTCCTGGGACCCACTCTGTCATCCCAACCCGAAGGCCCGCGTTCCCTTCCACACAGGTTCCCGCATTTGCAGAAGACTTTTCTGCTTTGCTCGTCCCTCGTTACCCTCCTGCTGGGCACGGGGGACTAGAGATGGGGAAGGCTGGCGGCAGGTGGCTGCTTCATTCCGCGACTCTGGGTCGGTGTGTTCTGCGCGTCCGTCCTCCGGAGCTGCTCACGTCCATCAGCTCCTCTTGCTTCTGACCCTGGGAGAAGCAGGGGTCTCAGAGCAGCGGGCAGGAGGCGGGAGGAGCGCCGCCCTGCTTTGCCCGAGGACGCGGGTGTTTCTAGTTGTCTCGTGAGCTTCACAGCAACCTGTGCGTTAAGTGGGAACAGATCTCTTCCTCCTTTTTTACTGACAAGGAAGTGAACTACAGGTGGATAGAGTAAACGGTTTGCTCAGTCTCGCAGTCTCCGTGGCAGGGCTGCAAGCTGAGCCTCCAAATCCTAGTTTAGAATCTTCTCTACTGTGTCATATTTTAATGTTAACAGAAAGAGAAAAAAATATTTCTCACCGTCTGCTATTCTGAAATGTACATAATACCTTTTTTTCCGGAAGACCTTATTCAGTCTTTGAAAGTCTTCTGAGGGTATCAGTCTGGATTTCTCTAGCATTTTTAGCGAGTGGGTCTTAGAAAAGATCGCTGACAATTCGAATAGCGATGTAATGGGCAGGTTCCCTGACACTAACTAAATTGTCATCTTCATGTGACAGTCATTAATGCTGTTACATACGGACCTATGTTCGCAGTATTCCGGTTGCCCTTTTGAGAATCTGTTGGTAACATTTATTCAGATTCTTGGTTCAAACAATGTATCATACAACTGTTAATGATTTGAAAACCCACATTTTGTGTTTTTTAATTAGGAGCGTAAGAAATATGTCCTTAAATATAAAACACGATATATTACTGTATTTAAACTAAAAAATATTCTCTAAAATATGTATCGCTTAACTCCTAATAGAAAGTGATGTTTTATCACTATCGTTTTAGTTAAGTCTTGTAAACAGAGATTGAAATTAGTTTTTAACCTAATTAAATTCAACCAACACATTGACTGAATTGTATTAATATTTATGTTACTTCACTGCCGAACAAAATGTTTTCAGACACACTGTGGTGTATATACTCTCGTAAGAAAAATGAAACGCAGTTACATCTTTGCAAGTCAGGTAAGGGCGTGAGATGGTCCTGATACGACCAGCAGCTCCTGCCGAGCTTCTCCGCGCAGCAGGTCAGGAGGGCTTTTGTAGCGGAGCCGCGGACACGCGGTGTCCGTAATGCGGCTTCATCTTGCTGCCATTTGTCCTTCCCGAGGCCACGGGCTACACGTGGTTGTTCCTAGGTGAGAGTCCTAGAAGACGTGGCAGGCTCTTGGGTCCTGTGTTCAGAGCTCCCAGTCTGATGAGGCCAGAAAGCGTAAGGCACAGTTGATGTGCAGTAAATCCGTGCAAAGTCAGTTGTGCAAATCCATTTCCTGCAGACCGACACCCAAGTTCTAGACTTACGGTTGATACTGTTACCCCCACACATTTTTAAGTTGTTTTTACGTTTCAGATCGCTACGTGGCCCGCTGCCTGGAGCGTGCTCTCTCGTGGAAAGCGTTCCCCGTTTCGTCTAGTGCCAAAGACAGAAGTGAGCCTCTGTCGGGAATATAGTTTGCTTTACAAGTTAGGAATGACTTTTTAACAGAATGCTGGAACTGTGGAAGCATTCTCACTAATCTAATCGTAACCACCGCGCTCGCTCAGTTTCCTGAAGGATAACAGCTCTGTGCGAGTCCCGCCCCAGTGAAGCCGCGACCACGTGACAGTTTTCGAGCAGATTAGCTGTGTCCAGTCACACTTGTTCCCGCTCATGTGCAGTTTTGCGGTTTGCTTCCTTGATACATTGGAGATGCACTCTGCGTAGGAGAAAGTACGAACACACACTCACACGCATTGATTTATACTGTGAGATCCCAAGAAGCTTTTAAAATGGTGTTTAGAGTAAAAATGATTTCCTTATGAAAATATATTAGCAACATTTCTTAGCACAAACATAAACAAAATACTGAATAAACATGCCGAGTAGCACCATGTATTTTTACACGGGAAGTAAGCATCGTAAAGAGAACCGTCTTTAGGTACCAAAATGCTAACAGTAGAACCTTTTTTCTTCCTCTCAGATCGTTTGTTATCTTTATTAGTCGAGCCTTTTCCTAATGTCATAACTCACAGTCACCTTATGTTAGCCTGTCTGGCTCTATAACAAAAATACTGTAGACCGTGTGGCTTAAACAATAGGAATTCATTTCTCACAGTTCTGGAGGCTGGAAGTCCGAGATCAAGCCTCTGGCAGATTCCACGTCTGATGAGGGCCGCTTCCCTAGTTCATAGACTCATCTTTTTTTTTTTTTTTCCCCTAAGATTTTTTTGTTTATTTATTTGGGAAAGAGTGAGAGAGCGCGAACAGAGGGGAGGGGTAGAGGGAGAGGGAGAAGCAGGCTCCCCCATGAGCAGGGAGCCTGACACGGGGCTCAATCCCAGGACGCCAGGACCATGACCTGAGCTGATGGCCAGCGCTTAACCCACTGAGCCACCCAGGAGCCCCATAGATTCATCTTTATGCTGTGTCCTCACACAGTGGTAGGAGCAAGGCAATACTCTCCTATCTCTTTTAGATATTAAAGGGCATCCGGTCCCATTCATGACCTAATCACCTCCCAAAGGCCCGACCTCTTAAATACAATCCCAGTGGGGCTTAGGTTTCAATGTCTGACAGGGAGACCGCCTATCTATGACACACCTGTTCTGTTTAGGAAGGAAAAGAAGAGACGGCATCAAATAAAGCTAATGATTGAGAAGTTTAATCCTTGTCAAGCTGAAAAGAACCATGATTGTCTTTCAACTGGCCAATCTAGAACAGTTTTATAAAGGGATAGAGTGTAGTTCTATTTGATAGTTTTTCCTCCTAATGATTTCTCCTATCTTTTTTCGTATTCAGGAACTATTCACACGTGACCAGCGTGTGTATTTATGGAACAGAGTAAAATGCTGACAATTACAAATTGTTTGTTCACTCAGTAGAGCTATTACCTCATCAACTGAAATTTTGAGTAAGCCTCTCTTAGAATGAAGAAAAGTTTAAATTAATCCACCTAACAGGATTTATTCTGAGATTCTGAGAATAATTTTCCAAATATATCTGGAAAGGTAAATTGATTTTGAAAGATGTATAATTGATGAATTAACCTCATTTCCAAAAACCCATTTATGATCCACTATGAGAGCAGCTTCTAAATGCCCTCAGGCAGATGTCAAGCCAAGTGGAGCAAGTAATTTTTCACGCAACTCAAGAACGAATATTCGTAGAATAGAAGGGAAAAAGAGAACATGCATTTTAGCCGTTGACCTTTGTGCTAACTTCTACAATTCACGCGTGTCGTTTACTCTCTTGTAGGTATGAGAAAGTGCCAGTCATCTTGGTTGGGAACAAAGTGGACCTGGAAAGTGAGAGGGAAGTGTCGTCCAATGAAGGCAGAGCCCTCGCGGAAGAGTGGGGCTGCCCCTTTATGGAGACTTCCGCCAAGAGCAAAACAATGGTGGACGAACTCTTTGCAGAAATCGTGAGGCAGATGAACTATGCGGCACAGCCTGACAAAGACGACCCGTGCTGTTCTGCATGTAACATACAATAGCCTTCGAGTACGGCTGTCCTGCACGGGACCTGCCCACGACCACAGGCGACACACGCCTCGTCTGCCCGACTGCGGAGCTTGCAGGGTGTGTGGCGTGAATCTACAGTGAGATAGCAGCCCTTATTCAGCCTTGAGCAGTGATTGTCCGTTGATCTCTCTGAGTAACATTTGGGTTCAGTAACTTCAGTTTTCACCATGGTCCGCAGGCTCCTGTGTGCACCTGCAACTTTAAGGCACAGCCCGTCGATCTACAGGGTGACCTCCTCCAAAAGCTACGATGGCATTGTCACTGGGTTGACAGAAGCAACTATTGTATAAATTAAAAGTAACCCTGCGAGAGAAACCAGAAGAATCCCTATGATCACTTACAGTTAAAATATTTTGTCTTCTTTAGAAAAGAAAAAATAAGTAAAGGAGAAATATTTTCCTACGAGAGGACTGACTTTCAGGACTTGAGATAGTGCTTCTAACCGACGTATCCCGTCCAGTAAGATACTAACAGCTGACTGCCAACAGCATTCCAGGGAGCGAATCTTTCCTCAGCTGACATGTTCCTGTTTCTCAAAATTGATGCTTAATTGTAGATGTTATCCTAATTCGTGACGCAGAACTAACTTCGTGCATCAACCCCTGAGAGAGCAGAAGTCAGAACAGGTTGTGTAAGAAAATGCAATCTGGCTTTCGAATGTGTCGCATCTCCTGCTTTGCCACAGAAGACGGAGGCTCCCACCAGGGTTCGAGCCGCTTTAAAACCCCAGAGCCACCCTCTGTTAACAAAGCAGGGATGGTCTTAATTACTTTACTGAACAAGAAGGAAGCAACTGTAATGGGAAGATTGCCGAGCCTTCTCACAAGATGCGTTCTGGTAGATGACCGAGTACCATCGTGTAAGGAAAATGAAGCCATGTTGCATCCACACGTTCCCATTTGCAGAAACCTCACAGGACAGTACAAATATCTTGCATTTTTACGTGCGTGAAAGCAGCAAATTCCTTCTTGCCTTTAAGGGCTATGGTGGTGGTGTGATTCTTGGCTAACCTGCTTTCGAAATCAAGTTTGCTGTAGCAGAGCTTTATCGCAGGCATCTAAAAATTGAATAACCATGTGAAATAATTTGGGCTTAAAAGTAGAACATAAATTATAGAGTGGAAGGCAAGGGACAAAAAAAAAAAAAACCCACAACCCTTTATCTTTAATTTTCCTGGGGAATTATAAAAAGATTTTCTTATAACAATTTTGCCCTGATTACTGAAGTGGCAAATAAAGCTAGAGTGAATATTTTGTTTTGAAAAGGTGCTCAAGCTCTGCCATTTTTGGTTTTCATAGCCGTGAAGTATTTATCATTTGCATGACTAATGGCACAGGAAAAACCTATTGATAAGTTTTTACAATCAAGCGTAGAAGGGTTTTCAACAAACTTCAGAGTTATAAATGCTGAAGAGAGTATCTTGAGCTGATCCTCTGGAGATAAATCTGGCCCTCAGAGCTGCACTATCCCTGAGCCTGCGATCTGCGTCCTTGCCTCACACTTGTTGGCTTCACACACTTGTGCAAGTAACCTCTGGTCTTACGTGTGTACCTGAGAGAAGAGTGTGTGTCTGTGTGTGCATGTGTGTTTATTGTTCCTAAGAATTTGGCACAAGTCAGAGATAATTGCCTACACTGAGAATCCGTACTGCAGAATATAGTGTATCAAAAGCATTTTTTTCCTTTTAAATTATTTGCGTGGTTTTTTACACATTATGGAAATCATTGCTGGCCCCCAAGCGTTTAGTAAACTGGCACTGAGCTTAGAGGATAGCAAAACGGTGGATAGTACTTTTTCACAGATGAGAAAACAGAGTATGTGGGTACAACCAGGCCGTGATTGTCAAAACTCTTTGAATTGTGAATATTTGCATTCTTCAATATAGTTTTTTCTTAACAACCCCCAATTGTGAAGCACCTTGTTTACAGGACAGAAAGTTCTAACCAGTTTTCTTGAAACCAATTTCGGTATGTAACAGTTGATTCAACTCAAAACATCTAGAGACTTCAGAGATTCAAGAAGTATGATTTATCTGCAGAAATAGAAATATTTGGTAGTGAATCGGCTGAGATTTGAAGCCTCTAACTTCTCAGAATGATTTTTTTTTAGAATTCCCTGTTTAACAGCAATTTATGACAACTAAGATTACATATTAAAAACCTCTGTAAAGACTACAGTTTTACATTATGGATTGCTACGCAGAAAGAAAAAGAAGTTAAATGATACAAAAGGTATGGCAAAAACGTAAGGTGGAAAAGATTACCTCACCGTTCGGATTTTTGTTCGGAAGTGTTTGCGTCAGACGAGAAGGCTTTTACTGTACAGCTGTTCCTAAGAGCCGAGCCGGCTGCCCGATCGGTGTTTAGTGGCAAAGCATCCGACATCCCCAGAAACATGGGAACCCCCTCGTGCTCTTCCTGTCGGTGTTTCATCTGGTAGGACTGTAGCTCGGTTGGGACGAGTGTGTTCGTGGAGATGTTACTAACAAGCTGAGGAACAGGAGGATTCAATGACAGGACGTCACAGTGGCTGCAGAGAAAAGTCGGCGACCTCGCGTCCTTGTTGGTTTTATGCCCTGATCAGACTAGCAACTAGATAAGTGAAAGTTTTTCTAACATGCCTTAAAAAAATGTTATGGTTTGATCCAAAGACCCACTTTTTCTTTAGCAGTTTGTGATAAGCTTTTCTTTAGCCGTTTGTGATAAGCTTTTCTTTTGTTTTCACTTTATTTCATTTTACCTTCAACAAAGGCAGTGTTTTTAGAAGGTTTTTTTTTTCTTTTTCATTGCAGCTTTTTTTTGGGGGGGGGAGTTTTAAGCTGTGATAGTGATGGTAACCGATGCCTTTCGTTTTGTTCAACTTACACCAAACAAGCCACATCTGATCAAAAGCGTTACCTAAAATCTTCCTTCAACTATTGAAAGGTGCTTCGATGATTTTCTCCTTTGGTTTGTAGAATTAGGACTGAACTTTGGACCAAGCGCTTAGAGTTGCCATCACTTTTCTGTGGTAAAACTACTGATATCTGCTTTTCTTTATAAGGAAATGTTGCCTAAGGATGTCTGCTGCTTGTTTCCAGGAGTTTTCCCGTGGGAATGTCTGCGCGTGTCTGGATGTGAAAAGCGCGGAGTTTGTTTGTTGCTGTTGGTTTTTTTGTTGGTTTGTTTTGTGTTTTAGTTGTTCTTCTCACTAGTCTTGTGTTCGCACTGGTAAGCTCTACTTGTCTCCTTTGCCAATCAAATGTTAAAGACTATGGGGGTCTTTTTTTTTTTTTTAATTAACGTGTCATTGTGCATCTATTAAATCTTGATCAGGGTTTCAAGAATGACTGCAGTGGGTTTTGGAAACAGACTTATCATTATTGATTTGGGGTTTCCCAGAGATCTAGTTCACACTTAATTGTTGAGCTCTAATACAACTGACCGTTTAAAATTGAACAACAATTCATTGTTTTGTAACAATGTCAGTTGTTAAACCTTGACATTTCAGTTAAAACATGAATTGTAGTTATAACTCAATGCAAATTCAACAGTTGTATTTGGAGTTAAATTATTTTAACAAATAAATTTATTTAATGAAACTTTCTCTGGATTTGTTTGGTTCGGTTTGGTTTTGTACATGTTGGTGAGGGAAACGTGTTCGATATGTAGGGAAACAACTAAAAACTGCCATAGAGTGAATTTAATACTCTTGATACAGAAATATTCAAGCTGAATTAAATTGAGACCGCATCACATAAAAAGGGAGGTTAATCGATCATGTTCATACCCCTTAAAAATCATAACACAAGGGAGACTTTAAAAATCAGTAATTACAAATATAACCTCCCCATAAGTAGTATTTTCAGTTTTTTATGATAGTTGGCTAATTGGAAGTCTCCGTGCTAATGGTTCTAGGTAATTAACATTAATTAGCAGTTGTCCTGTGGTCCTGCTAGTATCACTAAAATGTATCCGTGTCCTTCTAGTGATGGGTTGGGGCTGTCTTTTTGTTTAGGTCTGGTGGATTTTAAGGTGCCAGAAGCTGGAGGTTGCTTCTCTGCAGGGCTGTGGGGCCTGCCTGTTCTATATGGGGCCCTGTGAGTGTTGACAGATGCTGTTAATTACGGACAGCCTTCAGCTGCTCTGATAAGGAGCCCATTCATTCCCTAAGCCAATTTAAACTATGCCTTTTGGTTATGTTGCCTTCAAACTCTGTTGAAATCCTCTGGCAACATTCCCCCAGTTTAGAGGCTTCATTGTTTTAGAATATAAGAATAATCTGAATGAATATAACAGAGGCACTGTAGATAGAATCTCAAATATTTAAAGGAAAATGTGCCTATACTTTCGTATAATAAGATACCGGCTGGTTAGCTTCATAATTTCTTTTGGAGCATTTGTGAAGTATTTGAACCTATTGAATTCTAATTTCCATTGGGAGAATTTCTTTAGGGCTGAAAAGCAGTATTTTGAGCAAGTACTTGGGAGCAAGTGGCACTTTATTGATCGTTAGAGGTCCAAGAATGGAAATACAGGTATAGCTGGAGGAATCAAGGACCACCCAGTTTGGAACCCACCTGACCCTCCACCGCCAGGACCTGTGAAGCAGAGAAAATGGTCACAAACTCCCTAAAAGAGCTGCTAACTTATTTCCTAATTTTCAAAATCTGTGTTACACGTAAATATTAATAACGGGGTGCCTGGGTGGCTCATTGGGTTAAGCATCCTGCTCCTGATTTCAGCTCAGGTCATGATCTCAGGGTCATGAGATCGAGCCCCACATCAGACTCCGTGGTGAGTGTGGAACCTGCTTAAGATTCTGTCTCCCTCCCTCTCTCTGCCCTTCCCTTCACGCCCCCGCCCACCCCCTGTGTGCCACACGTGATCTCTCTATCTCTCAAAAAAATAAATAAAACATAGGGACACTTCATTTGTTAAATAGGTAAACTGGTTCCACATATTCTAATATTAACTTTTTTCCTGGTTTTGTTTTTTGTTTTTTTTTTCCTTTGAGGTATTAGGTTTTTGAAAGATTTGCTTCCAGGTAAGGTGATGTGTTATTTCTTTTGATATTTTCTTAGAACAGTAGTCTTCCTGTTACTTTCTATAGATTCCTCCAAGACTTATTAGTAAAGACAAAGTAGAAGACTATGTGCTTGAAAGATTAAATACAAAGATCTATTTAGTACACACAGATCAGGAAAAAAGAAACTGAAGAAATGATTACTTGGTTTGGTTTATGGGAATGTTTTTACAATCTTTCCATTTCAAAGACTCCCAAGTATGAAAGATGCCATTGTTTTATCACATGATTACAAGTTTACACGGACAGTCTTTAGGGTATGGTTTACATTTTTATCTTTAAAAAATCAGACATTAGTAAAAAATACAAAGAAGAAAGGGAAAAGCCACCCAATTTCCAGATCTCCAAACCAACCACATTGACATTGGGTGTAAACGTCTCTTTCTTTCTTTTTTTTTTTTTTTTATTTATTTATTCGACAAAGATAGAGACAGCCAACGAGAGAGGGAACACAAGCAGGGGGAGTGGGAGAGGAAGAAGCAGGCTCATAGCGGAGGAGCCTGATGTGGGGCTCGATCCCATCACGCTGGGATCACGCCCTGAGCCGAAGGCAAACGCTTAACTGCTGTGCCACCCAGGCGCCCCTGTAAACGTCTTTCTATGCATTCGTACGTGTGCAGACACACACACACACATAGGTAGAGGGATAAATGACTCCGTGTTACTTTGAGAAACTGGCTCTAAGTACTAAAAATGAATCCGCCAAGGTTACACTAATAAAATCAGAGTTGAGGTGCAGACCCAAGTTCTAACTTGAGATCATTTTTTCCCCCACTGTTAACTCTTTCTCTTGAATGGTGTCCACCCATTTCAGGTTCACACAGCTATCCGTGGTACAGCAATACGCAGACAGGCATAGACCTATAATCCCTGACACCCGAGGCATCTTAGCTGTCTTACCCCACTCAGGCTGCTATAACAACGCCGTAAGCTGGGTAGCCAGCACAACGGTTTATTCCTCCCAGCTCTGGCAGCTGGGAGTCCAAGGTCAAGACTGGCAGGTTTGATGTCTGGCGAGGGCCCACTTACTGCTGACTTCTCCCTGTGGCCTCACATGGCAGAAGGGAGAAGGCCGCTCTCTGAGGTCTCTTTCCTAAGGGCACTTATCCCATTCCTGAGGGCTCCACCCTCATGCCCTCATCCCCTCCTGAAAGTCTCACCTCCTAATACCATCTCCTTGGGGATTAGGTTTCAACATATGAATTTTGCAGGGACACAAATATTCGGCCTAAAGTACCAGTCTTCTGGCCTTTCCCTTTCCATCAAGGCAGATACAAATTAGCTCCCTGGCAAGAAAGAATTTATTTTCCTACTTCTACAGAGCAGAACTCCAGTAACCCGGGCCATGCCAAAGTCCTGGGCACAGCCCGCAGAGGCCATCGCTGGCTGGCTCCTTTCTGCCCAAGGCCAGTGTGGCCAGTCTGAATTATTCCATCCTGGGAAATCTGAGGAGTCTGTGTGGTGGGTGGGGCGGCCGACAGTAGGCGGGGCTCCAGGGCTCTGCTGTTCTCAGGCTAACAGTAGGATCTGCAAGGGGCTGGCTCCTGGATGGTGGGTGTTGGCACTGTGCTAGTTTGGGGACACCAGCAAAACTGAGAGGGGCAGAGGGAGCCGTATTTCAGATACTACATTGAAAAATGCTGACTCATCAGTGTCCTTGACCTTGGCCCATATCAGGAAATGATGAGTTAGAGGTGTCATTGAGAGAACACTGTCCAAAATATCCAGGAATCCTTGAATCCTCTCCTCGATCCTCACCACATCACCCCTGAGTGAGGTATAAGCTCGTGTGAAACCGCCCTCACACAATGACCCACGCACAAACGCACACACAGGTGCGTGCACACACACCCACCCTAAAGCACCGGGGTGAGGGAACGACAATTACTTGCTGGAGCTTTCCTTTTAAAGCTGCAGAGCAGAACTCTGGTACTCTGCCTGGGCGCCAACAGACTCAGGTCTGCTACAGGAGCCTAGAAGGAGAAGCAGACCAAAGGCCTCTGTCTACATCTATCTGGAAGCCTGAATCCAAATCCTGAATCTTGCCTCTGCAATCCGGTGGCAAGAACACCTCTGCTAGCGAGAGCTGAAAGAGGAAAAGCGAGTTGGTCCAGCACCTAGCACGGTGCTCCCCTGGGCCATCCTCCCCAGGGGGAAGGGGAGGCAGCTCACAGGAGGACACCCCAGGGGGAGCTGCCTCCAGACTCCTCTCAGTTCACAGGAGGCCGTGGCCTTTATCCTGGAGGTGCCTTCCGGGCAGCGTGCTACCTGGCTAAACGGGGCTTGGTCTGACTGTCCTCCAGCAGCCATCGTCCCTTTGGGAGTGGAACAGAGATGGAAGTGAAAACCAACACAGGTCGGGGGGACAGTTTTTCGTCATCAGAGCCCAATAACGCCTTTCTTGTAAGTAGAGTTTGCATATGTTTTCCCTCAATTTATTTCATTTGCTTCATTATTCACTACCTTTCAGTCCATTTACACTCTGTATCAGTTAACTATTGCTGTTAACAAATGACCCCAAAACTTAGTGGCTTAAAACAACAAACATTTATTATCTCACAGTTTCCGTGGGTGGGAGTCTAGGTGTGGCTCCGGGCACTCACAAGCCTGCAGTCAAGCTGTGGGCTGGGCATTCAGACATCCAGAGGCTTCACTCAAGGTAGATCAACCGCTAAGATCCTTCAGTGGTTGGCAGGATTCAGTTTCTCTAGGGCTGTTACAGTGAGGCCCTTACTTCCTCATTGGCCTCGCCGTTAGGCAGCTCACAACATGGCCGCTGGCTTCATCCTAGCTGGGAGGTGAAGGCAAGAGAGGAGTATGAGCAAAACAGAATCACAGTCCAATGTGTTTACCTCAGAAGGTTCACCTCACCGCTTTTGCCCCATTCACTTGGTTACAAGCAAGTTGCTATGCTCAGCCCACACTCAAGAGAAAGACATCACACAAGAACTTCAGGGTGACCAGTTTTATGTGTCACAGGAACTGGGCCATGGGATGCCAGACATTTGGTCAAACATTCTGGGTGTTTCTGTGAGGGCATCTTTGGATGAGATCAACATTTAAATTGGTAGACTGAGTAAAGCAAGATTGTCCTCCCTAACGGGGGTGGGCTTCTTCCAAGCCTCTGAAGACCTGAATAGTACAAAAAAGCTGACCTTCCTCCAAATAAAAGTGAATTCTTAACAGCCTTTGAGCTAGAATGTTGGCTTGTTCCTGCGTTCAGACTCAGACTGAAACGTTGGCTATTCCTAGGCCTTGAGTCCGCCAGCCTTCAGACTGGGATCATACCATTGGCCCTCTTGGTTCTCAGGCCTTCACATTCAGACTGGCACTGCGTATTGGCTCTGCTGGGTCTCCAGCTTGCTGGCTCAACTGCAGGTCTTGGGACTTGCCAGCCTCCATAATCTCATCGGCCAATTCCGTGTAATAGATTTCTGTCTATATGAAGAGGTGATAGATACACACATACGTACATACACACACATACACATACATACATCCTATTGGTCTGTTTCTTTGGAGAACTAAGACAGGTGTAACTATCAGGAGGCAAGGATCATGGGATGCCACCTTAGAAGACTATCACATATTATTACGAATTTTATTTCATATTATCACCCTAGAGAATTATGATCCACAATCCTAAGGATTTCAGTGTGTGCTCTTTTTTTTCCATTTATCTTGATTTCAATTCCTCCCCTACATCACATATACTGCTCTATCTAGAAAAAGTGCCCAGTGCACCACAGACATATAGGAAGCCCTTATCAACTATAATGCTAACTAGAAGGGCAGGAACTGACTATGTTTAAGTACGGAATATTACATAAGTTATATTTAGTTTTCCCAATACAAGTAAAATAATTTCCCAAATACCCATTGGGGATATTTCCCAAATTGTATTCTCAGATCAATTCCCAAATACATTTCCCAAATGTACCATACCAGTACAGTTTTCAAAGGAAATTGATAGGCCTTCATTAAATGATAAATTAGCATTTCGACAGAGTATTCTTCTGTTGGTGGACTCTAGAAGCTATCCTGCTGTTTGTAGTGAGGGGCTGGGAGGGTTGAGTTTTAACTTGTTACCTCTTAAACCTCTCTTAGTCAAGACTGATCAGACAAATTAATAAAATTAATTGTAAGAATTGTAAATATCTTTTTTTTTCCTTTGTAAAGTTGGTTCATAGTTGTCAGTAACAAAGCGGGTTGAGTCTCTGGTGACAGTTTATTTAACTGTCACTTCATTGCATTTACCAGGTTGCAGATTAACTGGTTTGGTTTCTGGACTACCCTAACAGGCCCATGAAATGAGATGATTTCCCTCCCTACAGAGATTTTCTCTCAGAGAGCCTTGGTCATTAAGAACAGCTGATTCGAGCTGGTGGAAGATATCCGAGTGGGAGGGGCTGTTCTGATTATTAGGAACATGAGACCTGGAGAGTCCCTCTCATCCCCCGCTAGACCACAAGCCCCAAAGTTTGTTTTTTTCGGCTAGTGTTTTCTGCTAGTTAAGAGCTAGTCAATGCACGAACCAGGGCTACTTCATTACCAACCCACTCCCACCCCCACTATTCCCAGGAGATGACAATATTCACAGGTCACTGTGGGACCTTAACCAAACCAAACAGTCTACAGAACAGTTTCTGCAACTGTTGGGCTAGTAAACAATTTACTATAGTTTGAGGTGTGTTTGTTTTTTAACTGACCCATAACATACCTACAGTAAAATGCCCTAAACTTGTGTGTATACCGCAATGGACTTTTACATATGTGACCACCAACCACATCAAGATATAGAACGTTTCTGTCACTCCAGAGGGCTCCTTCGTGCTCCTCAGTCAATACCCACAGCCCAGAGGTAACCACTGTTCTGGCTTCTTTCACCTTTGGCTATTTTTGCCCTCGTGAACTTCACATAAATTCAATCATACAGTATGTACTCTTCCGTGTCTGGATTCTTTTGCTCAGCATTGTCTGTGAGATTCAGTCGTGCTGTTCGTGTAGTGGTAGTCTGTTCTTTCTTACCCTGTGTAGTGCTCTTGTTTACGAACACGCTGCACTGATCCGATCTGCAGTTAATGGTCATTTGGGTTTTTCCTAGTTTGGGTCTGTTATGAGTAAAGCCGCTGTGAACATTCTTATACGGAACCTTTGATGGGCAGACGCAGTGCTTATTTCTCCCAGGGAAATATCTAGGAGTAGGCTTGTTATTTAGTTTGGACAGACCGTTTTCTCGAGGGATTGTACCAATTTACACAATAACAAGTGGTGCGGGATGACTTCAGGTGCACATGTCACAGGATGGGCTCCCGGGAATGCAGGTTCTGCCACGGAGCTTAGGGTGCAGGGGCTTTATTACAAAGGGCCATTGGGATCTCCCACTTCTGGGGGAGAAATTAAGATCGGACAAAGGGAGAGGCTGAGCTGCCTTGCGGGGCTAACAACAACCTGGGAGAAGGGTAGGGAATTAGAATGGCCCCTCAGAATTGTCCCAGGTTGGGTCAAGTTGGCCAATCTTTAATGCCCTCCATCCACCAGTCACCATGACCTTGGATGAGATGCAGCCCAGACAGTCTCTGAAGGACTGAAGATGGAGGCTGTCAGCACTGTCAGCAGCTGGGGCAACAATCGCCTTATTGAAAGGAGATCCAGGCGGTGCCTCACAGCATCTACCAACCCCGCACACCCACACACATACCTAGTGCTGTCAGTGTTTTTCATCTGAGTCATTCTGGTGGGTGTGCAGTGGTATGTCACTGTGGCTTTTACTTTGCTTTTCTCGAAGGCCGATAATGTTCATATGCTTATTGGCCATTGGTTATCCTTTTTTGTGAAGTACCTGTTCAGGTCTTTTGCCCATTTTTAAATGTGCTGTTTGTCTTTTCCTTGTATATTTTAGTTCTTTATATTTTCTGGATATGTATTTGCAGATATACCATCCTAGTCTGAAGCTTGCCTTTTCACTCTCTTGTTGGAGTCTCTTGACAGAAGTCCTTAATTTGAATGAAGTCAACGTACCAATCTTTTCTTTTATAGTTATTTTTATTCTTTTAAAGGCATCTTTCTTTACTTCGGGGTTGTTCTTGACCTCTGTTTCCTCAATGGCATTCTATATTGACCTTATGTGTAGAATTATTGTAGATAATTACTTTTTTTTTTTTTTAAGTAGACTCCATGCCCAGCACAGAGCCCAACATGGGGCTTGAACTCATGACCCTGAGATCAAGACCTGAGCTGAGATCAAGAGTCAGACACCACCCGGGTGCCCCTAGAATAATTACTATAATTATACAGAATTTGTTGAACAAATAAAGATGGAGCTACCATCATTAATTAGACTTTGTTTCATATTATTGATGAACTATTGAAACATTTAATTGGCAGGTTGGCTCTTAGCCGGTGTAGCCCCAAATGTATTTTACCAAGTTTGTGTTACTAAGTCTGTGTTAGATAGGAAAAAGAGTTTCATGATCAAATAAGTTTGAGAAACACACGGTTAAACAAAGTTAAGCAGGTTGTCTACTATAGAACTCCTTGGAGTCTTCAATATCCTAATGTACATTAGATAACTTCAAGAGAGATATCAGATTCATTCTGTCTCTAAATTATTTGACCACAGAATATTTTTTTCTCAGAACATTTCACAGGACTAGTGTTTCACAGGTCACTAGTTTAGTAAATATATCTAAGACAAGGGGTATGATATCCAACAAAAAAGAGTTCAAAAAAACCGAATCCAAGAATCCATCGTGATATATTAAAATGTCACTAAAAATAGGAGGGAAGTAGCCATTTCTTAAATAGGAGGATCTAGTTAATAAATATAAAAAGACTGATAGAATCAAGAAGTCATCATTTTGCAATTTTTCACATAAAAGTGGAATCAGGCAAGGATCAACAATGAATGCTAAGACCATTGGGTAAAAATGTTGTAGGGAAATGGGCCTTTCACATGGTCTTGACGTACCATTTCACAAAGCACTTCTTACTTGTTAAGGGAAAGAGCTTTTCAGTGGAAATATCTAGCTGACACGGACTGAGCCTAGTGATCAAACTTAGCGCCACCCCCAGTGGGACAAAACGCATCATGGGCCCTTGCTGGGAGGCAATGAGCACCCCAGGTCACCTGTACGGTGTTCTTGCCACAAACATCCTGAACCTAATCACGGGAAAGCAATCAGATAAATCCATGTTGTGAGACATTCCACAAGAATAAGCCTGGATGCTTCAGAAACATTTGTCTCAAAAGACAAAAATAGTAGAGCGAGGATGAGGTGCCGTTCTACATTTAAGGAGACTACAGAAGCACTTTTAAGAAGAAAAGAATGGAAACAATGCCTCAACATGCAAAAATGTATTGCATCTAGGAAGACTCAAAAAAAAAAAAAAAAGGAACATGGGACTCCACCCCCAAGGGAATGCATGAAAATGTATGTGTGGGTATGTATAGAAAAAGCTGGTCTTTCCCCTGATCTGGAAATTCAGAAACCTGCTTCCACTGCAGATGGTACCCCACCCCTTTCCTGGGGAGAATCACCGAATTAGGCCAGGGCTTTTCCTTTAACGTAAGTGATTCCCGTAACACTCGCCTCTCAAATTGCCCAACTTTTGCCACCCTTACGGCTGACCGCTACAAACCAGATATGGCCCAGGGCACTGCTGCCCGGTGGTAAAAGAGAGAGCAAATACGGAATTACGGAGTTTGCCCCGTGAACCCCAGTGAAAGATTTTAAATAGATATCAATTGTCCCCTTAAACCAACCTAAAATTTCATTACCCTTCCTCCTTCCCCTCCCTCCCCCTCCCTCCCTCCCACACTGCCCTCCCCCCTTCCCTTCTTCCCTTCCTCCCTTCCTTTTGTCTCATTTGTCATTGATGTGGGAAACAGAGGCAGAAGAAAAATTATTAAACGTCCTTACTCCCTACAGCCCACGGACAAGTCCTTGAAGCAGGCCGAGTGACCTTCCTCCAGGGACTCAACTGCCTCCATGTGGACACTTTGCTAGGGCAAAGGCAATCCTTACCCGAATCCCCGGCCCCCCACTATCCTATAAGTCTACTTTAACATATAAAAATTCCTTTGGAAACTTTATCTCTAAACCTCCCCAGCTACGTGCTGGCAATCACCCCCCAAGCATATGACCCACCGCTATACATCTGAAGGGTCTCATGACCGAGTTTTTACTAAATAGTAATAAATGACCTTTCCTAACAATAGCTAGCCCCTCAGGATCCTGGGAACCTTGTTTCCAAAATACCTGGGAGGCTTACGCAGTCCCCATTCCCCTCCCAACTTGAGAGTATATAATGGGCCACTCTGCATGACCCCAGTTCGGCTCTTTCTGCTCACAGTTCCTGTCCCTGTGCTTTAATAAAATCACCTTTTTGCACCAAAGACACCTCAAGAATTCTCTCTTGGCCGTCGGCTTCGAACCCTAATGTCTTTCCTACGTCACCGCCAGTATCTTCCATGGACCCAAGCAGCTGGATTTGCTCCACGTCCTAAATCCAGACAACTGCTATTTAAGTCATTAACAGTATTTCCTTTTGAGAATGATTTTGGTCCGGTGGTTGCTCTGGCTTTTTTTTCTAGTAATAAATTAGTTCACTTTAGCAACTCCAGGCGTTTTCATTCACCACTCAGGGACATGTGATTTACAACTAAAACAAAACAAACTAAAAATTTTCTACACTCCTTTCATTCACTCATACAACTAGTATTTCATTGTATAATTTTGTTACATGACAAACTTTTTTTTTGTTATTGCAAATATCATGTGCAACAAAACCGATTTCTCGTCATTAACTTTAAACCGGGACCCGTAATTAATGTTTGTCCTGGTGTCTGTCCAACTTCTCTGTCAGAGTCTCCCAAAGCTGCCACGGCCATGGCCTGGGGGGAGGTGGGAAGGGCAGAGAGAAGCCCACGGCCCACAGGCAGCTTGGCTGGGATGCTGGAACCCTGCTGGGGAACGAGGGCGGATGTTTCTTGGGACTCACCGGAGGGTCTTTGGAGGGTAAGACCTGGTAGGAGTGCTCAATGGGGAAATGTCATACTAAGAAGTGGGAAACCCTAACACAGTGGCCAGCCTTCCCATCACTCCTTGAAGGAATTCCAAAGAGCGCCAAAGAACACATCTTTTCTTCTTCTTTTATTGTATCTGCAGAATCCCTAATGCCCTTCCAAGATGACTGCGTCCTCTTTCCTTTCTTCCTACAATGACTTCTCAGCCTCAGTCCTGAGCAAATACCGTCTGACATTTTAGCACATCAGTGGCTTAGAAAAATATAATTAAAGGTAAAATGTACTGGAACTGAACAATATAGATACCCTAGTCACTCACTTTTAATTACATTTGGATGGATCCTCCGTTGCCATGGAAACTCTCTCCTTGGGAAATTTTGGAGGCAGGGATCTGCTCCAAGTCTCACAGTTCTGGATCTTAAAGAAATTTCTTGTTCTATTTAGAAGTTTAGAAGCTATGCTGCCACCTTCCACTGGGATATCATGCAAAGTTAGCTGTTGTAGTTGCTCGAAGCAGTTAATATAAAAGGCATTATTTGTTTTTCATTGTTATAAATCGCTACACATTCTTTCTATATGGAACCATTTTCTTTGTGTTTATAGGTTGGTTGATTCATTAAACTTCTATGTTCAATATGGCAGCCATTAGCCACATCTGCATGTAGCTATTTAAATCTGTGTTAATTAAAATTAAATAAAGTTAAAGTACAATTCTTTAAAGTACAAGTAGAGCTACCTGAATTTCAAGTCACATTGGCCACATTTTAAGTGCTCAATAGTCATAGGTAGTCGATGGCTAAGTATTAGGCCAGATAGATAGGGACCATTTCCATCATAGCACAAAGTCCTATTCAACGACCCTACTTTACAATAACAATCGTTTGTACCAGACCTGTTCAATTTTCTTTGCTCAGAAACAATAAGAGTCTAAAAACACATACGCTAGGCTAGTTTCATGGGCTTGCAATCTGTGTGGTCATAAAGGGACTTGCACTTAAGAAGGACTCCATGCTTCGGTTTAATGCTCTGTTGCCCCAATCTTGCAATTCTTAATACTTTTGAACAAGGGACTCGGCACTTACCCACCAGGCTTTTCAGCTGTGTATCCAGTCCTGCATATATGAGATGGAACTTAGATATTGAGTTGTTTCCCTTCCCTGGAGATTGTTTCATTTTCAGCCTCCTCCCGAGACTATAGTCCTTACAGAGTGAGGGAGACCAGCTGGCCCATCAGGTAAAATTCAGGTGCCTACAAACATTTAGGCCATCTCATCAGAGACCCTAATTGGGGATTCAGCGTTTTGTTGTTGTTGTTTTAAGATTTTATTTTTAAGTTATCTCTACACCCAACTGTGGGACTTGAACTTTCAACCAGCTAGGCGCCCCAAGGATTCAGATTTAAATATATCTCTTCACAGGAATGCTAGAAGCCTCAAGCTGTGTCCCCGCACCTCCAACATTAAGAGAAAGCTGGGTTCTCTTTTGGGCAGATGTTTTCTAATATGGATTCTGAGTTGCCCACCATGGAACTTCCTTCCGTTCTACAGCCTTGCCAATGCTTCTGTTCAAGCTTGAACCTGGTTACTTTCCCTCCTCAGCCATTCATTCCTTCATTCTCACAATCACTCATTCAACAACTACAAAGCATCAATTATACACGAGACACTGTTACAGAGCTGAATAAAACATTATAGGACGTGGACCTACTGTTGCCATCTGGTAAATTATGTGCTGCAGTTAACCCAACGTTAACAGCAGATATCGGACGACAGTAAAATCAAATGCAGCCTGAGTATCATCAAGAATTTATTAGCTGCTCTCATGTTTCCATGGTTACATTAAAACAAAAACAGGATGAATGTAGCAACATTCTGACTGATTCACGTACTGTGTTATGAAGTTTTCTTCCAGACGAAATCTTGGTTGGACATATTTTTTCTCAAAAATATGTACAGCCAGAAAAAGAAAAAAATAACACAGGTAATAATAGTGTTACTAATCATACCGTCAATACCCAAGTCATTTTCACTTGCTTCTAGAATTCACTGCATGACATGCTTTTCTGAAAACCTTGATTCCTAATTATGCTTGAGTTAAACTAACATTGCAAGGTGTTGCATTTCATGAGCTTATATGATCCACGTACGTACCAAAAGGCAGAGGGAAAACAGTATGTAATTAAATTGGCCAAAAAAAAAAAAATTGCAAAGCCAGAGACACTCACGCTGAGAATTGAACTGTCATTTTAAAAAGTATTATACTCTCCTTTGATATCTTGTGGGGCTTGCAAGAATTCATACCACATAAATTGACTAGGAAATAAGAGCAAAGGGAATATAAGGTAAAAAAAAAGATTAGAAAAAAACCAAGGGTACAGTTATTATCCACAATGCATGCCAGATGGTCCTATGTTTCTAAAAGCTCTTCTTGTCTGAGCTCTTCATACTTGGTTCCGAGTTCCCTGGCAGCCAAAGTCAAGAAGAAAACAAAACCATAAAATTCAAAATGTCCTTGAGTTAAAAGATAACCAGCTCTGGAGATTTGTTCCAGATATTTCTGTGGATCCCCATACAGGGCACACTGTATGATGTAGCAAAAATGATACCATTAACTACATACTGGGGACTATTCTGTCGTTAGTCTTGTGATCCCCGCCACTCATCTATTCTTCTCAGTGCTTGATGTTTGTATGATAATTTTCTGGATTTTCAGCAAAGGGGCAGGTTTTGAAATACTCTTATTTAGACTATTACAGGAAGATGAGAGTTTTTGTTACTTTCAGGCACAGCAATATTACCAATTGATGGCAAGTGAACTTTTCAAAATGAGGTGCGTGAAGAAAGGACCCTCATGAGGTGCCTCCAAATTTAGAGGGCAGCTTATTTTACAGAAAGACCATCCTCGGATCTCTCATAACGGGGAAAATGTGGGTGCTGACAGTGCAGGAATAGAAGAAACAGGAGAGGCAGCAAGACAGATGAGGGAGCAGACAACAGTCCTGAGGAATTAGCCCTTACTGGATTCAGAATCCTACACCATGACATGCGAGAAGATGCTAGACATTCAACGGAGGCAGAGCTGGCATCCATGGGCTCTCTGGGCATGGCATCCTGGTGTTTAGGGGTTATTCAGTCTATATGGACTATGTGTGTGTTTTCTTTTCTTTCTTTATTATGTAGATAGACTTGACATATAACGTTATATGTTTCATACATTCTGGTAAAAGACATAATTTTCTAGAGCAGCTTAGGTTTCCATAAAAAATAAGCAGAGGTATAGAGAGATCCCATGTATTCCCTGCTCCCGACACGTGCACAGTCTCCCCCAGTAGCAACATCCCACACCAGGGGGTACATTTGTTACAATCAAAGAACGTACGTTAACACGTCATTATCACCTAGAGCCCATAGTTTACAATAGGGCTCACCCTTGATATGGTACATCCTGTGGGTTTTGACAAATGTATAGTGACCTGTATCCACCACTATAAGCCCACATTTTTTTTAATTGAGGTATAATGGACATTACATCTATTATATTATTATATTAGTCTCAGGTGTATAACATCATGATTCGATATTTGCATCTATTGCAAAGGGAACATCACAATAACTCTAGTTCACATTTGTCACCATACAGAGCTACAAAAAATGTTTTTCTTGTGATGAGAACTTTCAAAATCGACTTTCTTAGTAACATTCAAATACGTAATACAGTATCATTAACTGCAGTCAAATGCTGTACATTACATCCCTGACTTATTTATTTTATAACTGGGAGTTTGTATCTTTTAGCCGCCTTCACCCATTTCATCCACCCCCACCCCCGCCTCTGTCTGGCGACCAACAATCTGTTCTCTGTATACATCAGCTTTTTTTAAGACTCCACATGTAAGTGATAGCATATGGTATTTGTCTTTCTCTGACTTATCTCACTTAACATAATACCCTCAAAGTCTATCCGTGCTGTCACAAATGGCAAGATTTCATTCTTTTTATGGCTGAATAATATTCCATTACATATATATGTATGTATGTAATACACACACGCATGTATACACACATATACATACATCACATTTTCTCTACCCATTCAACCATTGATAGACGAGCCTGTGTATTTTTATCTTCAGAAAACCGCAGTTCCTTATAGTCCTGTGGCTAGACTGCCCATGATGTCATCAAGAGCTCAGGACACGAGAACAGCCAGAACCAAGTCCTGTTGCTCTATGGCAGAAGTCAGTGGGTTCTAGGGCACTGGCGTGAGATAGATGGTGAACTTTCAGTTCAAGAGCTTTTTCCTGATTAACTCCAAGTTTGACTTTCACTCGTCTGGGTCTGGAAAACTAGACATTCTAGTGGGAGGTGGAAATAGCACGTATAATGAAAAATAATGGAGTGTAGGATAAATTTAATTAGGAAAAGCCAGTTATAATTTTACCTCAGAAGACTGAGATGCTTAGGGAAGTGAATTGAATTTTAAAGTTAATTAGGCAATAATATATTGTACCATTTGTTGAAAATCTTTCTAAAATTTATGTGCTCAATTTCAGACTTACAATAGCAGCAAGTTTTTAGGTCCATATACGTGTTTCCAATTCCCCATTAAATTGGCCATGAAAATACTGAAAACTAAAAACTGGCAAAGTGCCAAAGTCAAATAAATAAAATTAAAAGTTTTTTTTAAAAAGTGCTAAAGTCAAGGGGGGATTTCTACTAACTGCATGATCCCTATATTTTACCACAATTTAACACACACACGCACATTCACCCCCACATTAACCTGAAAGCAAAATACTAGAAATAATTCCATGACAGTAAAGGAAAAAAAAAAGAGATGTTTCTTATAATTACCATATCATCAATATTTAACACTGTTCTAGAAGTTTTGTTCAATGACATAGAAAAAGATAGAAAAGAAATAGAAATTAGAAGGGGCGCCTGGGTGGCTCAGTCAGTTAAGCCTCTGACTCTTCATTTCAGCTCAGGTCATGATCTCAGGGTCTTGAGATCAAGACCCACGACCAGCTCTGCACTCAGCTTGGAGGCTGCTTGAAATTCTCTCTCCCTGTCCTTCTGCCCTTCCCCCCTCAAAATAAATAAAATTTTAAAATCCTAAAAAGAAAAAGAAATAGAAACTAGAAGGAAAAGATATTGCAGGTATACAATTGTCTATTTGGAAAACCTTAGAAAATTAATTAGAAAACTATTATAACTAATAATAAAAAGGAACACAAATATACACAATTCAATATTAACTATAGTCAATCAAAATATAATAAAGAAAAGATCCCCCTCCTTATTGGGAAAAAAAAAAAAAAGCAAGCAAACCGAAGCACCTAAACAGGGGAGGAAGGAAACCACAAAACTAAATGAGGTGCCTGAGAAACGTCTTGACACGACGTTGCTGAAAACTCCAGTACTATGAAGATGTTACTGTGCAATGTATACCCTTAACGCAACATCACTCAAAATGCCAATTTTGATGCCAATCACTCAAAATGATTATATAGTTCATCTGGAAAACAAATGGAAAGGAAGAGATCAGAACCTTTTAATAATGTAGAGAAATGTCGAGGGACAGCAAATCTGGGGTGCCTGATCTTAAAGTCTCTGATGAAAAATGAATAAATAAAATGTTATGTTTTGGACTCAGACCTGGCTGAAACTGTACCAGCTACTAGCTGGATTATCTTGGAAGAGCGGCTAAACTTTTCTGAGATAAGTTTTTCATCTTGAAAATCATTATTTTACATATATATGTGTGTGTGTGTGTGTGTGTGTGTATAAATATAGAAAAGGGTGGTTAGAATTAAGAGATTATTTTATCTCTTAGCACAATAGCTACCACATGGTCACTGTTACTACATTAGACAACAGAACCTTTAGGGAAACATATTCCACGAACCAACAGAGAATAAGCTTTTCAAACCTGATAAAGCAAATCATTTACAACGAAGCCGTACGGTGACTCTAGAAGGGCTACGATAACACCCCTTGCCAGGAATGGTGTGGTCAGGTAGATCGTGGAGTGAAAAATGGTGCAAAATTACTGGAAAGTAATTTAAAAATACCTATCAGGAACCTCAAAAATATTTCGGTCTTTGACTCGATAATTCTATTTCTAGGAATCTAACCTAGAAAAAAAAATAGGAGTAAATGTGTTAATCGTTGTGTTATATATAACAACTCAAATAGTCAAAAAAGAAACTATTAAGTAAAATACACCCCCATGAGAATTTTTAGGCTATCTATATTCATGGAAGTAAAGAATTATAAGAGACGGGATAAAATAATCACAGCAGAATAAAGAATATATATACTGTATAATCTCAATTTTGTAAGTTAAAATCATGTAGATACCTGTATCTATTTATGACAGGAAGAAAATACAAAAGTATCTCTGGTTTGTTAAATTTCTGTTAAATGTTTCCTAAATATTCTACAATAAGTAATTACTTGTTTATAATAGAAAATATGTTACTTAAGGTAACATATCTGAGAACAATCAGGCTTCTATAAATCAAGAAATTAAAGCATGAAATCTAAACATTCTTTAAATGAAAAGAAATAGAAAGACTACTTCCCTGTGTTAGTATTATTTAATTAGTTTAATTAATGTTTTGGCATTGATTTGAATTATTTAGAAGCCTTGGGGTTATCTCCGAAAATATTAATCATTCTATAATATTTATAATATTAGAGAATAGAATGTTAGACCTAATATGTTTCAGGGGAATAACAGAATAGTCACTGTAATTGTATATATACATTTTTATGTTTTAATTGCGATTAATAAAGTCACCACTCCTGTAATTTTTCTCTCTCTTAAAAAAGAAATTCAATTAAAAAAATAATTGTGAGTCACAGTTATCTGGATTCTTGTTAATGAAAATTCTATCAAATGAAAATTTGAGAGTACCTGTATATAATAATTTCCTATACTATTGAGGCATTGAGCATGGCCCTCAGGATATGTCAGATCTTGGTGAAAATTCCAATTTACTCGCTTGCTAACTACAGATCTTGACTTTGTCCACATTATCTCACCTCTACCAACCTCAGTTATCTCAACTCAACAATGGGGACAATTGTTAAGTGTTGTTTTGAGTAATTCCTCGCATACCTGCGGCTAGGACTGGAAAACCCAAGCTTTGCCCCCAGAGAACTCAAGTTAGGGGACAAAATTTTAAATAGAAAGATAGAAAGCAGTGTGCAATTTAAAGATGTGTCGCATTTAAAAGATAAAATATACTCTCATAGCAACACAGAAAAAACTAGGTTTATGGCAGAGTTAGCGAAAATACAAATGGCTACAATTGGAATTAACAGACCAGAGGGTGTGTTCCAAGCTTGACTTGCTAGTTTGGCTTCTTTGGGGTTTTCCCGCCCTGCCCTGCCCTGCCTGCCCCACCGCATTCCTCCTTTCTCCCCAGGAGAATGAGAAATTGAGTTTTCTGGTAAATTGGTTATTCTGATTCACCAATATTACCATGAATACCAAAGACAGAGGGCACATTCCCAAAGAACTACAATCTTTTAATAAAATGTTCCTTATCTGAAAGTGCTCCGAACATAGTCTTAGATTGTGAATCACAGATTGTATGTGAGTCTCTCTTGATTCAAACGGTAGCTCAAGGTCTTACAGGGTCTCAGGTTGTCCATTTGAACATCACTGGCATTAAACAGTAAATAAAAGCCCGGTCATTTTCATTTTATGGCTCTCTGTGTCCTTTTGGAGTAAGAGTTTGTGACAACAAACGTTATAATGACAGGTATTGAAAAAACATAAATTACAATACTTCTGGAATCTTCTGTACTGGATCAGAAACAAATTCGGGCAGATTTTGCTGGGCGCGGTAACTGTGAGAATATACACGGAGGACTTAGATATTTTAAATGACCCTGTTTTGGACAGTTGCCTCAAAAAATGAATAAAAATCAGATACTGTGGTATTTTTATTTTGGGTATTTGTGTTGTAAATGCACACACTGACCTTTAGAAAGTCAGAAATCTCCAGGGCTTGGGCAAATAAACAGGACATAGCAGAACAAATCTTAAATCCACACCCCTTGTCTTTACAATGTTAGAGAAGACCGAACGTAGTTAGGGAACTCAAGAGGAAGAAAAAAAGGAGACAATACAAATAAAATATTCAGAAGTCTGTAAAGAAGTTAATTTTAAGAAGGAGAATCACTATGCAAAGCTCAGTATTATCTGGCACGGATCTTTCTGACTTTGTTTTAGCCCTGGGCAGAGGGACAATGTGGATCGATGAGGCTCCACAATGTTCACTGCTGGCACCTACATGTACGTCTTGGTCCAAGATTGTGCGAGTTAATCGTCCAGGGGGAGAAAAACAAGACAGCATTTGATTTTGGCAGAGAGAGCTGTAGAGTTTGCAAAGTGGTGGGCCTGGACAGTGGAAACATTGGCGCAAAGATGCAAGGTGGAAACTAAAACCAAAGAATCCAAGGGTTGAAAGAGATTTGAGAGATCTTGTTTATCTGCTAGAGGTAAATGGGTAATCAACCCACCAGGCCTGCCCTAGTCGAAAAATTTCTCAGAAGTCATTCCCAATCTCTCTCCGAATCCAGCTACCGGTATTAAAAGAATAACGTCCAGCTAAGCTTTGCAATATGTTTGGACTAGAATCTCGAGAACTGTCTGCTAAAGATAAATCAATTTATTCACTTTAATGAAAGCATAAATGGCACACATCATTTTGTAGAGTGGAAGAAGGCATCAGAAAACTAGATATTTTAATAAATCAACACCCAGTGGCCTTCTCGCTGATGACTGAGCATTCCCACATTTTTTTTAAGTAGTCTCCATGCCCAATGTGGAGCCCAATGTAGGACTTGAACGCATGACCCTGAGATCAAGACCTGAGCTGAGATTAAGAGTCCTATGCTTAACTGACTGAGCCGCCCAGGCACCATGAGTATTCACACATTTTAAACTATTGTTAGACTTTGGTAAATTCTAGTCTGTTTCATCCTTAATCCTTATACTTAGTATCATAGAACTTGAAGGTAACCTGGACATCACCTAGTCCAAACCCTCGGTTTTACCCATGAGCCCAGAAGTCTATAACTGCCCAAGACTCCTAGATGTTCCCCTGAGCCACAAATGCTTCATGTCCTAAATAGAGCTCACTTTGGTACAGAAAATGTGTTCCTTTTCTTACACCCTTCATTGTAAATAATAGGGAAAGCATTCTTTTAGTTCTCTTAACTCCTTTCCTTAATCCCCAATTTTTTAAGTGAAAACTAAAGAAATTTTGATATTTTTCTCTAAATTCCTGCAACATATTGCATACACCAGTGGCTTTCAGATTTTTATTGCTGAAGTATAGTTGACATACAATGTTATATTAGTTTCGGATATTCAACATAGTGATTTGACAATTCTCTACATTACTCAATGTTCACTGTAATAAGTGTAGTCACTATATTACATTATTATAATATTATTGACTCTATTCCTTATGCTGTGCTTTTCACCTCTGTGACTTATTTGTTTTGTAACTGCAAGTTTGTGCCTCCTTCATCCCAAATTTTATCATCTTCACTCATTCATCCACCCATTTATCCATCACAGTTTATTCCACAATGGCTATGCAAAGACAGTATGCATGGCTCTCTGGACATCAAGATTAAGTTGAAGACAGACTCTGCTTTCCAGACCTCAGACGAGAGAAAAAAGGCTGATCCGGGAGATCCAGGTAAACCAAACATTACCCTCCATTGATCCTTTTGGTAGAAGCAGGAACCTTCTCTTCTGCTAGAGAACGAGAGTGGAAGGGGGAGGGATGAGGTTAGATTTTGAGTGTTGACTTCAACTTTCTACAAGGTGTGCCAAATCAGACAAATGAAGAGATGTTGTGCCATTTTAAATGCATTTTTTGCAGATCTTATGGTTTGGTTTATGGTCAAAGTATTTTTGCTGGCATCTCCAACTTCCTTCCACATGTTCTTACTTCTGTGCCTGCCTGAATGACCTTAACGGTCTACCCCTTCATCCTGGGGCTCCCAGCTCTCAACGTTGAAAAAGAAACCATGAACACTTAAAATTTTTCCCACTTGTTTTTAGACACATTATTTGAATGCGATTAGTGTCAGCTTGTGGTGTGTCTTATTTCTGATGTGCTTCCCGAGACTTTAAGAAGGATACTCTCTATGGCAACTGTAAACATTTTTTAAATTGAAAAATCTTTAGTTCTCCAAGGAAAACCAGTGTATGCTCATTATAGAAAAAGTAACCAGAAGTCTTTTTCTCCTGATTTTAAGCGCTTTAAACTGAAAATCCATTCATGCTTCTAGGAGACTCTTCCAGAGTAGAGGTGCTAAGGACCTGTGATAGTCTGTTTACTCTCATATCAAGGGAATCTACAGAGAGAACATAAGGGTCTTGATGGGAAAAGTCTGAGTTAGTCACAGCTTGATTGCAGCTAGCTGCCCTGAGCTCAGGTTGGTGAGAGAAGGCCAAGCTTACAGCTGAATTTTCTCAAGTGGCTTGATTTTAAATTAAATGTAGTTGTGAAGACATTTGACTCCCAGCCCGAGCTGTGTTTTTCCATTCCCATGAAGGTCAGCACTGGGCCTTTCTTGTTCATGGCCGCCTTCTCTAGCGTAAGAGAGTGAGAATGGGCACATTCTACCCTTGCTGACTGAGAGTTGAATTAAACCAGGAAATTATGACCCAATATGAAAATTTCTGCAGGGTGATGGGTATTAAGGAGGGCACGTGTTGTAATGGGCACTGGGCGTTACACGCAAATCATGAATCATGGAACACTACATCAAAACCTAATGATATATTGTATGGTGACTAACATAACATAAAAAAAAAAAAAAGAAAACTTCTGCAGAACATACCAGGTCATTGTGCCTTAAAGGACCTAGCAGACCTTTAATTAAAAAAAAAAACAAAAAAAACCAGGATGCATCTGGGGGTGAGAGGTCTTCCAAGCATAACCAAGCAGATTTCAACTCAAAAGATGGAAGGAAAGTTCCTCCTTCAACAGTAATAGTTAATGCCTACTGTACTTACTATGTATCAGGTACTGTTCCAAATATTTTATAAATATTTACCAATTTCATTCTCACAGCAGCACCTATTTCAGAAATGAGGAAATAGACTGATGACAGGCCATTTTGCTTAAGGTCATATCACTGGTATGTTCTGAAGGGTCATATCACACAAAGCTGGGATGGAGCACACAGCTGGCTTCGACTCTATCCGTAATCACCACACAAACCACTTCTTTAAGGGGCTCTTGATGCTAAAATCTTCCAGCTAAACTAAACTCTGCAAGTTGTTTCTAGAAACTGTTCTAGGGTCTACCTTCACCTTTGGGGTCTTCAAAGCTACTTGAGCACTGTGCTCGGCTTGAGATTCAGTGGTGTTGAGTGGCTAAGGCTCTGTGAGTTCTGCCTCAGGAGTGGGAGCTCCTGGGTCTGTTTGGTTTACAGTCATACTCACGGCCCTGTAGACTGGCCACCATGTGTCACAGCCTACAGATCAACATGACATCTATTTGAGGCTTATGCTTGTCTACTCTTGTTGGGAGAACACTGTATTCATGGGGATTCAATGTTTGGATGACTTAAGAATTAGAAATGCTTTTGTAAGAAGCTTCTAGAAGTCTCGCCACAGACTTTGGGCTTTCTGCCAGGGAGCATGATAATGGTACAGCCAATAGTCCACAACTGTTTCATCAATCAGGGTCTGCAAGGGAACAGATGGTACCACCCAATGCAGATTATCCAGGAAGATTTGTTTATGAAGTGACAAGGTACAAGCTGTGGGTGCCGTGCAGGGGAAGCGCAGGGAGAGGGCAGCCACCTGAGCTAGGAGCAGTAGCACTACGCCGGCCCCTAGACCTGGGGCGGAGATGAAAGGGAGTGGCTACAGCATCCAGAAGGCTCACGGCTCTTGGTTGCTTTGAGAGGAGCACCCATCTTCAATCAAGGAATGGGGCCCTCCCAAGGTGACCTTACAAGAAGAGAACTGGGGGAATAAATACCCCATCTTCACTTTCTTTCCTTCCCCAGATCTGTTGTTAGGAATCCTTTTTGGCTGGACCCAAAAACGAGCAAGGAAGACTGAGATGGCTTTGATGTAGTCCATAAAAGTCAGGCTTCCGGGGCAGAGAACAGCGGGAGAAGAGGGAGAGTGGATCTGGAGAGAGTATCTGGAGACAAATAGCCAACACAGGGGTCAACTAGACCACTAATAGATCGAAGCTGAGGGCGGGCTCACACCAGAGGGAAAGAGAGGAGCATGGGAGATGGGGATGTCAGAACAATGACCCATGAACAAAGAACCAACACAAGATAGTCTTGTTCTCTTTATGCCATAACCAGGGCAAGCTGAGGGTCGCCTCAAGGTATAAATACCACCTGTGGCTAGGGGCCAGTGGGTCATTTTGTTCCCTGGTTGCTGCCCTAAATGATGTGTAGGAAACATCTGAAACAGAACAAACCCATCTCCATTGGGACCCAGGGACCAGCACACGGATGCGACAGTTACGGTCACAGAGGCAAAGCTGCGGTATAGCCCGAATCCCTCACCCCGGTAGGAACACCTGCTCAAACGCTGTAAATGCACAGTGAGTACCTTTATAAGCCTGTACGTTCTTTTCTTTTTTAAAAAGATGTCTTGGTAACTTTTAGTAGACTGACCTTCCCACAGACGACGCCTATAAACTCTGAAAACAAATATTTAATTTTCTTGATTTCGTTTCAGGTTTAGTGCCATGTAATTGACATATAACACTGCATAAGTTAAGGTGTGCGGAGTGTTGATGTGGTATTCTTAAGTATCGCAAAACGATTCCCACCATAGCCTTGGCTCACACCTCCATCATCTCACGAGCCAACCATTTCTTTTTTGTGGTGAGAACATTTTTAAGATCTACTCTCTTAGCAACGTTCCAGTACCCACTGCAGTGTTATTAACTATAATCCCCAGAACTTATCTATCTGATCCATCTTAAAACTGGGAATCGGTCCTCTTTGACCAACCTGTACTTTCCTAAATCTTTGTATACAAATGGCATGGGAATTTGAAACCAAAACAATAGTTTTATCTGAACCACATCTCTAGAATCTGACTACAAGGCAACAACGCAGTGAGCAGGACCCAGCAAACCACAGCCGAACGGTCCCATCCAGCTTACCTCTATTTTTGTAAGTAAAGTTTTATTTGGATGCTGCCATGGTCATTCATTAACATGCTGCTTGTTATTATGCTACGACAGCAGAGTTGACTAGTTGTGACAGAGAGAGTATGGCTGACAAAGCCAAGGTGTCTAGTCACTCTCTGGCCCTTGACAATAAAGTCAGCTAGCACCCGAACTGGACTCGGTTTTTATAATGGAAGGTGATGTACAGTAACGTCATGACTCAAACTTGGAAAAGGCAGCGGATACATCTGTCTTGTTCTCTTGTTCACAGGACAGGTCTTAGGACAGAATGAGTGCCCAGGAAACGTTTGCTGGGGTGCAAAGCATATATGCACCTAGGGAAGGACTTAGACCCAATGCTGTCATTCTGCGAAGAAATTTCCCCTTAAAGAGACATAAAATGTTTACTTAACCGTGGAACTGTATAGTGGGTTTTGTTGTTTTTAAAGAGTTTATTTATTTGCTTGACAGAGACAGCCAGCGAGAGAGGGAACACAAGCAGGGGGAGTGGGAGAGGAAGAAGCAGGCTCATAGCGGAGGAGCCTGATGTGGGGCTCGGTCCCATAACGCCGGGATCACGCCCTGAGCCGAAGGCAGACGCTTAACGACTGAGCCACCCAGGTGCCCCCAAGAATTGTATAGTGTTTTTCCATAACTGGCTTTGTTTGGGATTTTGTTCTTTATCTTTCTCCTTCACTTTGCTAAAAATCCAGATTTGAACTGTCCGAGGAAGAGGAGAAGGAAAGGCATGTGCCGATTGTACCTGGTGTACATGGAATTTCGTATTGGGCTGTTCTTTGCATCCGTTTCCTGAGTCGTGTCTGGAATATTGATTTGGTAAATGAAGACTGACCCCAGAGTTGCCCAAAGGTCTCTCAGTGCTTCTGACCGTCAGGCTTCACCGTGTCCCCGAGCTCTTTGCCAGGTCTCTCTCAGACTTCGCTCTATGAAGGGTGAGAGCTCACTGCCAGGCAGGTGACCTGGCTTCCAGGTGTGCAGACAGAGAGAAGGTAAACATTTTCACTTCAGAGAAGACACTATCTTCCAAGACTTTCCTTCATTCAACAATTATCTATTAAGTGGCTATTCTGTGCTGAGCATTCTTCTAGGTATAGGAGATGTGGCAGTGAACAGAACAGGCAAAAATAAAATAAAATTCTTGCCCTCATGAATATTCTGTTGTGTGTGTGTGTGCGTGTGTGTGTTTATGTGTGTGTGTAAGAGAGAGAGAGAGGCAAAAGGTTTTGTTTACATTAAGTAAACATATAGTATGCCAGAAAATGATATGTTCCATGGAGAAACCAAGGAAAGGTAAGAGAGAGTGCCAAGCTGAGGCGGGGGGGAGGGGGGCCTTCAAGCAGAATATCCCTTAATGTGTTTGAAATATCTGTTGATACCTGAAATCTGATCTCCCTGTTGACTGTCCTGGTGGGGAAATGAGCCCTTTTCCTCACTCTTCACCATCATCAGAAGAAACATCACCATCGCACTAGAAAAGTCGTTGGCTATTTGATCCTCACCTCAGGGAGGAAAGGAGAAGTCATTTATTGAAAACTCAGCTTTGCTGGGGCTTGAAGTGGTTAGCACTGTCCTAGTGACAATTCATTCCCTGCCTCGAGCTTCTTGTTTGCACTTTGCTGTATCACACAGGGCCAAGTGGAGGTGGTGACGTAGTCCACCAGGAAAGGCAGGAAACAGAACACAGAACGTGACTGATGCTGGCCACTTGGAGACAAGCTGGCCAAACTGCTCCCGACATTTTCTCAGCAGGCCCAGAAACGCGTGTGAGGTAGGCAGTGGTCCTCTCCCACTCCTTTTACTCCCCTGGGGGTTTTCCAAACAGACGGGAGGACCCAGTGCTTTGGAAATTCTGATCAGAGTGTGCAGTGGTCACACAGGCCTTGGCACTTGTCAAGGCCCACCCAGCCGCACAGAGCTCTGTAAGAAAGCCGGGCCTGGGGACGGGGCTGGAGTCTGAGGCACACACTGAACACACGGAGAACCACGAGCTTCTCGCAAACTTAATTGGTTTGGCCAAGCAGCTTGAATCATTCGCAAAACCACTCCAGGAGCGTGGTCCGGAGACTGAGAACTCAGCATTGACACCTAGCCAGCATCTTTCCCGCCCTGAACAATGCGAGGGCCTGCAGTGCTGGCCGAAGCAAAACCTCAGCTTCCATCTCTCAGAGGACGCGAAGGAGCTGTGCGATCTACTCTCCAAGCCGGGAAGCCCAGCTCCCGTGCGAACTGAGGGGCGGAGGTGAGATCAGAGAAAGGTTAGGAAGCCTCCATGATGGTCTGGGGGGCACGTGTCAGTGGCATGGAGCATGACTGGCTCCCGCAGCCCCACGGCGGACTAGTTGAAGACTTGGTTCCTACAACCTTGAGTGGATACGCCTCTTCTCACCTCCCCCATTCGCCTGGGAGCCCGCAAGTCTCTGCGACGTGGGGCTGGGAACTAGGGTTTCCCAGGCCTGGGACGCAGTCCAGAGTTAACACGAGCAAAGTTCGGGATTTCTTGCAGCCTCTGCACTCTGAGTTCCTCCAGCTCAGCTGGTCCCACGCAGCAGCCTTCGGAGACCCCAGATACGCATCGTGGCCCCTGCTGTTTTCCTTCGGATGGTTGCCCTTTCCCACAACGGAGGCAGAAAAAAGAATCTTCTTACCCCTAGCTTCTCGCCTTCCTCTTTTCTTCTTATCCTCGCTCCAAATTGGAATACCAGTAAAGTAAAATTGTTCTTAAGATTTTTAAAGATACAAATCAATAACAGCATCTCTTTAGTTCTCCCCATTAGCGAGTTTAGATGTGACTGGCTGCCTGAGGTGACCATTTGGGCTACATTTGCCCTGTATGGGGGCAATAATAACTCCAAGCCTCTTCTTGTACCTAAGCCAAGACATACTGCATTTAAGAGAGGCTGAAATTCCCCAGGGCATTTTTTTTCTGATGTTTGAAATATTTGCTTATTTTTCCCACAGGAAACTTTACAGTTAGTGTGCATTCCTAAATTGATCATCTATCTGCCCCCTGTGTTTCCCTCTTAAGCAAATCCTTGGGCCACTCATTATGGACGTTTCTTCTAGTCTGACACCTCATAGCAGTGCAAAACCCTTCCCTTTGCAGTGCATGACCAAAGGCAGCCAGTTCTTGTATTTGCTCAGTAAAGCTTAGCTATTGCCTTGTTCAGGACTCCTCTTCATACAGAAGAAGCATCTCCAAAAGCCAATGGAACCCCATTATTTGTTCATCTTTCCTAGGTTCGAACTCATCATTTTCTCTTGACTGCAGCTCTAAGGGCTCCCTGTGGGGCTGGCCATGTAACACAAACCCCATGGAACTCTCAAAGCCAATAACTGTTGACAAGACTGTGTCTTCCAGGTACATATGACACACCATGGCAAAAGGAAATAGGGACTCAATGAAGATAAACTAGAAGTGGCTCATGCCCACAGGAAAAGGTTTCAGTTAGAACATTCCAGGGGGTCAATTCACAGCATTTATTCTTTATTTTGAAGGAAGAGAGTATCTGTCAGAAAATATAACCAACTAGTTCATATCTTGCCTGTCAACCATCAAATAAGCCAATGAACCATATCTCTGCTGAAATTCTCAGCTTCACATTGTCATTATAAGTCCTAGGAGCCAGAAAATGGTACCGTATATCCATAGGACAGATAAGCACTACGCGGTACAGCAGCTGGGAAGCCCTTTGTTCTGAGGGACCAAAGGCTGGGGATGTGCCCAAATCTTGGACAGATTATTAATAGACCCTGCCATTGCTCCAAGCCTTGCCGAACCAGGTGGAGATGTCCTCAGCATCTGTTCCCCGGGATTGTCTGCTTCCGTTTAAAATCTAGAAGGTGGGAGATTTTCGTGCTTCAGAAGCCCTTTTCACGGCTGAATCTCAATTTAGATTCAACTGAATTCTATGAGCACCCATGGAGAACCTGCTCCATGTGCGGCTGTGCTAAACTTGGCCATTTCTTTACGTGACGCCCAGGGAGGCTTTTACCACCATCTCAGAATAGCCACCCCCAGATCGTGCTGTCCAAAGCCTGCACGGCCATATATATGTGACCCATCATATTAGACGCTGCAGGTGTTTCAAAGTCTGAGGAGGGCTCTCTCTGCCTTCAAAGAGCTTGTGGTCTGGGGGAAGAAAAGATTGCTACAGAAACAACTATAATACCAGGCAAAGCAAGCTCACTAGCAAAATGGAAGTAAGTAACCAAAAAATGAACTCAGAATTAATTTGAGATGTAAGCAGTGGTCAAAGGAAGAGGGACAGGGGCGAGGAGGCAATTGGTGTGTCTTGTGAAGCTCCCATGCCTTGTCTTGACTTGATAGGTCATCAAGCATCATGCTTGTGGAAGGTAACACTGACAGCAAGAAAAACTGGCAAATTTTTCAGGAGACTGGAAGCCAGGTAGGAAGACACTTCAAAAGGTCAAGGTAAAGGGTAAGGGGGCTCGAATTCATATAGTAACAGTCAAATGGAAGAAAGGCAATGGAGCGATTTTGAAGTTTGTAAAAATTCATTTTGATTAACCATAAAGTTAAAAGTGAGAAAATCAATAAGAAAGTACTGATGGACTCTAATCTTGGTAACAAGGAACAATGTAGTTAAAGATTTGGATTATACAGGATGGAACTAGAGGGTATTAGGCTCAGCAAAATAAGTCAGAGAAAGACAATTATCATATGATTTCATTCATATGTAGAATTTAAGAAACAAAATAGAGAGCATAGGGGAAGGGAGGGAAAAATAAAACAAGATGAAATCAGAGAGGGAGACAAACCATAAGAGACTCTTAATCATAAGAAAGAAACTGAGGGTTGCTGGGGGGGAGGGGCGTGGATGGATGGGGTAACTGGGTGATGGACATTAAGGAGGGTAAGTGATGTAATGAGGACTGGGTATTATATGCAACTGAAGAATCACTGAACTCTATCTCTGAAACTAATAGTACACTGTATGTTAATTAACTGAATTTAAATAAATTAATTAAATAAATAAAGCTGAAAAGAATTGGATTATACAATGTGAAACTGCCATTTTTGTAGGTTAAAAAAATGGTTGATTATCAGTAATTTCATGAAATTCCGATTTATTTTACGATAAGTACCCTTGAATATCTCCCTGTAGAAAAAGTATAGCCCCAAACAAAGTAATACTAAAAGAAGTGGGACAGGTTTCCTTTTTCATTTTCTTCTTTTTTTTTTAGTTTAAATTCAATTAGCCAACATACAGTGCATCATTAGTTTCAGAAGTAGAGTTCAGTGATTCATCAGTTGCATATAACACATCACGTGCCCTCCTTAATGCCCATCACCCAGTTAACCCAGCCCCCTCCCCCCTGCCCTCCAGCAACCCTCAGTTTGTTTCCCATAGTTAAGAGTCTCTCATGGTTTGTCTCCCTCTCTGATTTCTTCCCATTCCATTTTCTCTCCCTTCCCCTATGATCCTCTGCACTGGTTCTTATATTCCTCATATGAGTGAAACCATATTTTAAAGAGCAGACATAGTTCTTAAAGGAGGTTGCCTGGTGGAGACTATTCTATGGCTTTCAGCCTAAAGCAAGATTCCAGAGAAAAGTGGTTAGATCAATGAAAGCCCAATTCTTGTTTTGAAAGTAGAGGAGGGCATTGGAACTTACTTCAATTTACAACCTCCTATACATCTCCCTTGGGGGGTTTTCCTTAACAGAAGATTTGTCCTGGAGTTCTTGGCAAAGATGAAAAATACCTCCCTGAAATTTTCCCTGAGTCCATTTTCTCTAAGTGTGGTCTCTTCACCGCAATACACACTGAAGACAGAGTGGAGGAATAGAGAAAACTTAATGAGAAAACTTGACTCTTAAGCAAAACCTTAAATGAGCCTCTTAAATGAGCCTTCCACCTCACGAGGAGGTCATGAGGTCACCTAGGAAATGTTCGAGATCACTCAAGAGTGAACTCTGTGAATTCTGTTCAGAATGATGCAGGTCGTAGAACCTTCATGATTTCACTTCCAAATTCAGATCCACATCCATGTGCCTCCCAGGCTTTGCTCCCACTGGTTCCTTTTTCTAGAAGTCTCTCTCTCCTTCCCAGTTCTTTGCTGCTTGAGGAATGCTAACTCACGCTTCAAGTCCTGACCCTGGGCCCACTCCCTAAGAACTTATAACCTCTCCGTTCATGCTTTTATTTCCATTGTAGTGAGTTCCGTTTTCTACCAGTCTAAGTTTGGTTTTCACTCGTAGAGTTAATCAAGAAAGGTAAGTAAAAAGGTAAGCAAAAATGCATGCTCATGTGTTAACCAGTAAAGCAAAGGAAAATAAATTTCCAGGTTGTCTGCTGATAATATGCTGCATTTGTGTCAATGAGATAATGCCAAAAAACTCATGGCAAGAGTATGCAAATACTTTCATTTGTATATAAAATTATACATGAATTATGTATAACAGAAATATGTTTGTAGAGGCTGAAAAAACATTTGAAGGAATACCCATCAATTTCCCCTAGGAAATAGAATTGGGGATAATGAGAAGATTAGGGACTTTCACAATAGCATTTAATCATTTCTTCCCTGCTTGACTTTATTTTCAAAAGAATCCTTTTATTTAAAAAAACACAAAAAACAAAAAACCCCATAGTTCTCCCATGCTGGATCTCAGAAAATTGTGGTTCATTCAAGCTCACCACTAAAGGGGGTATGACCCAGGCGTCCACAACACCCACTATCCCAAATTAGACATGCCTCCAAGCATGTTTCTGAGTGCTTCCATTAGAAAGTGTTCATCATACAACAAGGTGACCTCTCTGAGGCCAAACACAACCAAACTGGCTAGTTCAGGAGGCTGCACCCCATCACTCTGTGTAGTGATCATTTGGGGTAAATGAGGAAGCTCTTTAGTTTTATAGTGACAGAAAAGGATTGTTGCCCAAGAAAAACCTAGGACCAGCAAAAATCTTAAATGCAATATTTGACATTATTGTGCTAAGAATTAGGCAGCCATTTCCCAAAATGGAATGTTCCTCACTGGCCACAGAAACCCTTCGGGCTGAGCGTAATGCTGTCTGCTTGCCTCTCTCGCTTTGTCCAATATCTCCTCTCTCAGCTGCCAGTCTGCACCCATCAAGTTCTGATCCCTTTGTTATGTTAAATTTTCCAACCCCTCAAATGAGGCTTCAGATTTACCTTTCAAGATCCAAAAGTGTTAAAAATTATATTGAGGAGACCCTGCTTTTATAAAGGACCTCATATCCAGGGTTTCTTTATGTAGCAACCAAGAAATAATGGAGTGAATCAGCCGGCATTCTTAGGCAGCGCTCCTAAGCAGACCCATTAGAGCCCATTCAAAGTTGGGAGTGGAGAGAGTATTGTTCTGGAAACAACCACCCGACAATGAGCATTAATCAAGCGCTTTCTATTCATCGGCCACTAGACTAAGGCATCTTTCTTTCCTCTACCATCTCGTTCGGTCTTCACAACAACTCCGAGGTTATAGTAGAAAAACACTGTCCCAAACCTGGTCTGTGTGATGTAGTTCATAGCCTCCTTCCAAAAAGATACTGGGATTTTACTCATCAAATATTTAAGCAGTACCCTGATTAGCTTTAATGAGATTAAGACGCCTGGGGGAATCATCACCCACCCCACAGCTGACTAATCAGTCAAGAGTCTGGCGGCCATTTCTAATGACTTATTTTCCTTTCAATAATCAACGGAACAAGGATAATCTGCTTATTGTCTTTTCCTGTAAAATATCTTTACCAAAAGCGAATCCTCCTTGGCCTGTAAGAGGATTTTCCCCCCCTCGTTGCAATGTTTTCATAAAATTTTGGACACGCGCTCATAACCCAATTGCCTGAACGTTTTTTAATAAGTAGATACTATTATTTCACCATTTAACACATAGTATGCAGTCCTAGATAGAGCCAGAGCGTGAAGATTGATCCGTCTCATCTGAAACCC
Source organism: Ursus americanus (assembly GCF_024610735.1). Classification (NCBI taxonomy): domain Eukaryota; kingdom Metazoa; phylum Chordata; class Mammalia; order Carnivora; family Ursidae; genus Ursus; species Ursus americanus. Next base: position 13,174,858 of record NC_142136.1, on the reverse strand, counting down.
AGGATTTTAGCGACTATTTTTCGTCCTTCCCAAGCAAATTGCCTTCTCATTCCTTCAGTCCTCATACCATAAAATTTGTGACAGTCAATCCCACTTGCCTGCTGAAACCTCTCTCTCAAAGTCTTGTCAGGATGTCAAGCATGTCCTTGGGAAAAGCCAAACTCAGATTGTCCCATTTTGCCTCTGGTGAGAAAAATCTCCAAACGGGGAGGGTCGACTGGCTGAGCAGGCTTCCTCTGTGTCTTCTGTGGGTTACCCTTCGTGTCGAAGTTCTCCTTTCCCTCCGTAACCGCCACCAACACACGGGCCTTAGAGGGCAGGTCCCCTTTAATCTCCTGGCTTCCACGGAGACTAAGATTCTCAGGCTTTTATCATGGCTGTGACCTGCCCTGAACACTTCAACCAACATTTACTCAAGGCTGGCCCTTACGGAGAAGGTGGTCCTATCAAGCCAGAGATGAACTCAAAGCAAACTCTTACTGATGGGGAATATTAAAATGATACATTCTCCTGCATGTGGGCCAAGTTCTGATGAGCTTAGCTTTTGAAGGTTAACTGTGACTTTGAGTAAGACAACAGAGATGGCATTTTGGTTCGGGAGAAGTCAAATCAAGCTACTTATCACCTTCTGCAGAACGCTCTTAACCCAGAGTGGAATGTGGGAAGAAATGTGGAGTACCAATGGTAAACAGGTCTGTTCTGGTCTCAAAGTGTCAGCTCTCTTTAAAGAAAACAAGCCCAACAGTTGAGAGCTTTTTTTTTTTTTTCTTTTTTGAGAGAGAGGTGGCCATTCCCCCCTGACACTGAAAAGGAAGGGTTATTTCTTTTCTTTTTCCATTCTCCCCTCTATTTCTAATCTATTAATATTAAAGGACTTGAATGCTGTTTTGACTAACCATGAGGTTTTTTATCTATGGGAACATGATTCCAATGGGTTTCTTTTACAGGAAGATGAACTCCCAACTCTCATACAGAGAAGCTTCAGAATGATGAATCGGATGACACGAGAGGCTTCCGGAAAAACACCTCTGTGGACACGTGCCAGGCAAGCTCTGTGATGGAGGACAGTCCTTCGTTACTTTACAGCATTACCAACGTCACGCTGGTAGTCTGAAGTGGTCAGAGTGAGCTATACAGCCGATTTGGCCCAGATTCTAAGCAGGAAGTGGCCATTGTAACCAACATGTAACCTCTCCCTCCCATGAACTCAAGGATGCTGACCCCAGGGATAGAGCAATTGGTGGAGAGAACATGGGCAGGACTTTTTCATCATATTAAAGAAAAACTTGCAAGGTCAAGGAATCAAATATTATCCCTTTAACTAGTATAGAAAGAAGCACGAGCACTTGGCAGAGCACATGGAGGGAAGGAAAGACTACACGATGACTGTCCAATGTGAATTTTGTTTTGTATTAGCCATGACTGAACATCACCTGGAGATAATAGCAATATTTTCAAAGTCCCGTCTAGTGCAGAATGTCATGAAATAAGACATCATGGGACACGTGGAAGAGAATTGGTGGAACTTAGACAATGCAAGAGGAGAAGGTCTGAGGATCCACCAGAATAAAGACCTTTCCCAAAACACACTGCTTAAGGCTTTTCCTCAGAGTCTTTGTAAGAACTGAAAGTTTATATAAAAATCCGACTGTATATAACATTCAAAGATGTATAGGTTTATATATGTATATATACATATATGTGTATGTATTTATGTGTGTTATGTGTGTGTATCATATATGTGTGTATATATTGTATATGTGTATATATGTGTGTGTGCATGTGTGCCTAATTAAATATAAAGTAATTCTCATTCCAACCATTCTCAAAAAAGTGCTTTGATATTTTCATGAAGTATTAAGTTTTTAAAAATCCTCACTGTTGCATATACAGGCATTGAGCAGGACAGCATCTACCTGATTATTACACTCAGGATTTTATTGCCCAGAGTTGATTAAAAAGCTAAACAGCCTCCCTTTCAAATCCCTATATTAATATAACTTTCATTTCTTTGGGTTGATAGCATGTTCCATGTATCATGGACACTACACACACACTCAGTGACATAGTGACTGATAGAGATCGGAAGTAAAATATATATATTTTTTTACTTCAGATCCATGTCAGTTAAAATTTAGCAGCTATTTGCTCTCCTCCTAAAAAGGTAAAAACAATCTTTCTACAACGTCTCCGCTCTTATAGATTGTGTCCTCCAAAAAATCCCAACTCCTAGCACCTGTGAACTTAGTTACAGATGTAACCACGTTAGGATGAAATCATGCTGGTTTAGGGTGGGCCCTAAATCCAATGACTGTAAAGGAGAAATTTGGAACTCGAGGTCCACAGACAGAAGATGACTCCCGTGATGAGGGAGGCATCCACTGGAGCGAGGCAGCTGTGAGCCCAGGAATGCCCAGAGTGGCTGGCAATAGCAGAAGCCAGAGGAGGTGAGGAAAGATCCACCTCTGGAGCCTTCAGAGGGAGAGTAGCTCTGCTGTCACCTTGATTTTGGACTTCTGTCCTCCAGAACAGTCAGAGCCTAAATTGCTATGGTTGCAACCTAGTTGGGGTAAGCTGTTACAGCAGCCCTAGGAAATGAACACAGCCTCTTGTACTTGAAATCGCACCATGATCTATGGATAAAAGCACAAACCCTACAGAACAGAAGCCGCTGAACATACGTGTGGGCAGCAAAGAATACGGCCCCTTGCAGAACACTCCTCACAGGAAGAGGCTTGGTACCATGACTGTCTAATCAGTTCTCTGCACACCAGTGATCTGATTCGTGGATGGAAATTCTTCTCTAGACTTTCTAGGTCAATATCATATTCTGACTTCTTGCTTTCTTATGCTGGAATATAGTGTGTGGGGTGCTCTCTGTGTTACGCCCTTCAACGGGTTGCCATGAAGCTCAGACAAAGACTGAAACAGGACGGAACATTATGCCTTGGATCTGAGAAGAAAATATAGGATGGCTACACAGGGAAAGTTTTACTCCTCATGAGCACTAAAACTTTGTCTTCTGTGATTCAAGGGAGAACCAGGAGGAATATAGAACTAGGCTTTCAGATAGAATTTTCTGCGTCAATAATCTACACCACCCAGCATGAGAGCCATGAACCACATATAGCTACTGAGCGTATGAAATATGGCTGGCATGACCCATGACTCGAATGTCAAATGTAATTAATTTAAATTTAATTTAAATTAGCACAGATCTAGAGTCTAAATGATATGGTAAAAAGAGACTAGAAGGGTGAAGCCAAATAGAGGACTCAAAATGAAACAAAACAAGAATCCATTCAAATCAATTCTGGTAAAAATTAACAGAAAACAACAGTCCGGGTAGACTAAACAATGAAGTTAACAGACAATTACCTCTCTACCCTCTCCACGATCACATTTACCCAATATAAAGCAACTGGCCAATAGAGCTAAGTGAATAATAATTTTAAAAAGACTGTCTGTAATCACTAATCAGATTAGCCAAAACAGTTGATCTTGTAAACTCAATAGCTACAGGCTTCCTGGATTAAAAAAGAAAATTAGAAAGAATTTTTCTCATGTGCAAAAAAATAAAGACTTTAAAGAGGTGAGGGTGTAAGTTAAAAATTCAGTGGAAGAAAAAGAGAAGATGAAAGCTTCCAGGAATAACCCAAAAAAGTCATTAGCTTTTTAATAGTGAAAGGAAAACAAGGACAAGAAAGAAGGAGACGGGAATGAGGAGGAAGGGAGTGGTTGGAAAAGAGAGGGAGAGAGGGAAGCAAAAGAAGGAAAACACACACACACACACACACACACACACACACACACACGAACCCTGATCTGTACATTGAAAAGCTGCTGGCATTGGGAGGACGCATTTGAGAGGGCCTCGAAGAGTGAAGCGCTGTTACTGCTTTTGAAAAGAAAATCCCAAGATAGATGGCGTGAGGAAAGGTCATGGATGGAGATATATGAACAGAAAGATGCCAATGCCTACAGGCCAGCTAAATTCAACCTGAAAATCACCAAAGTCTGAGGCACACGATAACTGAATTTGAGATCCAACATCCAGCTGAGAAACTCACAACAGTGTACAGGTAATTTGCAGTATTTCCTGAGCTCACCATCAAAACCAGGAATCCCATTTCTGTGATCATTTGAACACAAGAACACTTTGAATCTGGGCAAAAATACTCAATTAACGTTGTTAAAACAATATAGTGACATCCATTTGTTGGGGGAAGTTTGTATATTGCTTGAGTCTAAAGCAGAGAGGGAATGGGATCAGTATTATCTCTCAGGAGTGGGATGGTGAAAATACGCCCTATTTTGGAAAATGAAATCAAAAGATGGCATGAAATCTTGTAACAAATTTAGTCCCTGTTACGTATTGAGAAACTATTAAATTATGTCAAATTTTATTGCATTTTTAAAAACCTAGAATCCATGACGTGGGTGATTAATTAACCAAGGCTGTGTTCTGGCTGGTTTTTTCCATAGTTCTGCTAAATCAGAAAATTCATTGAATATTCACTAAGTGTCAACAGCTGGGAGTGCTATGGGCCTTTATTAAATGACTGCTCAATAAGATAATAAACCACTTATTTAGAGGCAGATATTATAAACACTTGTCAATCATAAAGCAAGTGCACGCTTTTTCATAACCTGTTGATGGATTCGCCCCAGGACCTTTCTCTGGGAATTGCAGCTTCCCTAGCAACAGCTATCATCCTGAGAGATGCAGGTTGGCTCTGCCTTAGTTCCATTCATTGCCCACTCTTGTGGGTTTCTAGAATTTTCCACAGCAGCAGCCCCCATGTCCATACTGTATTATCTTCTTCTTCCTATGGATTTGAAGAAATAACAATGGGTTTAGATATCCAGTTTAACTAGATTCCATTTAAAACAACAAAAAACGATTGGGGCACCTGGGTGGTGTAGTCGGTTAAGCATCTGACTCTTGATTTCAGCTTAGGTCATGATCTCAGTGTCGTGAGATCAAGCCCCATGTCAGGCTCTCCACTCAGCATGGAGTCTGCTTGAGATTCTCTCTCTCTCTCTCCTTTTCCCACTGCTCTTGTAGGCACACACACGCTCTCTCTCAAATAAAATAAATCTTAAAAAAAAAAAAAACTAAAAATGATGAATAAAATAAAAACAAACAAAAATTATCTTAAATACATCCACAAGCTGGCAAAAAAGGTAAGGAATCCTCAGAATAAAAACTAAGTAAAGACAAGAAGCCAGAAACAGGGGTGCCTGGGTGGCACAGTCATTAAGCGTCTGCCTTCGGCTCAGGGTGTGATCCCGGCATTATGGGATCGAGCCCCACATCAGGCTTCCCCGCTGGAAGCCTGCTTCTTTCTCTCCCACTTCTCCTGCTTGTGTTCCCTCTCTTGCTGGCTGTCTCTCTCTGCCAAATAAATAAATAAAATCTAAAAAAAAAAAAAGAAGCCAGAAACAAAAGCAGAGTCAGTTTCCATGTTGGGCATATTTCCCCTGAACTTGAGCCTTGGGGTTCAAGGTCTTGCAAGGTTTAGAAAAGAGGAAGCAAGGACCAGACTCTATTCAAGATGTGATTTAGCAGGAAGCCCCTCCATAATCCCTGGACCCCAAATAAACTCACTCTGGCCTTCTCCCCAGGGAACACTTAGGACCTGCACTGTCTAGAGCCTTGTCACGGAGTTGAAGGGGAAAGTCTCCCCTAAAAATCTGTGACCACATGTCGGCCTTCACATGTTTACAACCCTAATTCACACGACCTTATGTTGTCCAAAAAACATCAAGTCAGAAATGGTGTAGGGACACCTGGGTGGCTCAGTCCACTAAGCATCCAACTCTTGATTTTGGCTCAGGTGATGATCTCAGTGTCATGAGATCTCTCTCTCCCTCCACTCCCCACCCCTGCCTCATGTTCACATGCATGCACTCTCTCTCTTAAAAAAAAAAAAACGTAGTTTAAGGTGATCACGGAATGGCAGTAGTGCCAGTTCCCCGGCAGAACCAAATATAATTCTCTTCTGAAAGAACTACCTTCATTCCCAGACAAAGGAGGTAAAATATTATCTGAGGGAGAACAGCAAATTGGAAGACAGAGCTGAATAAGATGTACAGAATGAAACAGAGATAAAGAGATGGGAAACATGGAAGAGAATTTAAGGGTCCTGGAAGACAGAACGAGAAAGGCTAAAGGAGGTCTAAGGTGAGTGCCGGAGGGGAGAGAGAAACAATCAGGTAGAAATGATACTTAAAGACAGAGTAGCTGAGCACACCCATGCAACTATAAATATGAAGCAGGATAAATATAAAGAAATTCACTTTGGTACAGCAAAATGAAAACTGAATAACCATGAGAAGATGCTAAAAGCCTCGGTCGGGAAGAGACACAGCCTTCCCGAGACTAGCGCTTAATTGGACAGCTCACTTCTTAATGGCAACTGTGGGAACCCAAGAACAACATACAGGGACGAAGGACTGGGAGAAAACAAACACCAACGTAAAACGTTTAGATAGTAAGGAAAATTCTGGAGACTATTCTTCAGGCAGAACACAATGATCCCAGGTAGAAAGTCTGAGATAAAAGAAGGATTAAAGAACAAAGGATATGGAGAATGTGGTTAACCCAACACTAATATTGGCTTAATTAAATTAATTAAAATATCTTGTGGTGCTAGAAAATATAATACATGACAATAACATATAAGGTGGGAGTGGATAATCACCTTGGTTTCCTGGGTTTGGGGAGGAGGATAAAAACACTGATTGACTATAGTGTATACAACTTCTAAAATACAAGAGGAAGGGAGGCATGAGTGGCTCAGTTGGTCAAGCGACTGACTCTTGATTTCGGCTCAGGTCATGATCTTGGGGTCATGAGATCAAGCCCGCATTGCACTCCCTGCTCAGCAGGGAGTCTTCCTCTCCTTTTGCCCCTCCCTCTGCTTGCACGATCTCTCTCAAATAAATAAATAAAATCTTCAAAAAATAAAATACAAGAAGGAGAAGGCAGAATAAGAAAGTAATAATGAGCCTAGAAGAAGGTAACAAAAGAGAAGAAATGAAGCCCAGCATAAGGAGGACAACCTCCTACACGGTTGGTGGGAATGCAAGTTGGTACAGCCACTCTGGAAAACAGTGTGGAGGTCCTTCAAAAAGTTAAAAATTGAGCTACCCTATGACCCAGCCATTGCACTACTGGGTATTTACCCCAAAGATACAGACGTAGTGAAGAGAAGGGCCATATGCACCCCAATGTTCATAGCAGCATTGTCCACAATAGCTAAATCATGGAAGGAACAGAGATGCCCTTCAACAGATGACTGGATTAAGAAGTTGTGGTCCATATATACAATGGAATATTACTCAGCCACCAGAAGAGATGAATACCCACCATTTGCATCAACATGGATGGAAGTGGAGGGGATTATGTTAAGTGAAATAAGTCAAGCAGAGAAAGACAATTATCATATGGTTTCTCTCATCTATGGAACATAAGAACTAGGAAGATCGGCAGGGGAAGAAAGGGATAAAGAAGGGGGGTAATCAGAAGGGGGAAAGAAGCATGAGAGACTATGGACTCTGAGAAACAAACTGAGGGCTTCAGAGGGGAGGGGGGTGGGGGAATGGGATAGACTGGTGATGGGCAGTAAGGAGGGCACGTATTGCATGGTGCACTGGGTGTTATACGCAACTAATGAATCATCAAACTTTACATCAGAAACCAGGGACGTACTGTATGGTGACTAACATAATATAATAAAAAAAAAAAAATTTAAAAAAAAAAGGAGGACAAACGCAAGCACAAAATAACCTGGTAAAAAGAAACGGCATTTATACATTCAGTAGCTCTACCAAACATTAACAGACCTAATTCTTTAGTTACGAGGCAAAAGATGATCAGGTTGGGTTTATAACATGTAGTTAATGTGCTTTTTACAGAGGTGCTCTGAGATACTTAAATCATTAAGATTGAACACAGGCAGATGGGAAAAGATATGCCAGATAAACATTATCTGAAAGAAAGCTAGTATAGTTATATTAATATCAGCCAAAATAGGCTTACTATTGAGGCAAAGATTAGTGTGTTGACAATATGTGCTTCCTTTTTCCCACAGCGAAAGGTCAGTAGAAAGCTTCACATCCGCACCATGTGCTAAATATCTTTTTCTTCATTCTTTGACAAATTCAGGCAACATTTTTCCTTCGGAAAACCCTAACATCTCTCTCTCTCTCAAAAATTACTTTAAATTCTTTTTCTTTTCTTTTCTTTAAAAATATTTTTTTTGGCATTCACTCTGGAGGAAAGTGCTCTATGCTGAAAACAAGTCGTCCTAACTTTTCCGTATGTTGCCTAAATCTGTGATCACCTGGCCTTGCGGCTTTGAATTATCATCGCTTTATTCCATTCCCATGCCTGATTTATTTTATTTATTTTTTTTTAATTTATTTATTTATTTATTTATTTTTAATGAGTTTTTATTATATTATGTTAGTCACCATACAGTACATCCCCGGTTTCCGATGTAAGGCTCGATGATTCATTAGTTGTGTATAACACCCAGTGCACCATGCAATACATGCCCTCCTTACTACCCATCACCGGTCTATCCCATTCCCCCACCCCCCTCCCCTCTGAAGTCCTCAGTTTGTTTCTCATAGTCCATAGTCTCTCATGTTTCATTCCCCCTTCTGATTACCCCCCCTTTCTTTATCCCTTTCTTCCCCTACCGATCATCCTAGTTCTTATGTTCCATAGATGAGAGAAATCATATGATAGTTGTCTTTCTCTGCTTGACTTATTTCACTTAGCATTATCTCCTCCAGTGCTGTCCATGTTGTAGCAAATGTTGAGAACTCGTTCTTTCTGATAGCTGAGTAATATTCCATCGTATATATGGACCACAACTTCTTAATCCAGTCATCTGTTGAAGGGCATCTCGGCTCCTTCCACAATTTAGCTATTGTGGACAATGCTGCTATGAACATTGGGGTGCATATGGCCCTTCTCTTCACTACGTCTGTATCTTTGGGGTAAATGCCCAGTAGTGCAATGGCTGGATCATAGGGTAGCTCAATTTTTAACTTTTTAAGTGACCTCCACACTGTTTTCCAGAGTGGCTGTACCAACTTGCATTCCCACCAACAATGTAGGAGGGATCCCCTTTCTCCACATCCTCTCCAACAATTGTTGTTTCTTGCCTTGTCTATTTTTGCCATTCTAACTGGCGTAAGGTGGTATCTCAGTGTGGTTTTGATTTGAATTTCCTTGATGGCTAATGATTTTGAACATTTTTTCATGTGTCTGTTAGCCATTTGTATGTCTTCATTGGAAAAGTGTCTGTTCATATCTTCTGCCCATTTTTTGATTTGTTTATTTGTTTCTCGTGTATTGAGTTTGAGAAGTTCTTTGTAGATCTTGGATACCAGTCCTTTATCTGTAGTGTCATTTGCAAATATCTTCTCCCATTCCGTGGGCTGCCTCTTAGTTTTTCTGACTGTTTCCTTGGATGTGCAGAAACTTTTAATCTTGATGAAGTCCCATAAATTCATTTTATCTTTTGTTTCTCTTGCCTTTGGGGATGTGTCATGAAAAAGGTTGCTTTGGCCGATGTCGTAGAGGTTGTTGCCTATGTTCTCCTCTAGAATTTTGATGGATTCCTGTCTCACATCGAGGTCTTTCATCCATTTGGAGTTTATTTTTGTGTATGGTGTGAGATAGTGGTCAAGTTTCATTCTCTTGCATGTGGCTGTCCAATTTTCCCAGCACCATTTATTGAAGAGACTGTCTTTTTCCCACCGGATGTTTTTTCCTGCTTTATCAAATATTAGTTGCCCAAAGAGCCGAGGGTCCATTTCTGGGCTCTCTATTCTGTTCCATTGGTCTATGTGTCTGTTTTTGTGCCAGTACCATGCTGTCTTTGTGATCACAGCTTTGTAGTACAGCTCGAAATCCGGCATTGTGATGCCCCCAGCTTTGTTTTTCCTTTTCAACAGTTCCTTGGAGATTCGGGGCCTTTTCTGTTTCCATACAAATTTAAGGACTGTTTGTTCCAGTTCTTTGAAAAATGTCCTTGGTATTTTGATCGGGATAGCATTGAAAGTGTAGATTGCTCTGGGTAGCATGGACATTTTAACTATGTTAATTCTTCCGATCCATGAGCATGGAATATCTTTCCATCTTTTTATGTCTTCCTCAATGTCTTTCAAGAGTGATTTATAGTTTCTAGAATATAGGTCCTTTACGTCTCTGGTTAAGTTAATTCCAAGGTAACGTATGGTTTTTGGTGCTATTGTAAATGGGATGGATTCCCTAATTTCTTTCTTCGGTCTCGTTATTCGTGTATAGAAATGCAACTGATTTCTGAGCATTTATTTTGTATCCTGCCACGTTACTGAATTGCTCTATAACTTCTAATAGTTTGGGAGTGGCTTCTTTTGGGTTTTCCATATAGAGTATCATGTCATCTGCAAAGAGAGACATTTTGACTTCTTCTTTGCCAATTTGAATACCCCTGATCCCTTTTTGTCGTCTGATTGCTGTTGCAAGGACTTCTAGTACTATGTTGAATAATAGTGGCGAGAGTGGGCATCCTTGTCGAGTTCCTGATCTTAAGGGAAAGGCTTCCAGCTTTTCCCCATTGAGAATAATATTTGCAGTAGGCTTTTCATAGATGGCTTTTATGAGATTGAGAAATGTACCTTCTATTCCTACACTCTGAAGGGTTTTAATCAGGAAAGGATGCTGTATTTTGTCCAATGCTTTTTCGGCATCGATTGAGAGGATCATATGGTTCCTGAGTCTTTTCTTGTTGATATGATGAATCACGCTGATTGATTTGCGAATATTGAACCACGCTTGCATCCCAGGTATGAATCCCACCTGATCGTGATGGATAATCCTTTTAATGTACTGTTGGATTCTATTAGCAAGTATCTTGTTGAGGATTTTGGCGTCCATATTCATTAGGGAAATCGGTCTGTAATTCTCCTTTTTGATGGGGTCTTTGCCTGGTTTGGGGATCAACGTAATATTGGCCTCATAGAATGAATTTGGTAGCTTTCCTTCTGTTTCTATTTTTTGAAATAGCTTTAGGAGAATAGGTATTATTTCTTCTTTGAATGTTTGGTAGAATTCCCCAGGAAAACCGTCCGGGCCTGGAGTTCTGTTATTTGGAAGGTTGTTTATCACTGACTCAATTTCTTCATAATTAATTGGCCTGTTTAAGGAATCAATTTCTTCCGGTTTCAATCTTGGTAGTTTATAGGTTTCCAGGAAGGATTCCATCTCTTCCAGATTGCTTAGTTTATTGGCATATAGCTGTTGATAAAAATTTCTAATAATCCTTCCAATTTCAATGGTGCTCGTCGTGACCTCTCCTTTTTCATTCATAATTTTAATAATCTGGGTCCTTTCTCTTTTCTTTTGGATAAGTCTTGCCAGTGGTCTGTCAATTTTATTGATTCTCTCAAAGAACCAGCTTCTAGTCCTGTTGATCTGCTCTACTGTACTTCTGGTTTCTGCTTGATTGATTTCAGCTCTAATTTTGGTCAACTGCTTCCTCGTGCGTGGATTAGGCCTGTCCCTCTGTTGCTGTTCCAGCTTCTTGAGGTGAGAATATAAAAAATGCATTTTAGATTTTTCTATTCTTTTGAGTGAGGCTTGGATGGCTATGTATTTCCCCCTTAGGACTGCCTTTGCAGTATCCCATAGGTTTTGGATGGTTGTATTTTCATTCTCATTGGTCTCCATAAATTGTTTAATTTGATTTTTGATTTCCTGGTTTATCGAGTCATTCCTGAGCAGGATGGTTCTTAGTCTCCAAGTGTTTGAGTTTCTTCCAAAATTTTCCTTGTGGTTGAGTTCCAATTTCAGAGCGTTGTGGTCTGAGAATATGCAGGGGATAATTTCAATCTTTTGGTATCGGTTGAGACCTGTTTTGTGTCCCAGAACATGGTCTATTCTTGAGAATGTTCCATGGGCATTAGAATAGAATGAGTATTCTTTGGTTCTGGGGTGTATTGTTCTATATATATCTAAGAGGTCCAACTCGTCGAGTATGGCATTCAAAGCCTTTGATTCTTTGCTTAGTTTTTGCCAGGGTGTTCTGTCTATTTCTGATAGTGGAGTGTTGAGGTCCCCTACTATTAATGTATTTTTATTTATATGTCTCTTTATTCTGGTTAAGAGTTGGCTTGTGTATCTTGCTGCTCCCCTGTTGGGGGCATATATATTTATAATTGTCATATCCACTTGTTGAATACTTCCCATAAGAATAATATAGTGCCCTTCTGTGTCTCTAACTATAGTCTGTAGTTTAAAATCCAATTTATCTGATATGAGAATTGCTACCCCAGCTTTCTTTTGAGGTCCATTTGCGTGAAAAATGGTACTCCATCCCCTTACTCTCAGTCTGAATGCATCTTTGGGTTTGAAATGAGTCTCTTGTAGACAGCAAATGGATGGGTCATTTCTTTTTATCCAATCTGCAACCCTGTGGCGTTTTATGGGATGGTTCAAACCATTTACATTAAGGCTGATTACTGAGAGATATGATTTTAATGTTGCCATGTTGCCAGTAAAGTCTTTGTTTGTATTGGCTGTGACTTTCTGTTCTGTATCACTCTTGGGGCCTTTTTACTTTTATAGAACCCCCCGTAATATCTCCTGTAGGGCTGGTTTCGTGGTTACGAAATTGGTTAGTGACTGGCGATTCTGAAATGTCTTTATTTCTCCATCAATTCTGAATGACAGCCTTGCTGGATAAAGGATCCTTGGCTGCATGTTTTTCTCTGAAAGAGCTTTAAATATGCTCCCCCAACCCTTTCTCTCATTCCAGGTCTGTGTAGACAGGTCTGATGTAATTCTGATGCCTTTGCCTTGGTACGTGAGAAATTTCTTTGCCCTGGCCGCTTTCAATACTGTATCCTTGCATCTAATATTTGCGAATTGCACTATGACGTGACGTGGCGTAGGTTTGTCGTGGTTGAGCTTGGGAGGGGTCCTCTCTGCCTCTTGGACACGAATGTTTGTTTCCCTTGCTAGATTAGGGAAGTTTTCAGCTACAATTTGTTCAAATATCTCTTCTAGACCTCTGTTTTTCTCCACCCCCTCGGGGATGCCGATGATTCTAACATTGGATCGTTTCATTGAGTCAGTAATCTCCCGTAACCTACATTCGTGGGCGTGGATTTTTTTAAGACCAGCTTCTATTTTCATTTTTTCCTCTATTAACCCATCCTCCAATTCACTAACCCGTTCCTCTGCTTCTGCGACCCTGGCCGTCAGAGCCTCTAGTTTTGCCTGCATTTGGCTCATAGAATTTTTAATTTCTGTCAGATTCGCTCTCATTTCTGTCCTTAGGGATTCTATATTCTCAGTAAGCTTTTCGTTAATAGTTTTTTCAATTCTACTCATCATTTTGACCATCGTTACTCTGAATTCCATTTCTGATAATTTGGTTACATCCATATCCATTATTTCTGTGGCAGAGGCCACAGAATCACTGTCTTTTCTTTGCTGGGGGGGGTTTCTCCTTCTTGTCATTCTGATGAAGAGAGGTTATGGGGTTTCCAGAGCCCAAATTATTGACTGGGTCCCAGGCCGTGCCCCTTGTTTTATAGGGATCTTAGGGATGTGGGCTTCTTCTTTAAAGATTTTATTTATTTATTTATGTGGCAGCCAACCAGCGAGAGAGGTTACAGAAGCAGGGGAGCGGGAGAGGAAGAAGCAGGCTCCCAGCGGAGGAGCCCGATGAGGGACTCCTTTCCGGAACGCTGGGATCACGCCCTAAGCCGGAGACAGGCGCTCAATGACTGCGCCACCCAGGCGCCCGGGTTGTGGGCTTCTTGATTTTTCAGCCTGCCTTCTGGGGGAGGGGCCTGCCGCGCCGATACTCAGGCAACCCTGTTTGGGTAGAGTCTCCGTGTCTCCTGCGAGGGGGGATGGGGATGGGCACTCCTTGAGCCGGTATTTCCAGGCTTTTGTTCTCTGGCGGCTTTCCCTGGCGGTTTGCTGTGCCTCTTCTGAGAGTCAGAGCAGCAGCGGCCAAATTTCAGCCTCTGTCACAGAACAGAGGGATTGCGGCCCGTTCTCTACTAATGTTCTGGCCACTTTAACTCTGTTTCTGTTGGTGCTGCTCAACCCTGCAGCGTCCCGGGATGTGCGCCCCACACCCGGCGTCCCAGCCCTCACTTCCAGGGCCGGCGCGTCTCTGTCCTTTGTGTTTCTAATGCCGCCAGCCGCCAGCCGCCCCGCGCGCGCGCTCCCGGATCTCCCGGTCTCAGTCTGGATCCAGTGAGCGCACCGGGATTCCGGTGATCCGCAAGATGCCTGGCGGCGCGTGCACCCAGCTCACGGTCTCAGTCTGCTGTTTTGCGGGTGCCGTTCGCGAGCCTTGCCCGCTCCCCCATGCAAGCGGCTACCGCTTCCCGGCACCCAAACATGGCGGCTCCCTCCCCCTTCCGTTTATCTTCCGATATCTGTGCACAGTTTCATGGCTCCCCGCTTCGTACCTCAATACTCAGCGCTGGAGATGTTCATTTGTAGAGATCCAGATGCGTCTTCCTGCGTCTCAGGCTGGTTCCGTGGTTGTTCAGGCTGGTCTGGTACCTATCCAGCTCGACTCGGAGGACCGGCTGAAAACGGTGTCTCCTACTCCTCCGCCATCTTAACTCCCCTCCCTGATTTATTTTAATAGCACCACCCTTGATTTCTACAACTTTGGCTTAGAGTCCACAGATTTCCCCCTAAATTGAGTCTCCATTGTTTGGATTCACGGTGTTCACTCATGGTCCAACTCTCTCATTAGGTTGCAATACATTTTCAGGTGAAATCAATTAACTTTTGATGAGCTCCTAATGGTTTTGTGGTATTTTAAATTACAGCCATGGCTTCAATTCATTGAAAGCTTTCATTTTGGGGGGTACGTACTATTCACCTGAAACCCTTGTTCCATTAAGCTAGCTGAGCTTGACCTTGTATTTCACGTTAAGTTCATCTTGTTTTTCTGTTGTAGCTTGGACTAATATGTTTGAGCTTCTTACTTTTTGTTTTACTCTGGTTCCTCAAAGGTCAAGGATATTCCATTGTTTGATCAGATAACAGGTTTTTCCCGCTGATTTTTATGTCCTATATGTCATGAGGTTGGTGGCCCCATTCTAAGTTTTCCCCAACAGTGTATTATGCACAAGGTTGACTGCCTTTTTGCTGCAGTCATCATTACCAACTCAGGCTTATTAAGCATGTAGGGACTATATCAACATGGTGCTTATAAGTCGGTGAGTCTCCGTTCTCAGTTACCATCAGTTGCCTGGCATTGAGTCAAGGGTCAAGAAAGAATGAGATTAACCATGGCAAACAACTATCCCTATGAGGAAGCCCATCTCTTCTGTTGGGGTTCCTCAGCTCTGTAGAAAGAGCATGAGTCTGATCATGATTGGGGTTTGGATTCTGTCACAGAGCAGCTAAGTGAACTTGGGAAGATCATTTAACTTCTTTGAGCCGCAGTTTTCTCTTCTGTGATATGGAGATCATTATTTGCATATTGTGCAGACTAAATGTAACAATGTATAGAAAGTGCTTTACAAGCTCTAATCTGATTAATTAAAACCATTCTGATTAATTGAGTGATAGCAACTCTCCTTAAAACTGAAATTTCCCTCCAAATTAAGACCCCATACTGGGCTTCTAGGAGACCAATCCTACTGACCCTTTCTTTTTTTTTTTTTTTAAGATTTTATTTATTTATTTGACACAGAGAGAGACAGCCAGCGAGAGAGGGAACCAAGCAGGGGGAGTGGGAGAGGAAGAAGCAGGCTTCCAGCGGGGGAGCCCACTGTGGGGCTCAATCCCAGAACACTGGGATCACGCCCTGAGCTGAAGGCAGATGCTTAACGACTGCGCCACCCAGGCGCCCCCCTACTGACCCTTTCGATTCGATGATTAATAATTAGATTTGGGCACTGGCAATCCCCCAGTCCTTGAATCCAGTGAGAGAATTCGGGCAAACTATTCACCCTTCTGCCTATGTGTTTGAGGCATTTTAATAGATGTTTTTAAATAAAAAAGAATTATATTATTTCTTCATAAATCAAATAAGTAAATAAGGTACACTGTGGGAAATGGAAATAAAGGCATTTTAAATTGTCTTTTCCTATTGATTTTGGGCAAATCATTTAACCTCTATGGACCTCAGTATTTACTGTTCTAATCTCCAGTTTCCCCACTTACTTAGGAGGATATTATGAGGGTCAAAATTAGCCCAACATACAGTGGGCATTCACCCCTCCTACCATCATTTACATCAGCTATTGTCTTAGTTGGCCCAGGCTACCATAACAAAAGCCATAGACTGAATGGCTGAAACAACAGAAATTTATTTCCTCACAGTTCTGGAGGCTGGGGAGTCCAAGGTCAAGGTGGCGACCAATGGAGTTCCTAGCGAGAGCTCTCTGCTTATCTTGCAGACGGCTGGTTTCTCATCTTGTCATCACCCGGCCTTTCCTCAGCTTGGCAGCCAGGGGGAGAGAAACATCTCTTCCTCTTTTTGTAAGGCCACTCATTCCATCATGAGGGTCCTAAGCTCATGATCTAATCTAACCTTAATTGCCGTTGAAAGTCCCCATCTCTAAACACCCTCATCATGGGGCTTAGAGCTTCAACATAGGAATTTCAGGAGGAATACATTCAGTTCCGAACAGGGATAGGACTCCTTTTGCTTTTGTTACTGTCACATTCATCATGTCATATATATATATATATATATATATATATATATATATATATATATATATATATATGAATATTCATATATATACATGAATATTGAGAAGAACCTGTTTCTGTGTAAGAGCAGGTCTACAAAACTTGGTAACATATACTGTAAGCAGAATCTAGTTTAAATATTTGGAAGTTTCACCCGTAAGATCTGAACAGATATGACACTGTGACTCCGTTTCTCTCAAACTCTTGTAAGTGATCTTTACTGTCTTCTAGCTTCCCGTGCTGCAAAGAAGAAGTCCGATGCTAGTCTAGTTCTCTCTATGCAACAGCCTTTTTTTTTTTTTTTTGCCTTAGGAAATTTACTAAACTTTCTTTTTCTTTTTGGATTTCAGAAGATTCATTTAAATGGATCTAATATGTCATTATCAGAAAATACCTCCTGGTGTTAATCAGACCCTTTCTATCTGAAAAACCAAGATTTTGTTCAGCACAGGGAGGTTTTATCTACTGGTATTTGTTCTGTATTTATCTTCTATATGCTCCACTTTTCTTTCTCTAACTTAGATTATCTGTGTCTCCGTGTCTGTTGTCTTTTCATCCGTGGTCTTCATCTCTTTGTGCTTTTGCTCTGTAGTGCAGACTGTTCCCTGCGCTCGATCTTTCGGGTGGTCAATTTGATTGTCCTGATGTTCACCTCCTTACTTTTGATGTGGACATGTGTGGTGTGGGGCTTTTCGAAAAGTTCCCAGACATCTTTTTTACATTCTCTTATCTCCTTGAGACTTCTCATTACATTTTCATCAAATTGCTAGTCTGCTTTTCCATTAATTCTGCCTCAGTGTGATCCATGTAATCTAGTCGTTCAAGCTGTCATGTCCATGGAGAGGATTTGTTATTTTCTTTTCTTACTCAGGTCAGTGAGTGTGAGTTTCTTCAGCAACAAAGAGGCAAGTCCAGCTCCTGGGTGTCTGGGGTGGTGGAGAACTGACAGGCAGTGGAAGACTTGGAAGATGTGCTTGCTTCTTTTCCTCCTTGAGTGGGTCAGTAGTGATTAAGTGCATAGGCTGGGACCTTTGGACCGAGATGTAAAACCCCTAGTCTGAAGAACCCCCCAGACACAGGGGGAAGGGAGGTCCTCAGTCCAGTCTTTCTTCTCCCCTCCAGATTTGCCAGCAACCACCAGCTCAGCCTCTAAACAGGAAATGCAATTCTCCTTTGGAAAGATACACTCTGCCCAGCCAACTGGTCCACGTGGATCTCTGTGGTTATGTAGACCCAAAGATATGAAGCCTCTGTAGAACTTACGATAATTTATAAACTTTACATGACCCCCAAAGACTGGAAGCAAATTTTGTTTATAAGGAGTTGAGGGGGAAAAAATGGCAAGTTGAAGGTGTTTATCGTCTTTCTCTCCCAAGAACCTACTACAATGTAAGAAGAAAACTGCAAAGGTGTAGCCAGCAAAAGCAAAGAATAGGACAGATAACATCAAGGGGATGAAATGTGTGTGTGTGTGTGTGTGTGTGTGTGTGTGTGTGTGTGTGTGTGTGTTTTAATGCAAATGAAAAGTAAGGACTTGGGGATTGATTTAGCAAAAGAGAGGAGGCTATCATCTTAAGAGTGGTCACTTTGGAGAGGAGAGTGCACTCACTCTGCACAAGTGAGTCCTGGAAACACACCATGCACAGGGGAGAGACTGAGGCAGGGGTCAGGGGGTGGGCTGAAGGTCTCCATCTGGGAATCCTGGCAAACAGGGACCAGAGCAGCCTGGCACCCACTCTTCAGGCAGAAGACTGACTTCTGGCCCTCTCCTGAAGTCCCACCTACAGAAAATTGTTGGAAAACATAATAATAAAGTGAAATTGAGAGAGGAACTTCCTAATGGCTCAGGAGATTAGACATTGAAATAGGCTTTCAAATAATCCACAGGTCTGGATTTAGAATCTTATTCCTGTGTTCTCTGTGGCTTCCTATTGGAAAACAGATGGTTGGACTAGGTTCATGCATTCATTCAACAAATAAATGTGGAAGGCGTTAGATGCTAGATCTACTTCATGTCTGTCATACTTCTAAGATTATCTTATTTATGGTCATTGGGGGCAGTGGATACTGCATCTGATTATAAACTATTAAATATCAAGATCCATAAGACCTACAATATGTCCTTATTGCCTTTCATGACCCCCAAGTGAAGCAGAAACAAAACAAGGAGACAGTGATTATGTTAATAGTTGGTACTTTGAATATGTCTCTGATAGGGAACTAATAAATGAACTTAATGAAATTAAATGATAAATAACAAAACCATTTAATGCAAGCAGAACTCCTGCAACCTGCTTATTAGAGACAATATCAGAGACAATAATGATGAACGAAATCCCAACACTTTATTCAGTTCATCAGTAATTTATCACAAATGTCTATTTTTGACATTAACAATTTTTCATGCACCACTGGGTACCTCCAGCCCACTAGAGTCTGGATTGCACCACCCCTAGATCGAAGACTTTTCTGGCCAAAGTCACTAGACCATTAACCTTTCAAAAAGAGGCTTTTCTCAGTCTTTCTCTCCCTCTTTCCCTCTGATATAACTCACTCTGGCATCTCTATAGTGTAGGGTCATGTTGACAAGATGTCTCATCTTGAAGTTCTCCCCTAGGCTAGTCTCCTTAACACGTTCATTCTGTTCCACATTTCCTGTCTCGCTTCTGCCTCTGCTGTAGCAATCTTATTCTTGAATCTACTCGTCTTGCCCATCCCTGGAGTGCTGGTCTTTCTTTGTTCCTTGGTTTTCCTAGTCTTTACCTCCATCTATTCCCATAGTTTTGCTCCAATCAATGCATTGGCTGGCAGCATATGGATACAGATCTATAATGAGGCCACACTTTTCTGCTGCAACCCCTGGACCACATAACTAATATATCTCCTACCGGAGCGCCCCCGGGAGGAAGGATAGTGCAGAAGTAAAGAGCGGGGACTCAGGCTGTGTTCAAAATGTCACTCTGCCTGTTTCCTAGGAGTTAAGAGAGAAAAAAAAAAGGCAGGTTGAAGGTGTTTATCATCTTTCTCTCCCAAGAACCTACTACAATGAAAGGATAAAACTGCAAAGGTGTAGTCAGCAAAACAAAGAATGGGACAGGTAACATCAAGGGAATAAAATGGTTTTTCCACATTAAGCAAATGAATTAACCTCTCTGGACTTCTGTTTCATCTGGGAAATTGGAATAATAATAATATTATTACCTATTCTGGTTGTTGTGAGGTGCAATAAATGAGTTATTATATGTGAAGTGCTTAGCCCAGTACATGGCACATGGTAAAGTCTATGTAAAATGTTAGCTATTGTTATCATTATGATTAATTCAGACAAGACATTTAAAAACACATTTAATTTCTCTTCTTTCTGCTTTACTTACCACAGTGATGCTATTCTTCCCCTGGTCTTCTAAACCAAAAATATGAGGGACACCCTCCACTCCTCTCTTTACGT
Organism: Ursus americanus; assembly: GCF_024610735.1. Taxonomy (NCBI): domain Eukaryota; kingdom Metazoa; phylum Chordata; class Mammalia; order Carnivora; family Ursidae; genus Ursus; species Ursus americanus. The sequence continues at coordinate 13,154,663 of NC_142136.1, read as the reverse complement.
TCATTAACAACAGTTGATTTTACTTCCCACGTATTTCTCGGATCAGCCTCCCCCTACCATGCCTCCTGTCGGCTTTATCATCTTACATCTGGACCATTGCAACAGATCTGTAACTGATTATCTTTCCTATTTTCCCTTCTCCCTGTAAAATCATCCTCGGCCTTGAAACCAAAGTGGTAGTAGAAATATGATGATGATGATGGTGATGTTGATGATGGTGATGCTGCTGCTGCTGCTGATGGTGGTGGTGATGATGGTGATGATGGTCGTGATGATGGTGATGATCGTGATGATTAATGGTGATGATGGCGGTAATGATGGAGATGATGGTGATGATTATGGAGATGATGGGGATGATTATGGTGATGATGGTGATGGTGATGATGGTAATGATTATGGTGATGGCGGTGATGATGGTGATGATTATGGTGATGATTATGGTGGTGATGGTGATGATGGTAATGATTATGGTGATGGCAGTGATGATGGTGATGATGGTGATGATGAGGATGATGGTGATGATGGTGATGGTGGTGATAATACACAGTATTTTCAGGCATTTTCTCATTTAATCCCCACAATAAATTGATGAAGCAGATACACTTATTCCGTTGCTTTATAAAACTGAGAAAACAGCATTTGACGGGGTAAGGAACTTGCTCAAGGCTCCAAGGGGGGACCTGACAGTTCCAGAATATCAGTGCCAGCTGTCTGATCAGGGCCAGCACTCCCAGCCTCTGCCAACCACTGGTTCTTTGCTTAGGGCCCTTCACCAGCTACTGATTTCCTGCAGGTGAAAGTGTCTTTCCACAAGGCTTAAAGGCCCTTTATCAGTCCATCTGGGGAAACTTCCCCAGCCTCCTACCCTACTCATATCTTCATAATCCATACTGCACTTATTCCTCAGCAATGCCATACTGCTTATAGTTCCCAAATAACTCATGGTGTATTATTCCTCCCTACCTTTGTAAAAGCTCCTTTTCCCCACTTCTCCATTTGATGATCTACAAAATAACTATTGAGAAAACCTGGCTTCCCTGGCCCTCTGTGACAGGCAAACATTCCCACCTTCTCCTTGCTTTCCTGCCTATGTCTTAATGCATTCTGTTTTGATTGGCTTATAATTTATCTCCCTCAGGAAACTATGAGCTCTCTGAAGGGCAGGGCTGTATCCTCATCATATTCTTAGCACAGTCTTGACACTCAGAAAAAATATTGAATTGAATTGATTTTATTTCAAAATAATGGGCCTGGTATAGACATAAACCGTGTTCAGATGGTTCCATATTAGCGCCTCTCTTTCTAACCTTGTTATCACTGACATAGTTCAGAGTCTGCTCATTGTCCTCCGGGAGAACACTCATCTTGACTGTCTCCATTGTTTACTCTCTAGTCATTATTTCTGTCTAAATTACTCCTCTCCACTGCCGCCTCCCCACCAGCCTCCCCTGTCTATTTGGCCATCTCCGTCCTCCTCTCTTCCTGCAGACGATGAGGCTGGAACTCACAAATAAGCCAATGAGACACTTAGTCTGCAACCCCCATTACACGACAGAAGGGCCTGTGGGGCTAGCTGGGTCGGGCACCCAGGGCAAATGACTTGCTATTGGATCAGCTGAATGGTTACTCACAAGAGACATCCCATTTGAACAAAGAGAACCAAATCAATAGTCACAAACTTGGGGGAGCCGTGTATTTCTCTCCGCATCAATAATATGCCTTTATACCTCTCAACGTTCTAACACTGCAAGTGACGAGGGCTATTGTGACTCATAACAAATGACCCAACAAAGAGATATTGGCTTTTTATAATTGGTCCAAGAAACACTGTCACTCTAGTGACAATGAAATTACTCCAAAGAAGTCTTTTTGCTTTATCTATACATTGCATCATAACCTTTAACATCCATTATTAACAATCCATATTACATGTTGAGCCCGCTGAGAAGGAAATGAACAAAGACTAAAATTTAAAAATCCCTAGGCCTTATAGTTGGCTCTTTGAAACCCCCTCGCTTATAGATTGCACTATCTGTGCAGAACCTTTTGAATGTCCTTTCTTTCTTTCCTTTTTTTTTTCTTTTTAAGGCCTGCAAGATTCCAGCTCCTCAAGACCTCGACACTCAGTGTTCTTAGAGAAGGGAATTGATAGGCTCGGACAGATCTCAAAGTGCTTTTTAGATGTGTATTCATGCTGTATAAAGGTTTAAAATACAGTCTGTAAAATAGTCACAAAACTGGGGATTTTAATTGTGCAGTAATTTTGGAAAACAATCTGATAGTGCATGTTGACGTCTTTAAAATTATCACACCTTTTGTGATGAGCTCTGGGTGTTATACGCAACTGATAAATTATTGAACACTACATCTGAAACTAATGATGTACTAATGTTGGCTAATTGAATTTAAATAAAACATTTAAAATTATCATGCCTTTTGCCTGAGTAACTCTACTTTTAGGACTCAAACCTATGTAAAGAGTCTGAAACAACAGAAATAAGCTTTAATAACAACAAGCTTCATCCCAGTACTATTCAGTGATATAAATAGTAAATAACAACAAAACACTAAATGTCTAAAAATAGGAGAATGGCTAAGTAAATTATAGTAAAGAATAGCCATGTAAATAATGCACTATTTTGGAGCGTACCCAATTGTATTTCAGGTCAGTGCAATTCAACAAGTATGTATTGATTACTTCAAATTTCCAGCATCACTCCAATAGTGCATGATCTAGTGGACAGATATGTATAAAAGAATATTTGAAATAGAGAGCAGTAAGTACCACAAAAGGGTAGAGGGGAGAATGGCAGGTGGGGAAGTAAGTAAGAAGGAGAGCCAGGAACACTTTGTTTGTAGCTGCTGGTCGTACCCTAACACCGTTATTTTGTTTAATACAGTAAATAGTTTATTAGGGGGAAGTTTGGTATACATTGAAGAGGCTTCTAATTGGCTTCTGGAAGGATGATGAAGAGACCTAATGGATGAGGAAGAGTTAGCAACTGAACAGGGTAGCTTAGGGATAAGTATTGCAGGTGGAAGGGCTGGCCCAGGCAAAGGCACAAAAATGGAAGAGGAAATGTGGTTGGAGGCACCGCAGTCAAAACAGCTCGAGTGTAGAGCATCTGGGTCCTGAGCCGGAAGTAGTAGGTCCACGAGACCTGAAGTTTCTTGAAAAGCATGCAGAGCCTTGATGTCATTTAGAGGGTGATGGGAAAGCACTGGAAGTGTTTGTGAACAAACTTCGGGAAACAGAGGTTGAGTGTGGTTTTAGGTATGTTGGGTAGAGACCACCAGGCAGTCAGATGTGGAGGATTGGGGGGTCCAAGGAGAGAGCTGGACCAGACACAAGGGTTTGGGACTCTGACTCCAGCAGAGTCAACAAACATCTTTCTTATGTTTTTATCTCCAACGCCTTGTGAAGTCCAGCTCTCTGGACTAACATTTGGATGGTAACTGAGGCCAAGGGGGTGGACAAGATGAGGGGGAGGGTCACAGTGGGCGTAAAGGGCTTAAGAGAGGGACAGGCAGAGAGATGGAATCCCCAGAGGATACTGAGATGGGCTGGCCAAGAAGAGTGTAGTGTCACAAAATACAAGGAAAAGAATGTTTCAAAAAGTGAGTGAAAGTGTCAAAAGTTGCTGAGCATCAAGTAAGGTAAGAGCTCGAAATATTCTAAGGAAATGAGCAGCAAGGGCATCAGTGACCCGAGCCAGAGCGGTGTGAGCGGAGCCGTGTAGGAGAGCACCGTGGGGTGTGCAGTGGCACAGAAGCAGAGACAAGAAAAGAAGCAATGCTTTCGAGAAGTTTGGCGAGAACATGTGGGAGAGCTCAGACAGCAGCTACAAGGAACTGCTCTGTTGGTGGGGTGATTTTATTTTGTTTGTACTATAAGATGCTGGTATTCAACAACTGGATGCTGATGGGAATGATCTATTAAGGAGAGTGGAAGTTAAGGATAAAGCAGAGAGGATTGATGCATAGTGGCTATAATGAGGTTCTTTGGGGAGGTGAGCAGGAGTGGGATACAGAAATTTAGACTGGAGAAAGGACACCTTTTTACTGGATTTATTTATTGCAAGAAGGAAGGGACAAGGTGGGTGTAGGAGAGTTTGTAGGACTGGAATTTAGAAGTTGGAGGGGGGAGATTTGTCTGACGGCTTCTATTTTCAATAATGCGAAGGGGGTAGGCAGACCTGCAGAGGATGGGGAAGAGGAAGTGGGGAAGTGTAAGAAGAAAGAAGATTGTAGGGGCGCCTGGGTGGCGCAGTCGTTGGGCGTCTGCCTTCGGCTCAGGGCGTGATCCCAGGTCCCTGGGATCGAGCCCCACGTCAGGCTCCTCCGCTATGAGCCTGCTTCTTCCTCTCCCACTCCCCCTGCTTGTGTTCCCTCTCTCGCTGGCTGTCTCTCTCTCTATCAAATACATAAATAAATAAAATCTTTAAAAAAAAAAAAAAGAAAGAAGATTGTAGTCTCTGCTGTGAAAATTGGGAGGATTGATTAGGGACAGAGGAGAAGGCAGGGTAGCCCAGATGATAACCGATCAGCCTAATCGTGTGATTTTCCTCCAGCAGAGTCAACAAACATCTTTCTTACTTTTGTATCTCCAACAACTTGTGAAGAAAATTCAACTAATTTTGTTCCAACTACAAAAATGCAGCCCTCAGAAGATTTACCGTAGGGAGATCCTAGTTAGCCAGGAAATCATTCTCCATTTTCCTAGATGTTTGGAGAAGCATGATAAAAGCCCTGGTGGGAAAAGGAGACGACAGAGAGAAGTTCCATCAGGATTTGCTATGATACGTACTGGCAATCTGCTGATAAGCCTTCAGCAACTGTATAGTGCTTTTTCAGTTAAAAAGGTATTTTTACATATATTAATCCACCTCTTCCTCCTAATAATTTGCTCAAAATCATAGAGCAGGTGGGACTATGTTAACAGCCCCAGGTTTTTCAAACTCCGAGCACTTTTCATTTCATATCCCAGGAGCCTTTCGGACCCCACCAGAGGGGTGTTAGGTGGCATCTGTAAGAAGGATGTATAGCATCTGACCCAAGGATTATTCTATAGTGAGGGTCTAGGGTCTTCTATCATTGATGCCCTCAGATCCATTCTAAACACACACACACACACACACACACACACACACACACAGATGTTGTTATGTTCATCAACAATAACAACAGCTAAAGGGATATGCTCTGCCATGAACTTGCAGACACACCTGCTTGACTCAATGTCAAGAAGAGAAATGAAATTATTTCCTGCTTCCTCTGGACTAAGCCATTTTTTGACCTAGAGAGTAATAGTAAGGACAATCCATGTGTTACAAATAGTAACATTCTCTATCCTCTCTCCATCTGTCTCTCTCTCTCTCTCTCTCTCCTCTGCCCCCTCACATGTCCTTGGGCTACTTGGTGATAAGCAATGTGGTGGAATAGTGCCCTTGAGGAGGAAAACGGCAAGATTCCTTACTCCTTCCCGTATTCCAAGATCTTCTCTCTCCCAGTTTTTCCATCAATTAGAAGTACTACACCCCAGCCAAGTCCCTTTGGGAGGGGGAGTTCCCTTAACCATCAGTATCTCTTTGAATTGTATCGCAAGATACTCATTTTTATCAAGTCATTGGGATATCTTGTACCACCGTGTGGACATTGAGGCTTCCAAACCAATATGAGGTCATTGGTTGACTGTTGTCTTCCATGGTGGTCCTCATCATTGTCAGCAGATCCCCTGCCATGATTACTATCAAAATGCAGGGACTGTGGTAAAGCAAGATCTCTATCTTGCATGAAGAAAAAGCAAACATTATATATATCTGAACTTCATAAGCATTTAATATTTGGTTCCTGGTGATTACATGGAAGAGATTCAAATATAAGTAATTTGTTCCCATTAAAATCGAACAAACAGATTTTGACATGGGCACGGGTGTAATGTCAGGCAGGTGTAGTCCAATTCTATAAATCATTGGTTGTATGAATTTGGTTAAGTTACTTAACCTCTTTGAGTCTCAGTGTTCTTTTGTAAAATGGGGGAAATATCTCCTTCACGGACTTTTGGGAGGATTAAAAGAGATACTACAGGTGAAGCGCGCACACATGTTCAGAGAGTGGTCTCCCGCCCCTTCTCCAGCCCCCTCCCACGTGCTGGAATCAGAAACACTCCACAAAATATTACTTTAAAAAAATGGAAATATTTGGTGAGAAAAATAACTTTGCAGGTGCCCGTGTTATTTTTGTCCTTCTCTGTGAAGACATGACAGGACCGGACCATCTTTTCCCAAAGCCTAATTAGAGTTTTCCCATTACTGTATTTGTGTTTGTTTTCGCTTCTTTTGTTCAAGTTCGGTTTTCAGGCGACCAAAATGAAACGCTCGCCAGAGTCATCATTTGTAGCAGTGATGACACAAATTACATTGTTCTCCAGGGTTTAAAACACCCAGCCATTAAATTTAACTATGTGAGCTTGGCAAATCTTTTCAAAAACAAAGCAGCTGTTTCCCTTTTGTTCATTTTTTTTTTAAAGCCTTGCTCGGGCTTAAAGATGTGCACACTCCCACTGCACACCCAGGGAAATACTGTGAGTGGGCAAATGTATTTACTGGTGGAAAGGCTCACACTGATGGAAAGAGAATGAGGCACCGAATTTTATTTTCAAGTGATTCAATATTTTCTATTCGTTAAAAATATAAAGTGTATGGTGCGCGAGGCACTATTTATCGCACGTCTTTATGAGTAATAAGTTGTTTAATCTCCATAAGGTAGGTACTATTACTCTTCCCACTTTACAGCAGGAGAGATGGCAGCATAGAGAATTTGACAATTGGGCCAAGATCTTGCAGCTCCAAGGAGCAGAGCTGGGGCTGTGGGCCCAGGACGCCTGGTTCCACAGTCCCTATTTTAACTAGGTTCTTCCAACTCTCATTTACTGCCTGTTCTATTTGTTTCATTTATAATTTACCACTTACGTAATAGCCCTCCACCGTTCCCTGCTCATTACAGTAAAGGCCTTGCTGTTACTTCCCTCTGGCGACTACCTCTCTACTCCAACAAAGATGGCATCCCTTAACTGGTCACCACTATCAGAGCTGCCCACAGGCATGCCTCTCCATGGGGTAGGGAACCAGTAGGAAGCTTGACTCTGTCAGTAATTCATAAGAAGACACCCTCAGAACACGGGCAATGTGATCATAGCTGGGAGAGGCCTGGGGAAGAGACCACAGCCACAGACCCAGGTTGTGCCGCCCACAGTGATCATCATCTCAAGTCTCTGTGCTGAGTCCTTCCTGTCTGTGATGCTCTCAGCAACCAGATCTGTTCAGTGTGTAGACGAGCATGGGATTACGTCACTATTGCCACTGGCCAAGACAGGGCCTTCGAGTGAATTAGAAGCACCCCCCCCACCCCCGCACCCCGGCAGATGGCTGGCGAGCGTGTCTGGGCCAAGAGCATTCTCACTTTGGGTCATGAATAGCTTCAGAGATCACCTGCTGTGGTCCTGGCCCAATCACTGGTTCCTCGAAGTGCAACAGTTCAAGCCAACAAAACACTGCCTGAGCATCCACTGACAACCAGGAACTATGCCAGATGCAGGGCAAACAAAGAGAACTATGGCTGGCTCCTTGGCCCCTAAGGTCAATGTCAACAGCAAATGTCAACATAACATTATACAGCAATGATGGATTTATACCTGGTACATCAGAGAGCAGAGAGGGGGGCCACCCATCTCGGGGGGGGGCTTTTTTAGAGAAGGTGCTTGAACATAGTGCTTGGCATATAGTAGTTACTCAATAAGTACATATAGAATGAACACATAAGTGAATAAATGAACAAATGGCATGTGCGCATGCCTTAGAGAAAGCATAGGTCTTGTAAGACAAAAAAAAGAAAAGAAAAAAAAAAGGAGAACAAGATCCCAAAGAGAATAGCATGGGAGAAGCCCAGAGTCAGGAAACAAATCTGTATGTCCGGGGAATGTCAGTTCAAATCCCAAGGAGGGGAGCGGCAGGAGTCGAAGTGAAAGAGTCAGGAGCAAGGCCTTATTTTATGATAAGGAATGGGAACCTGATCCAGTGGGTCAGTGCTTCTCAAACTTTAGCATGTATACAAGTTACATTGAGATCTGACTCTAATTCAGGAAGTCTGGCTGGGGCCTGAGAGCTCTGGCTCTAACAAGCTCCCAGGTACTGCTGCTGCTGGTCCGTGGACCACACTTTGAGTAGCAAGGCCTCAGGAGGCTATGGCAAGCACTGATGGATTTGGAGAAGTAGAATGACATAAGGTTGACCCCGGTAGGCAGTCCATAAATGTCGAATGAATAAGAATATTGAAGTATATGAACAATGATTAATTAAAATTTACTTGATTTCACAAAGGTTATGGGATAAGCATGTTTTGAGTACCTTGAATATACCAGTCGCTGCAGTAGGAACCTAAAATTTTCTCCTCTAATGATAGAAAGGAAAGTCCTGGCTCGAACTGTATCTCCTTTGACTAAATGACTATTATAATTGGACAACGGTTTTGAGTCACTTCCAAGTAGAAATAACCATATTTAAATGAACTCTCAACCAGAAATTTTTAGCATTTGTTAACTGTATATCCTATATATTTTAATAACATAAAAGCATTTCTTTTGAGTCATAAATCTCCAGGCACATGTTAAAAGTCGACTAAGCCACTACTCACATCTTCAATGCTTGTTTTTGGGGTAAGAAATCAGCGTAAGCTTGAATACCTGGTCACCAGCCCACAGCTACCGACTCCTAAAATCAGTCCAGATCTCTGATTTTACATGCAGAATTACACTAGGATCTCCAGTTAGCTAGAGACACCACCTAAAGCTTGGTTGTCTGGAACTATTATTTCCAGAGAGGGCAAGACAGCTACAGCAAATGGTCTGTCTTTTCTGTTCACTTCCTCCCGTGCTGGTCAGACACACTGACGTTCGAAACCACACCTTTTGCTAGAAGACGTCAGAAGGTCTTACGAACATAGGCCTGTGGGTCTTCCAGGGCGCACATGTCATCCCTTATGCTGTCATGCTCAGTAGCATAGAGAGGACTTGGCAGAGGGAAGGAGGAGGGGCAGAGCAGATGCTCAGGCATTAGAGAGCTGTGAGTTCAAATCCCAGCTGTCACTGAGACACATGCTGTGGTATCTAAGTAAACATATTTGACCTCTCTCCTCAACTTTAAATTTAAGGGAATATTATAGAAGATACTCTGGATCTTGGCCTTCATAGCATCTCTTCTTACTCAGGTGGTAACAACCTCCCTCCCATCACATTGTGGAGAGAACACCTACCCCATTCCCTGTCAATCAGAGTACCCTAAGGGAAAGCAAGAGACTCAAGCCAGGGCAAGCAGACCCCCGACCACCACTACCACTGTCATTCGTAGGCCTTGAGCTAGACACCAGAAACATCAGAGGCTGCCAGAAAAAACTATCATTATTCCCTGCCCCCAAGTCACCCAGACTGTCTTGGTTCTTGTTCTTCTTGAAGCCTGGATGCTTAGCTGTTCCCATGGTTCCATGAGCCGAACAAATTCCTTTTTCGATCGAATTAACCAGTGTTGGTTTCTGTTGCTTGCCACAAGGAGCCCTAAGTGATGCAGATACTTCCTGCTGTGAGGCTTAGGAATAACATCCTCAGTTCCTGGTTTAAAGACTCAGTGTCTTGTCCCAAGAACTCATACTAAGGAATAACTTCAGGTTACAACACAGCAATCAATCCTAGGAAGATTTGCAAAGCTCGTGAGTCTCTTAAGCAGACTTGGGGTGTTAAGCCACAGGATTGTCCCCTTGACAGTTTTGTCTGTGGTTTAATTAACTGAGAGGCACAGGAAACTTCCCAGACCAGAAGCATTTTTCCCTACTAGCCTGCCATCGATCCTGAAATTCCCACCTTTCATGTCATGCCTCAAGCTTAATCATAAAGAAACACTTGCTTAAAACGTGTACATATGGTGCTCCCCTGACCTAGTTAAAGGTGTATTATTGGTATATACAGAGTAAGCACTTATGTGTCCTGTCCCATAAATGCAGGGGACAAATGTTTGACCAATCTGGAGAGAAGCTCAAACTCGCTATGCCTAGTGTGTCATTTGTGGTCAAGGTTGGTAATCATAAACACTTACTTTGTTAAAAGATTTTGTGTCTTTTTTAAAGAGACTTTATTTTTAGAGCACTTTCAGGACAGAGAATTTGTGTGTGTATGGACTCTGGGGAACAAACTGAGGGCTTTGGTGGGGGGGAATGGGATAGGCTGGTGATGGGTATTAAGGAGGGCACGTATTGCATGGAGCACTGGGTGTTATATGCAAGTAATAAATCATGTAACTTTAAAAAAATAAATAAATAAAATTAAACTTAAAATAAAATAAAAAATAAAAATAAAATATTTTATTTGGACTTCAATTTTTCCATTAGGATAAAACATAATTATACAGCCCTATGAAATTTTTAATTCATTATATTCCACTGACCATAAGAGAAAATATCAGGATCTTTTCGTAATAAAAGATGACACTTCCCTCAACATTTAGAAGCCTCTAGCCCACCCCTGCAAAGCCCTGGCCGTTCCCTCTGAGTGAAGCCGGAAGTCTTGTGTGGCTCGCTCCAAACTCAGCCTATTTATTATTTATTTGTTATATATCAGAAGCACACTTCCTCTGGAGAGCTCAAGGCCATGTGCAAAGGACTTTCGTCTTCTTAGTTATAAACATCCTTCTAACCTTCTAATAGCCAGAGCAGAAGAATGTCAAGGGCAGCAGGAAAGCAAGAGGGAGTGAAAAATATGTTCGAGGAGCATCTCGATGTTCTGTCTGGGTGCTACTTAGGAGAACACCAGAGCCGTCTTCAGTTTAATGAGGAGGCTTTTGGTTTTCCTTCCATAATAAAATTAAAATGATTTTATACCAAAATAAGAGGTGGGGGGGCAGGAATAACACAGAAAATAAAGCTGAATTTTTAGGCTCCTGTCTAAACTGAAAGTTCCTGGAGAGCAGGTACTTAGTACATACGGTATCTCCATATCAACAACAAACAGGATTTCTGATATTTATTGAGGGCGTACCCTGTGCCACGTTTATGGGTCCCTTCACACTGTCCTCTCCAATCATTCTATTCTTATTCCCATGTTACAGCGGAGAAAACGGAGGCCCAGAAACTTGCAGAAACTCATCTGATAAATGGGGACCTACTCTTTGAACCTCAGAGCGTATACCCTCTATCATTCTGATATGCAGCCCCCCTTATGCTTATTCATTTGTCTAAGTCCTTAAGCGGTCAACGTTCAGGACAAGAGCAAGGCAAGAGGAGAAAATGTTGTGACCGTTTGCCAAAACTGCTTCTCTGCAAATAAATAACAGCAGAAGAAAAATTTTGAGAATACTGAACTGGAACTCAGACCAAGACTAGGGCTAAATTCCGTCTGATCGCGTGCAGCCGGCCGCCCAAGACGGCCTCGTCACGCTTCCACCGCCCCAAGTGTGCAGCTCAGTAATGCCCTCCGCTTGCATAGGTGCTGGACCTAGTGGCACACTTCTGGTGGACAGCAATGGGACGACATTCCTGAGCAAGTTAGAAGAGACAGTGCCTTCTGTCTCGGGCACTTGTCCATTCTGCAGGAGGCCACCTGCCAAGGGGTGAGCTGCCTTATGGAGAGACCCCCAGGGCCAAGCACTGACGTCTTCAGTCTCTCCTGGAGAGGGTCTGAGACCGGCCAAGAGCCATGTGAGTGAGCCCACCCTTTCCTGTACCTTCTCTTCCACTTTCTGCTCAAAAGAGCATGTGAGCACCCTATTTCTGCCAATGAGCCAGTTGGACAGGAAAGCTGGTTTGTGAAGGTAGGTGCATGCTGCTCCAGCCCACACCATCCCCAAAAAGCAAAGCCAATCAGGATCTTTTTTATGTTAGCGTCTTCAGTTTTAAAGACAACAACAGGAAAATAACAAAAACCTCACATGGATGATGTCATTTAGGTCTGCCCATCCTTTCCCCAACGGGTTTCATGATTCTCACCTTATGGATCCCGAATCTGTGTCTCAGGGAGGTTAGGACAGCAGATAAACCCTTCGATGACTCTCCCGGAAAACAAAAGGCCGAAAATTGAAACTGAAAGCAGGTGTTCTGACTCCAATTCCCATGATCTTTCGAGCACATCCGGAGACCATATGTTTTCCTCTGGGACACCGACCCCTCAAAACCAGATGCCCAGGCTGGGTGAACCGACATCCAACACCGATGTAGTGAGTAGTGCTGTGGTGGCCTCGTAACAGGTCAGCTTGGCCAGACTGAGCTCCGTGTCTCAGAAATGCCCTTCCTCGCCAGTTTGAGTGGACCGAGGGAGACATTCATGTGGGAGATGTGGGGCAGAAGGGAGGCGGCAGCCATGTTTAAGCTCACACACACTGCAGCTTATCTGCTGAGCCACCGTGTTGCTCTGAGCAGCAGCTGGGCCTACAGATACTTCACCCAAGATGAAGCCCTTGAAGGCCATGATAGCACACACCTGCGTCAGGTATAAGGCAGATAGAAAGTCAAGAGACGGAATGGGCCTGCATGTGCTCTCTCTCTCTTTCTCTGAATGTGATTTATTTATTCATTTATTTTTATTTTTTTAAGTAGACGACCCTGAGATCAAGACCTGAGCTGAGATCAAGAGTCTGGTACTTAACCCACTGAGCCACCCAGGTGCCCCCCTTCTGAATGTGATTTAAACAGAAGGAGAGGGAAGGTCTTAAAGTCCTCCTGTGGAAGGAGCTCTGATCTAAGTCGGCCTGGAGAGGAAGCTTCAGGAACACTAGAAAGACTTGGCCCAGAGACCCTGAGTCTCTGCCACCTTGTTCCCTAAGCCCAGCAGCCATGACAAAGGGAGGCAAGAGGATAGAGAGAGGGATCTGGATCAGCTTTGTTCCAGGCTTTGCTTCTAGACTATTCCTTACACTCTGTGTGGACTCCATGGGGTTGTAGGGGGATGAGAGGAAGAGGACTAAGGAAGACCCTCTGTGCATTTGTTAGAGACCTGACCTACCACTCAGAGGTAGGGCCCTCACTGAGCACCCACTAACGCCCAGCCTGGCTCTCACTTCCATGGGCATCCAGAAGATTTATACCACCCCTTAGGGTCCTTGCCTTCGGAACATTTACAGTCCAACTGGCAGGAATGGTCTGCCTGTTTGGACTAGGGGTGCAGTCAAATGCTAAACCAGTGGGGATAACCGGACGGATGGTTTGGAAAGAGACCCATCAGGAGGGGTCCTGTGACTCACTAAAACAGTAGCCAAAAAATAGAAGACGAGAATGAAATCTAATACAAACTCTGCTGCACGTTCTCAAATACCTTGTAGTAAATGCCTTTCTTTCAGCTCTGACTGCTGCTAGACCACTGGGCTTCAAAATCTGGCTCCGCTACTTCTGATCGATGTAACCATAGGCATTAAGTTATTTAACCTCTCTATGCGTCCTTTCTTACATGCACTATGGGCCTTATAACAGCACCTACCCCCGAGACCGTAAGGATTACAGGAGTTAATACAAGAAAATCCCTTAGAACAGTGCCTGGCACTGTGCATGTATAAATGTATGATTTTATTATTATGCCTCCTTCTAGTTCCCTATCTCTAAATTGGGTCCAGGATTTATTCACTTGCTTTGAATGAACCAAGGTTTTGCTCTGATCTTCCTTTAAATAACCTACAAACTGCCATATCACACAAATGTTTTGTTAGTGCTGTGGGGTTTGGGTTTCAATTAAAAATTCTCTGTCCCCAAGGACACAAATCCTGTTCTAATAACATTGAAGATTAAAGAGAGTTGGAAGCTAAAGTACAGTTGGTTTGTATAATTGAAAATAGCCTGAGAGAGTATGGATGCATTTTTTAAAAATCTAAGTGCATTGTCATTGAAAGGTTATTTTTTGTTTGGAAAAAAATAAAAAATAAAAATCATTGTCACACCATAGCAACCAGACTGGTAAGTGATACAGAACAGGCTGCACTGATTGAAAATATCTGTGAAAATGTCCAGATTGATGAAATGTTCTAAAAATAAGTTCAACAAAATAGCGAACGAAATAAAATGGGCCTAATTTTTCATACATGCCTTTTCATGTTTTATTTTTTGAAAGCTAAAATATTCACTTTGAAAATCATTTTAACATTGCCATCTGGTAAAAAAAAAAAAAAGTGAAAAGCCCTAGACTTTGGACAATAGAAAATATATTTGTGGAACTAAAGAGCAAAACTTCAGCATTCTAAAGGAAAACAAATACATATGTAGGCCAAAGTTGAGAGTTTATACTTCTGCACACTAAGTCTTCAAAGCACTAACTTTTCAAATATCCACGTGCTTTCCAGTAAACTATTTTCCCCACTATTATTATTTATTTCTATTTTCAGGATTTTGAAAGCAGATGGACACTGTTGCTTTGCCAGCCTTAAGAGAAAACAGAATTTTCAATTACAAATTCTAACATAAGAGGAGTGAAACCCTATCCAACTCCCACAAGGAAATTAAGGGTCTAAAACAGGAGTGTTTGAGAAGAGGACCTGCCAACAGTTATTAGAACAGACTTAGGAGGGAACTTGCTTCAAGTCTGGAGTTGATTGAAGGCTCTTTGTGTTTCCAGAGTAAACCAACAACGCTGAGAAATGAGCTGAACTACTCCAAAAGACATTTGGGTATTTTTATATTTTTATGAGCAGGAAGGGCAAAGCAGTGTTCTATCACGGCAAGGACATGCTGCGTAACACGTTACAAACCACATCTTCATTCATTCAATTCATTCTACAAGTATTAATTGAGTTGGACAGATAGGAGATGTTCCAAAGCCCTGTGCTAGCACCTAGAGAGGTGAGAATGAATAATGCATAACTTCTGTTTATAAGGAGATTGGAATTTTAGGGAAGAAATTTGGACATGTAAGCAAATACATTATTTTGAGGGACTTAGGATATAAATATGTAAGATAATCTTAGGAATCCAAAAAGGAGAATGGTTGATTCTCCTGAAAGAGCCTAGGAATGATAATTTTGCTGAGATTTGACAAGTGCTATATTTTTTGGTGTAGGGCGGGAGTATCATTCCAAACCAAAGGCATGCTGGTAGGAAGGGCATCGAAGCATGACGTGGCCATGGCTGAGATGAGGGGTGCAGGAGTGGGTTTTCAGGGGCTAAGAGATAGGGGTGAGTTTGCAGGGGTAGGTGAGAACCTCATTGGGTAGGACTTTGTGTGGCATGTGAAGGAATGTGGATCTTATCCTACACAAGAAGAACCTCGATTCAGGGGGGGTTAACCAAGGAGTTAAATGCTCATACTTGTACTGGTGCAGGTGGAATTGAACCTCAGTGGAAAGCACAGAGTGAAGGCATTAAGCAGGCTACAACAGTAATTCATTTGGCAGATGAAGAGGGCATGAAAGAAAGCACTGGAAATAGAAATATGTAGGGTGGGGCACTGGAATTGGGAGGATTTAATGGCCACTCGTTTACTATGATGGGGAAATCGGGGGAGGGGGGTGTGGGTTCGGATATATTGAACTATCAGGACAATAGGGCAGTGCCATGTCTTTTGTGTCATTTGACACACATCATCTAGGAAGATGACTGGAATACAGTAGCTTTCAATAAACTATTTAATTAATAGGCGATGGCTAAACAAATGAATGAAACCACACCTGAGACATCGGTAAGCCACTGGCCATTCAGGCTAAACACATAGATTTGGGAAATTGAGCAAGTAGGTGAGAAGCACGCCATGAATAAAACCCCAGGGAAATACCAGAATATAAGGCGGTGCAGAGAAAAGAGAGCAGGGGAGCCTGAAAATTAACGGGTTGAAAAATGAGAAAAAAAAATTCGAAATCTCGAAGTCCCTCTGTGACTATATATTGTGCCTATAGACTTGGTTGATTCCTATTTTCTGCTTCTTATCTGTCTTGGAAGATGAATCTAGGGACAAAGCATGGGTTTTGAGGCCCCTGAGACCTAGATTCAAATCTTATTCCTGTCCCTTTCTAGCTGAGACTCTGAAAAAGTAACCTCTGAACATCAATTGCCTCATCAGGAAGATAGAGGTAATAATAATGCCCACCTTACAGAGCTCTGTGGGAAATTAGAGCTAATACCATATGTCAACGTATACAACTCATACTGAGGGTTCAATCATATTGGACCCTTCGCCCTCTCAAAATATGATATATACAACGTCGTCTTAGAGTTCCTAGGTTGAAGAGTCATGCCTTCAACTTTTTGTAAGCATCCCAGGATTCCCCAGACCTGCAGTGGAAGCCTGTCTTTTAGCCAAGACACCAATTTGAAGGTGGATATCAGCAAGTGAATGTGTGCGAGCCAAACATCCATCCTTCAAAAGTTCAACATTCTTAGTGTTTTCTGTTTCTCCGGACATCTCTGTTAATGCTTGTCCAATACTATAATAGCATTTTAAAAATTGAGTTATTTGCATATATTTCAGGCTGTAAGAAGGCTTACTGTATAACAAAGAGGAAATAATTTTATAGATAGACCCTCTACACTAAGCCGCACACTGCAAAATTGACATAGGTAATGGGCTCTAAAATCGCTGGGAGGAAAGAATAGTCTATCCTTATTTAGACTTATTACTATTGTTTAATAAGTTATGAATGTTTGAACTTGAATCCCACTTCTTTCATGGGTTCAATTTCCTTCTCGCTGAAGCACATTTTTTAGTAGTTCATTCAACAGATCTTAAGAGTGGCAAAATTTCTCCGTCTTCGCTTGTCTCAAAATGTCTTTATTTTGTCCTTAGCTTGAATGACAGATTGACTGGATACTGAGTTCCCATTTGATATTCACTTTCTGTCAGTGCTTTGAAGATGCTATTCTATTGTCACTGTCATTGATTGTCACTGATGAGATCTTTGCCAGTCTAATTGTTGTTCTTTTGTAAGCTCCTTTTTTCTTAGGTGGCTTTTAAGGTTTTCTTTTTCTCTTTGATATTCTGGAATTCCATTATGATGTGTCTAGTATTTGTTTATTATTTATTGCTATTTCGCTTGCACAGAACCTAGATTTTTATAGTTGCAGGTTGGTTTCTCTGAAAATAGATACTGGGATGAAGTATGGAAAGCATTATGCTTATTTGGGTGCCAACACCTGACCTCTATTTTGGTGGGTACTGTCATCCTCACTGCCATAGTCAAACCAAGTTGTACTCTAGCCTCTCACCATCAGCCCTGGCCTACAGAGAGCCACCATGGTATATTTAGTGATGCTCACACTCTTCTCGTTAGCGAATCCCATGTAACCTTGGTAAATGCCATGTCATCTAGGATTTTCTGTAAAACATAACCATCTGGTCGTCCATCTAACCATACGTAGAACACCTATTCCTGATTGCCCACTTCCTTGAGCCTTTTGATCCTTTTTTCCTGGACACAGGAAAAGTAGGCACAGCCTACTTTGGCAATTCTGGCATTTCAGCTTCACTTGGCATGGGCTACAACTTTTTCCACGCTTCTAGGGGCCATCCTAATAGCAATTTCGAGCCATTTCTTAGGGTCCTTGCCAGTGTTGATCCCCATCGATTCTTTATCTCAGGAGAGCACTCCAAAGTACATAAACTTACCTATCCGATTTTGTTTTGGCCCTCTTGATCCAGTACCCTCAGATTCCAATCCCACACATGCTGTCTGGCTCCTGCCAGTATATGTTGGGTGAATCTTGCAACACCTTTGGGGTGTGGTCCAGTTATTCCCCACATCACCAGATGGCATAAGCTGTTCCTTAATGCCAATGGTTGGCCTAGTGTCCAAGAGGAGATATGGAGGCAGGTCCTGGGAAGAGGAGGAGGACAAGTCACCTTGGGAGAAAGAGCCCTCAACACTAATTCCTAAGCACTGGGGAAGTGGATATGGAGAGTGGGGATGCTTACTTTATGGGGAAGATTGGCAACATCTGCAGGCTCAGAAGGTTGGAGAAGATTTGACAAGTCAAAATCCTCAAGGTCATCTTCCTAGATATCCCCATGTTGTGTGTGCAGGCCCCAGGTTTTTCTCATAACGGACCTGCCCCTGTTGGACATTTGACCATCTTTGAAGTCGAGCCATCATATTCTTAAGGCTTAGGCTTGTCCTCATTTTTCTTTACCCTCCTGCTAGATGAGATAAGAGCTTTTTTGTAAGGAACCGAACGAGAACCCATTGGTTTTCCCACCTGGTTTTCTGGTACCTCTGTCTCATCCTTAGCTGCTCTTTATATTTCTTTTTTTTTTTTTAAGATGTTATTTATTTGACACAGAGAGAGACAGCCAGCAAAAGAAGGAACACAAGCAGGAGGAGTGGGAGAGGAAGAAGCAGGCTCCCAGCGGAGGAGCCCGATTTGGGGCTCGATCCCAGGACTCCAGAATCACGCCCTGAGCCAAAGCAGACGCTTAACGACCAAGCCACCCAGGCGCCCCTGCTCTTCATATTTCTGTAAAGCATCAGTGATACTTAGCAAAAAATGCCCACGCCAAATAACTACCATTTTGTCTATAATCTTAAGTGCTTGAGACATCCCATCCATTAGAGCATTCCTTCCCATTGATATGCCCTCTCATTTCACCATCAGTGAGAGATTTAATAATATGCCACCTTGTGCCAGGGGCTATAGAAAACCAGAACAGGAGAGCGGGTTCCAACCCTTGCTCTGGTCCTTGCTGTGGTACATCTCAGACACTCTGCTGACATTCCATTAGTAAGCACTGACTATTGACGTGTGGGCTTTTCCAAGAGGCTAGAATTGGAATTATTTTTTTTTTTACCCTTAAATTTATTTATGTTGAGCAGAACAATTTTGGCTTCCTGGAGTTTATATAGAGAGTTCAAGATAGTCTTGTAATAATTTATACACACCATAACCTCTACCAACAATAATCCCGTTTTTCCTTCAAAATGAGGAAATTAGTGTTGGCGTGTGTGGTGTTATAATCTGCACTGTGTATGGTAAATGGCTAAGCACTTATGAAGACACTTAGATGAATAAAAAGAAAAATGTCCTTTTAAATGGACAACATATGTAAGTCTCTTGACCTTAAACAACTTAAAAACAACCCAGGTCCTAAATCATAGAATATTGGCAAAGGGTGTGATTATTTAAGTTAGATTACCTACGAGATGAAAGTATGCTCTTCACCTTAAGGCAGAACTTTCTAACAATGGCACAGGCAATGCAGCTCTCTGCTTTCACAAACAGTACTGCACCACTCTGTGAAGGTAGACAGAGCAGCTGCAAGGTGGTTTCAAGGACTTGACTAAAGAGCACACTTGTGCAGCCAGTAGAAGCTGAGCGTATGGCAAATGATCCAGACCTCTCTCCAAGGGGAGATTTCAAGTAGGGTATTTTCAATTACCTACTGTCTGTTCAACCTTTGCAAGGAATTTAATTGGAACAGACAGAGTATTTAAGGGGAATAACTAATGATAGAATAGATTAGTAATGATCAATAGGCAGGGAATCACTGCATTAGTTGAACGATGGTACTTTCTGAGAATGATATTTTCACTCCTAGGGGAACAAAATTCCAATTATAATTCTCCAGCATTCACCACTCTGGAGCTTCTAAAGACGTTTGCATTCTTTTAGCGAGAGAACAGAGTCTGCAGTTTTATAATTGTATATTAGCAAATGTTGACAGCACTGGAAATCAATAGCCTGATTGCTCTGCTCCTGTTGATTGGTATTAACATAAATAGCCCTTGTACTAGATTAACTCTCCAATTTGTCTGAAAGCATATTTTCCTTCTTCCTATAGTAATAGAGTCAAAACAATGGCCTGAGTGTGTTGTAACAACATGAGGAACGTACTCTAAAGACGCTTTCTTGGTCTCCTTACATAAGGGAATATTGATGATAATTATGAACTTTCAACCCAGAAGAGCCTGTGTTGCCTACTTAGTAAATGTGAAAGCCTGACATCCATCCACCATTAGTCTGAAGAAGGATAGATTATAGTAGCAACATATAACTTGAGGTTCCTTCTAGGAAAGATGTCATTATCAAAGAAAAATTTTCTCAGCCACTAAAATGTCACTGAGTTATAAATTATCACATTATATATAAATTAACCCATCTGCTCACATGTTTTGACATAGTTTTCAAGATCACTGTTTATTTCTTAACGTATGTATGTTGTGAGTAATGGGATACGGACAAAAATTATTTTTTCTCATTTTTTGCTCATGTTCTTTATTATTTTCTTTTTAATAAGCCATTCCATGCAAGTACACTATCAAGTCACAATCCACAGGTTAATTTCATGCCCAAACTTTTCAAACTTTCTAAACTTGACTCTATAAAGTCAGACTTTGAGTGGCTAAGTAGGGATGGAGTGAAAAGGAAAGAGAGAAAAGAGACATCAAGAAGGAGAAGGTGGGTGATGGAAAGGCAAACCATGGAACAGCCTTTGTAAGGCTAATATGTGGGGAAAGACAATGATAGGAAAATCATGGAAAGGAAGAGAAGGAAGCATAGGCAAGAAGGACTGAGCAAATTAAACTTTTCATTCTTGGCCTGGGGGTTACAAGTTCTCTGGCATTTTGTCACTGTCCTTGGAAATGCTCGTTGGTCAATCACCTGTTTTCAGTTCTTCACCTGGTCTTTATCCTTCAGACATCTCTATGAATGTGGTAGTCATTATGGCCCCAGAAGAGAAATGAGTCTTCATTCAGAACTCTGTCCACAAAAGGGTAGTTTCAGAAAAGCTTCTGAAACCCATTCACCTTACAGATAAGTAAGGGTGGAACCAGAGACAGAAACCAACACCGATTCAAATGCTGGAGAATAAAAACTATGGAATCCAAGAGCCTGGAATTTGGTGCTGCCTCTGCCACCTACCAGCCGCATGATCTTGATTGGGAAAATCTCTTAGCCTCATTGAACTTCTGTATCTTAGTTTGTAAAATGGTGCTGCAATTCCTACTTCCAAGGATAAAATGAAATATGTGATATAAAATGCCTAGAATGGTATTTGAATGCAGTGGGTATTCAATTAATTGTGTCTGAGATCATGATTATCCGTGCCTCCTGGCCCTCTGTCTTCCGCTCTTTCCACCCTATGACTGAATTTACAAATCATAAACTAAATGAGTGCTCAATTTGTAAAAAGGGTTCACCACAGAATTACTGCAAGAGCTATGTTCCTCAATTATGCTTAATGGTCTGTTTATAGTCAACTGAGCTCTTGACAGAGATGTGAGGGAACATGAGGAAAGGAGAAAGTCAAGTTGTTTGAGCCACCACCAACTCACTATTAATCTGGAAGTGGAAGATCCCTGAAAGTGTCATGAAGACATGGAGAAATACAATTTTATACAATTTATTGGGAATTCATTTAGTATGTAATGAGGTACATGTATGCGTTAGTCTTGGAGAGCTGCCATCACAGATGACCACAAGCTGGGCAGCTTAAAACAACAGAACTTTGTGGACTCATAGCCCTGGAGCCTACTCTGAAATTGAGGGCACACTCTCTTCAGAGGGTCTCATGGAGAATCCTTCCTTGCCTCTTCCTAGCTTCCGGTGTTCGCCAGCAATCCTTGGCTTTCCTTGGCTTGGAGCCACATCACTTGATTTCTTCTGTCTTCCCTCTGGTTGTGTCTGTGTACCAGAATCTTCCTCTCCTTTCTTTTATGAATCTTCCAGTCATCGGGTTTAGGGTCCACTCCATTCCCGTATAAACTCACCGTAACTTGATTACTTGTATAAAGACCCTACTGCCAAATAAGGTCACATTCACAGATCCTGGGGGTTGGGACTTGAGCATATCTTTTAGGAGGACACAGTTCAACCCACAATAATGTATAAATTAAAAGTGTGATTAGAACCAGGCCAATTTTGATATGGGCTAGTGGAATCCAACTTGATGCCTCATAGTTACAATCAATCGTAATAGTAGGATACAATAGGAGTATAGTAATGTTAAAAATATTTTTTTAAAGCATTCATCTTAGGAATATTTATTTTGGCCCTCAAAGCATTTACTGATCTAGCTCATCTTCCTTACCCTGGGAGATACAGCAAAGCCCATGCACCTGGGCGAGTGTCCTGGGTCTACTGCTTACTGGAGACCTCATTAATTATGTCTACAATTTATTAGAACCTTGTAGGACTTCACACATTTTGCTAAGCATTTTGCAAACATGGTATTTAATTCTCACTTAAACCCCGTGAGGAAGGTACTATTATTCCCACTTCATAAACTAGGACTTAGAAACTTTAGAGAAGTTGATTATCTTGTCTAAGACCAAACAGCTAGTAAGTTCTGGAGCAGAGATTCGAGCCCTGGTCCATCAGATTGTGGAGCCTGTGCATTTAACCATGATGCTCTTTTCACTTGGAGCAAAAATATTCCTTAGCTCCTCTGAGATTTCATTTCCTCCCAAGCAAACTGTGGTGGTTTGGCTCCTGATGTGCCTTCCTATAAGTGGCTGCAAAGCCTTAAACCACCTTCTACACATGCTCTTGCAGGTGGAGTTCTGAATGTCTGGCCCCATCATTTAGATGTCCTCCTGTCGATCTAGAAGGCCAAAGTGAAGCAGAAGCCCTCTCCCTGCCACAAGGGCTGCTTTTCTGCTAACAAGCAAGGTTGTGGGAAGGGAGGCTTAGGGCAATAGTTTTCCAGTGCCCAATTTCCAGGTGCCTGAGGGTTAAGCGGAAGCATTAGTGAAGATGGGAGATGCCCTCTGCCTTCTGGGGGCCAGGCACCCAGCTCTGTGGGTGTAGAGAGCAAGAACAGAAGGCAACCTCCTGCCCTTACTTCTTGATCCTTGGATTGCTGCTTTGGTGGTATGTCCTTGAGCTCCAAAGCTCCAGGGGCAGCCTCCAACGTAGTAGCTTCCTTGATGGTTGCTTCTGCTTATTTGGGGAGTTATTCTTAAAGGTGAGGCCTCAAACCCATTCCCCTAACCCTTCCAATTCTATAAGCATCTAATATCCTTAAATGATTTCTCTTGAAACTTTCTAGAATGGATTCTATTTTGTGCACTGAATCTTCCTTGATTAATGTATGAATCAAGATTAACAATAATTACTCATAGGGCTTTTTTTTTTTTTTTTTTTTTAGAAAACTGAATGGAGGGGCATCTGGGTGGCTCAGTCAGTTAAGCGTCTGCCTTTGGCTCAGGTCAAGATACCGGAGTCCAGCTTCCTGCTCAGTGGGGAGTCTGCTTCTCCCTCTCCCTCTGCTCCTCCCCCTGCTCATGCTCTCTCTCTCTCTCTCACTCATGCTCTCTCTAATAAATAAAATCTTAAAAAAAATAAAACAGAATGGAAAAATGTATCTAAAGATATATCACAGTGAATATTCGTGAATGTTCTTGTATACTTCCCTTTCTGCTCTCATTATAAAACCAAAAAAATGGACATTGTCAGTCTGTGTGACATATACTCAGCACTTTCCAACAAACATATATCTCCATAAAAACCATACTAAGAGGGTATGAGCTGGAGAGACAGAGTATTTCTGTCCAGTTTTTTCCATTCTATTGTTTGGTTTTCTTTTGGTCTATGTTCTTCACTTACTTAACATTTATAGAGAGCTCATTATATGCCAAACATTATGTTACACTTATTTATATAGTAAGATGGTTTTCTTGCCAAAAAGAAGGCATTCCCTATGAGATTGAATTCCCACTAGGCATGAACCTCAGGCTCATGAATGAACTCTTGACAACCCAGAAATATTTTGAGACCATGACATGACGGTCATTTTGTGACCTGATCTCAACAAAGATCTTCTCTGAGAAGTCAGTTCTGCTGGGAAATGTTACTCACTCAAGCTCTTCACTGTGATGAGACTGAATGGCCAAAATACTACAGTAATGCCTTTTAGGAAGGACTGTGTCCTTGTCCAGGTTGAAAATGGGTTTTAGCTCAGTGGTCAGCCCACTGGCCCAGTCTGCAGGCTTGGTACCAGCTCCAACCCCCATCTACCCTGAAAGACCGGTCATCACAAAAACAGGGGAAGGCAGAACACAAAAGGGAAAGAAGCACTTGCCCAAACTAAAAACTGCCTAGTCCACCAAGGACAGCAAATGTCTTTGACTCCCGCCTCTCCCCTTTGAAATTAGGTCTGAAGCAGGAATTTACTGGAACATCCTTCTCTGGTCTGACTAGCTGGGTCTCGGGGATCAAACTCAGGGTCTAAAACGCACAGCCCTGGTTTTTCCCTAGTAAAGTCTAAGACAATTGGAGAACCTATAGACTGGTTCTCCCTTCTCTGAGTCCCCCTACGCATGCTGTTCACATCACATGGATTCGCTATTTCAAGAAGACATCATGTTTTTCAGGCAATAGGTTTTTCTGATGACCTATTTCTAGTGACTAATAGGAACGTAAAAGCCTCAAAAACCTCAAACACAACCTGCCCCCCCAGCCTCTCCATACACACATGCTGCGATTTTGCAAAAACATGATTCATTGAATGTTGAATTGTGTTTATTTACTGAACAAAGGCTGCTCTCTGCTTCCTTGTGTGATGGGTGTAATCACCAACATTCTCCAAGCCTGCACATGCTATTTTCTTTCCACTTGCTGCAACACTGGGAAACGGCGAGAGAAATGACAGGCACAGAAGTGGAATTCGTCCGGGCCCCCACGCTGCTCTCACATCCTCTCTGGCTGCCATATAAAACATGGAGTTGTAGATTTTGACCTTCCCCATCCTCTGCTGCGAGGTTCGTCATCTATCAAATATTGTAGCAGGCACTGGTAGGGAGAGAGACTGAGACAAAAGTAAGTTTTTAAGGAAAGGCTAGTGTCCTTCCTTGAATTAAGAATTTGAAGATCAGACTACCCGCCAAGGAATGAGCCAGTGAGATGCTTAGGCAGCTGGGATCCTGGGAGATGTGGGACTCCTCTGACCTCTGACTTCAGTCCTGACAAACCCTCCTTAAACTGCAGGGCGTGTCTGATGCTTCCACACAATCTTCCTTCCCTCTTCTTTTCACTGGCATCCGATTTACACGGTGATCCAATGCTCTCCAGCCTTTCCCAACATTCTTTCCATTTTCTCTCACATCGGATGTCCCCTAGCGAAATCCTTGCATGTCTGATCCTATCTGGGCATCTGCTTCCTCCAGAAATGAGACCAATACACAGAATTCAGTGTGAGAGTTGATATCCCCCAGGACCATCTACCTACTGACAAAGAAAGAATTACACCGGTCTCAGACCCAAGTTCAAAATATGAGAGATGACCTTCTTCAGCCGTTAAACCTGTTCACCATCACCTTAGAAGCAAAGGAGCTAAACTCTTCTTACGAAGGCGGGGGTGGGGGGTGGGGGGGCATTTAAAAATACCACCTGAGAGCAGAATATTTAACTCCAAAAACAACTAGATTCCACCGCAATAGCGAACAGGAGCCAGAATTGCTAAATTCATCTCTACTTAGAGAAGGAAAGTGCATATACGCTCTTGCTCCGGAGATTATTTTTTTTTAATACAATGGGTAATAGAAAGGCTGAGTTCATTATGGCAGTCAAGTCCCAAGGCAGCCAGAGAGCCCATGATTTCACTCTGTGTCTCATCCAACCCCCTGATCGCTCTCCTTTGGCCATTATGCCTCATATAATGCATTCTAATGGCTTAAAATGACAGCGTTTTGTTTACAAAATGGCTCCATTCCTCAGGAAACCCAAGAGCCTGTGCACCACAACACAGCTATTGATAGAAAATAAAATGCACAATGTGACAGAAGCTGGTCCCCACCTTGCTGCCCTGTTATCCATTTTAGGGTCAAATTTGCTCATTCATCAGCTTGGAAGTCGGGCCTGAGGGGCACAGCCTAATAGGACCTTCAAGAGCTAAGCAAAGAGCTCAGTAAAGGTAAAAGGAGTTCCAGCCCCGCACAGATACAAAGGAGAAGGACTTGACCCAAATTCTCACAAACACTCTGACCCCGAGAAGCAAGTCTCGTGACACGGTGGGTTTGCTATCTTTGCTGAATATGAAAGTGTCTGCCAATGCGACACTAGAGCGTTAGCCAGAGCCTCGGTAGCCTCTCCCCTTTATGCTTTTTAAATGACCAGAAAAATATGAACCACAAACATTGTCTAAAACCCATGGAAGAGGGTCTGCTTTCTGTAAGAGGCAGAATTTACAGCCTAAAACAAGAAGCCAAATATCAGTCCTAACTTACCAAATGCCAGGTTCTTAGCCCACTGGGATCTTCTATGAGCTAGAGGAAGACTTTTGTAGGAAAGAGCCCTAAGGAATTTTTAGAAATGGGCTCTGAAGGAGGGTCAATCTAAGGTGATGTGTCTGACTTTGTTACTTCAACCTATTACTCAAAGGACCCATCTGCCTTGGATTACTGCGTCCCCCCACCTCTGAGAACTTGTAGGGCAGTGAGGCTATCTCAATCAGTCATGTGTTCTAGCCATGGGTTATACAGTAGGCGACCTCAATAAACGAAAGAGAAGGAGGAGGAGGGGAGGGAGGAAGAAAATGAAAGTAAGAGCATAAGCACTTTTAGGGTTAAAACAATGGATTTTAAAATTTCGTATCTAACTAATCCTTTTGAATGTTAGAATTCCTTCCTGAACATACAATGAGGCATTATTCAGCCTTCGAAAGGAAGGGAAATTGTGACTCCTGCTACGACTCGGATGAACCTTGAGGACATCACACGCAGTGAAATGAGCCGGACGCAAGATGCCTGCTGCAGGAGTCCATTTGTAGGAAGTATCTGCAGCGGCGACACTCAGGGAAACAGAGAGTAGAGTGGTGGTCCTCGGGGCTGGGGGGAGCTACCGTTTAATTGTTCTAGAGTTTCAGTTTGGCAAGATGGAAACGTTCTGGAGGGCCACTGCACAGCAGTATGAATGTACTTTACACTACTGACCACACTATACACTTGGAAGGAGCTAAGACGGCAAATTTTATGTTCCGATAATTTTACCTCAATTTTTTAAATTCTTCAACGGATTAAAGAGTTTACTGAGGAAGTGCATGCTCCTTCAGAGACTCGACAATGCCACAAATATTCCTGAAACAACTGATATTCACACAGCTCAGGCATGGCACGCGTTCATACACGGTGAGGAAAAAATCTCAGCAAGAACTAAACTTGACCTGGGCAGTTCTTGTTATTAACTCCAAGTGTTCTGAGCCAAGCACAGGCTTTCTGAGGAAGAAGAAAGTGTTAGGAAGATGCCAGGCCGCCTGCTCCAGAGCAATGCTTATTGATACCTCCCTGATTTCTTTTTCAACTGGCTCACCCACCATGCACAAGTGGCTCTCTGTCTGCTCATCTTGAGAGACAAAGGATTTCCTCCTCTGAAGTCTTAACCAAAGGGCCCATTGATGGGCTGAAAATATCCATATTTGCAACACATAATAAGTGTTTCCCTGACTAAAAAGGATTAGTAGCTCTGACATCATGAACAAAAGACCACATTTGGGATTCATCTGGAATTTGGTTAATCACTGCTTGGAGGGAGTGACATTAATTCCAGGGCTTATTTGAGGCTCAATGTCCAAAAACGACTCACCTATTTATTAGAGGAATCTGGGATGCTTCTATACAATACATTTGAAGTCTGTGTGTATTATGGTCTGATTTGTGGGTTGGTCCCTCAGCAACTCTGGGGGCTGCCATCTTAAAGACCACCATGATTGGCAAGTCGCCCATGGTGAATATCACAATTGCAAAGAAAATCTGGGATAAGGAGGAGAAAAGAATAAAAATGGTATCAAATAGATTTTTAAAGCACAGGAGAATTTGAGAAAGTAGCAAGTTTTTTTCCTTTCATTTATTTTATAAAATTCTTTATGTTCAAAAACAATGCATGCTTGTAACAAACAAGTCAAGAACAATGGAGCTATGTAAAGATAATTAACAATCTTCCTCTCCATGCTTTAATCCCATCATCCTGAGATAAGCAATATTAACAGTTTTATAAGTATCCTCCCACAACTTACTTTATGTTTATGCATACAAATAAGTATATTGAAAGATACATGAAAGTACTGTAGATGGGTTACAGGATTTTGCTTTCACAAAAGCAATCATTTGCAATCATTCCTCAACAGATTACTTTATTTCATTTAAAAATAATATTTCAGATTTCCCTACCGATGTAATGCAACCTTTTTTTTTTTTTAAGATTTTATTTATTTATTTGACAGAGAGAGAGACACAGCCAGGGAGAGAGGGAACACAAGCAGGGGGAGTGGGAGAGGAAGAAGCAGGCTCCCAGCGGAGGAGCCTGACGCGGGGCTCCATCTCTGGGATCATGCCCTGAGCCAAAGGCAGACGCTTAAGGACTACGCCACCCAGGTGCCCCATAATGCAACCTTTTTTAACAGCTGTGTAATTGTCAATAGTATGAATGAACCATCATTCATTCAACCATTTAGATTATTTCCAGATTATTATTTCTCCATTACAAACCATGCTGGAATAACATACATATTCTTCCTCCCTCGTGGTTTGATTTCTATAGACTAGATTCTCCCAAAAATGGAATTTCTAGGTCAAAGGGTATGTACCTATTAAATGTTAACAGACACTACTAGATTACTTTCCAAAAAGGCTGTAACAATTTAAACCTCCATCAGCAATGAGGAGCTTGTCCACATGCCCCGCTTTTGCTGGTACTGGATGCTATAAATCTTCTAAATGTTTGCTGATTTGATAGGCAGAAATTGAAATCTCCATCATTTGATTTCCATTTACCTGACTACTAGGGAGTTGAGCATCTTTTCATATTTTATTGACCGTTTATATCTCCTTTCCTGTGAATTGGCTGTTCATAGCTTTATCTAATCTATCAGGTTGTTTGTTTTTTCCATATCAGTGTGGAGGCGCTCAGTTTATTAAGGATATAACTCTTCGCCTGTCTTGTGTATGGCAAATAGCTTTCCCCACGCTATCATCTTTTTTTTTTTTTTTTAACTCTGTGCATGGTGTTTAGGGCCACACAGAAATCTTTATTTTTTTTTTTAAAGATTTTATTTATTTATTCAACAGAGATAGAGACAGCCAGCGAGAGAGGGAACACAGCAGGGGAGTGGGAGAGGAAGAAGCAGGCTCCCAGCGGAGGAGCCTGATGTGGGGCTCGATCCCATAACGCCGGGATCACGCCCTGAGCCGAAGGCAGACGCTTAACCGCTGTGCCACCCAGGCGCCCCAGAAATCTTTATTTTTATGTAGTCACACCTGTAAATCTTTTTTTATGGCTTTTGAATTTTTCTTTCAAATGAACTTTAGAGTCAGCTTAACAAATTCTCTTTAAATAAACTTAGTTGGTGCTGAGTGGGATTGCATTGAATTTAAAGATGAATTAAAGAAAAATGACCTCTTCCCAATCTTGAGCAGTCCCCACCCAGTCAGGAGCAGTATGATTTTATCTACACTTGGATTCTTTCCTTTCAGTAATGTCTAGTACTTGTCTTCATTTAGGCCTGACGTACTGTGCTTGGTTTATTCTTAAGCATTTATGGTTTGTCTCACAATTGTGAATATCATCCTTTTTCCACTCCAGTTTCCGGTGGAGGAGACGGGAGATGGTGGAGGTCAGTGGTGAAGGTCAGGGACTTTGGACTTGGCTCCCTGGATTCAAAGCTTGATCTTGCACTCACCAGCTCTGTGCATTTAGGCAAGTGAGCTCCCCTCTGAGCGTGTTTCCTCACTTGTGAAATGGGGATGATGGGTTTGTTGTGAGGAATAAATGAGATAATAACATCACATCTTCCGCACAGATTCTAGACCCCAGGTGTCCATCAAATGATAACAAATGATGGAAACCTTTCATCCAGACTCCTTCACTCTGTTTAGTTTTGGTTCTCTAGGTTTTTCTAGGTAGAAAATCATATACTTCTGATAATAATGATTCATCTTTATCTTTCCAATGCCTGCATAGGTTGATTTTTTTTTATTGTCTAACGACACTGGCTGAGACCTAGTACAGTGCTGATGGCCATGGAGAGAGCTGCATCCGTGTCTTGGTCCTGACTCTCATGTCAATACTTCTACTTTTTCTATGTATGATGACCACTGCATATTTCCAAAAGATAGACATAGTAACTTCTTGGTGTAAAATTATTGACAATATTCCCTTGTTATTTCTATTTCTGTTCTATCTGTAGCTGTCCTTTTTTTCATTTCTAATATTAGTTATAAGTTCCCCCGTCATTATTGACAAAGGTTTTTGTATTCTCTTAGTCTCTTCGAGAACCAACCATTGACTTTGAGGACTGTCTTTGTGTATTTGTTTCCTGCTTTTTATTATTTCCTTCTTTCTATTTTCTTTGTGTTTGTTCCTCTGTGACTTTTAAGTTGCATCCTTAAATTAGCTCACTAATGTACCGATCTGATTTTCTTTTGTATTGATCACATGACTTACTCCCTTCTGACATCTTTATTAGTTTAAAATCACATCTGGATACTTAAATAGAGTCTGAGGTTAATGATTTCTACCTCGTCCACCCTTCTATTTTAAAAGTGAGTGCTTCGTTTTTAGTTTCAGTTTTTAGCAGGTAGATTTGCTTATCCATGTATTTACCAGTTTCTTTGATTATTATTCATTCTTTTTTTCTCCTTTCTTCTTATTGAGATATAATCACATGTCCTACAATTCAACTACTTAAAGTGTACAATTCACTGGTTCTTAGCATTATTCCCTGAGTTGTGCAATCTTCATTATGATCAATTTTAGAATATTTCATCACCACAAAAAGAAATCCTGTATACAATCAGTCCCCCCAAACCTGTCAGCCCTAAGCAACCACTAATTTCTGTCTCTAGATTTGCCTGTTCTTGACATTTCATGTAAATGGAATTATGCAACATGTAGTCCTTTGTGACTGGCTTCCTCCACTCCACATGATGTTTTCAAGGTCCATCCATGTTGTAGCATGTGTCAGTATCTATTTCTTTATACTCTCAAATAATATTCCATTGTACAGATAGACCACATTTTATTTACCCATTCATCAGTCAATGGGCATTGGGTTGTTTCCACATTTTGGCTGTTATAAATAATGTTGCTATGAACTCTCATGTACGAGCTTCTGTGTGGAAACATTTTTTCAGTTTTCTTAGGTAGAGGAGTAGAATTGCTGGGACATGTAGTAACTTTATATTTACTCTTTTGAGGAACCGCCAGACTGTTGTCCAACATGACCACACCATCTTACATCCCCACTAGCTGGTAGGAGAGTTCCAATTTCTCCACATCCTCACCAACATTGGTTATTATTTGTCTTGTTTGCAGTCACCTTCGTCGATATGAAGTGGTATCTCATTGTGTCACTATGCATTCTTGCTTCACAATTTTTCCAGAAGTACGTTATATAAAATACCACCAAGGAAGATCTGCTAATGGTACACTCTTCCAATTTTTGAAGGTCTAGATTGTTTTTATTTTGCCATGGTTCAGGTAGAACTTAGCTGGGTGTGAAGGTTTACTTTGATTTATTCCACTGTGTTTCTGGCTTCCATTATTGCCATTGGGAAGTGCACTATATATTATTCCTTTGAAGATATCCTGACTTCTCTCTGATTAATTTTTCTTTCCCTTTGGTTTCTGCAGTGTATCAAAATTCCCCATGTATTGACTTACTTTAATTTATCATGCTTACTAGGATCTGTGCTGCCTACATCTAAGAAATCGTATCTGTCACCAATTATAGGAAATTCTGAGCCATATTCCTTGTATTATCACCTCTACTACATCGTTTCTCTTCTCTTCCCCAGAACTGCTACTACGTGTATGTTCATTTTCTCTTCTCTTATCCTCTCTTAAACCTTCCACTTCTCTACACCACTTACCATGCCTTCAGGATCATTTCCTTCAGTTTGTTTTTCCTTCCAGTTTACCAGTTCAGCTGTGTTTGATCTGTATTTCATCTGTGATTGAAATGTTTTATATCAATGACTATTATTTTCCTTTCCTAAGAGTTCTGTTTGGCTCTTTTTCAAATATTCCTGGACATTTTTTTTTTTGCATTTACTTGTGCTTTTCTCATGTCTTAATCCCTTTTTAGTAGTTTTACTTATCTTAAATGTACATAAAATGTTTTTCTGCTAATTCCATGATTTGAATTCTTTGGGGGTCTAATTCAGCAATGTTTATTTCCTGTAGTAGTCATTCATTTTTTCCCCCTCCTATGTTTCATAATACTGCTTTGAGAGCTCTCGAACGACCAAAGCCAAAAAAACTAACATGAAAAAAAGTGCTCACAGTTGGGTAATACCTCTGGGGCCCCTGGCAAAATAAATACCAGGAAAGACACTCTGAATGTGGAGTGTGAAGAAATGACACAGATAAAGCACCTTGCCCTTGATTCCTTTCTTTTTCTCACCTCCGGTACCCAACCCTTGCCAAGACCTGAGGGACCACTACACGCATCTCTTTACTTGTCTCCCTGGTTCTAGGATGACCACCCCCCCAGCTGTGCTGTACTCACAATCAGAGCAATCTTTTAAAACTGCATCACATCATGTTACTCTGTTGATTCAAAATCTTTAGTGACCTTCCTCTGCTCTTAATACAAAATTCAAACTCTGTGCCTGGTGTACAAGACGGCGTATGTTCTTCCTGTTGCCCATTCTCTACCTACTTCTCCTGCATGTCTCCCCATCATTCACAAAGCTGCAGCCATATTGGTCACCTTTAGCTTCCATGCAGCCCCCAAGTGGGGGATCCCACTTGGGACGAACCAGCAGGGAGGAAGGGATAGTGGAGAAATGAAGACATCTCCCCAGTACCACAGAGACCCTGGATCAAATCTTTCCCTTGACTTTGCAATAACGTCTCCTTTTTTTCTCTTGATTCCTTCCTTTCTAGCAAACACCCTCACACCCCAATTTTTTTTTTTTTTTGGAAATTGGGGCCTCAAGCCATAAGGAAATGCTTTGTTACTTTATTAACCATATCTCAGAGACTTTCAGAGAAATGTTACAGCCAAAAGCTGTTGTTACAGTTAAGCTGCCTTTACAGAGATCTTGATTCTATCCCAGGGTCCAGGAAAAGTTGAAGGAGAGCTACTCTTAATATATCCTTGGAGAATTCACGTTTCCCGATATTTAAGGAGCAATCAAATACACTTCTAGAATCTAATGTGCCAATGGTTCTCAGACGCAGTACATCATCCCTTCAGGTAGGCTGGGTATCACTTTTAATTAATTCAATGACATTTAACGAACACAAAGCCCACACCCCTCAGAATTCCATTCCACATTACTTCACATAACTACTCCACTGCCAAAACAAATGGGGAGAGCTTTCCTTTTTCCGGACCTATCAAACATCCTGGCAACTTTAAGTACTTGCCACATTCTCTTAATTCAAAACACGGCAAAACAAACCAGAAGAAAGAATGACGTTTGTCGTGTCCAATAATAAAGATCTTCTAGATTGTAAGATCGCTTAAGCATGCACAATTGCATTCAACTCTAACATCCATGCTGTAGATTTGCAACGTCTGTAATATGAAGACCATCCTGGTTTTCAGCTAGTGGGACGCAAGGGAGAAAAAACAACCAGCTACTGAGCAACGGCTCTGTGCAAAGCATTGTCACCTAAGGAGCTTAAATATGTCATCAGCTCTGATCATTTCAAAAACGTGTCTTTGCCAAATCGCACACACATAGTAGTTGCCAGGGGCAGGACACAGACCTGGTGTGCAGCGTTCTGTCCGCTGCCGATCGCATCTTCAGCACGACACCCATGGAAGTCTCTCCTCCACACGGGGCTACAGTGGACTGAAAATGATTTCTTCCTCGGGAGCTCATTACCGCCTGCTTTTCTTGATAGCTGCCCACAGACTTCTATGACTTGTGTCACTGCCTTAACATAATTGGTCCTGAGATTGGCACTTCGTTATTTTCAAATGACAGAACAACCAGCTTTTAAGACAATGCAGTTTGGATAAAGTAAGCAGTTCTTACAATGAAATGACTTATTAATAATAGGTCTTCCCATTAGAACTCTTGCATATGGTAGCCTTGGGCACAGATCCTTATTATAGTTACCTCTTGTGGGGGACGAAAGTATTTTTCTGGTGATGCTAATACGGTACCTCGTGTTAAACCAAAACCGCTCCTTAGAGACACGGTGCCTGTATAATGCAGGCATGATCTAAGAGCCCTCGGATGGAGCTTGAGATCCAGAGTGAGATTTATTAATTACAAGGGAAATCACTCTTCCAGTGCCTATTTGTCAGGTGCTTTTCAAACAGTAAGTCACTTACATCATGAGGATTCCGGCTTAGGGACATTATCTGAGTCGGTGTCCTCAGTTGCAAGCCACTGAAGTAATCCTGTAATAAGAGCTTATTAAAGACACAGTGAGTGTTCACGGCTGTGTGGGGAGGGCTGGAGAACCAGGCGGATGGTTAAGTGTCCTGCAGACTGCCCAAAGCCACTCCAAGAACTGATGAGGGAGCGCTGCCCTTGATGTTGTCCTTCTGGTTTCTGCACACCCACACCCTGGTGCCCAGTGCCTCCTCCGGGCGGGGCCGGGAGCCCAGTCCTCCAGCCGCTAGGAAACCAGCACTGCTACAGTGTTGCTACCTCTTGGGGGAGGGGTGACGTGCAGTCACAAAAGCCCGGATGCAGGGCCTGTTTCCTGACACTGCTCACTGCCCGCAGCGTCCAGCAGGTGCAGCTGACGGCAGCAGCCGGTCGCTTCCTTGTGCCCCAGCAGCAAAGCAGGCGGAACACGTGAGTTCTGGTTTCTAAGCTTGGGAGTTCCTCCCCTATTCAGTGATGAAGGACAGCCATGAACGTGACAGATGGGCCCGCGCACACGTACAGCGACTCTAAAGGAACCTGTACTTCATCGAACTTCCAGTAAGTCATCTATTTCACAGGAAAGCGTGACTGTGGCATGATTTAATTTGTAATATCAATTAATTAAACTGTATTTAATTCCACCCTGTTCGGATCATTTGCTCAAGTATCTCTAAGCTCTAAAGGGCCCTAGGGCTCAGACTTCCCTATTTTACCCACATGCATGTCCCAGGCAATCTTAATCAGTCTCACGGCTTTCAATAGCAGCTCTATACCAATGAGTCATAATGTATACTGCCAGCCCCCATCCCTCCCTGCAAGGCCAGCCTCATGTTTGTAACTACCTCCCTGATGTCATACTCAAAAGGTCCCAAACCAGGGGCACCTGGGTAGCTCAGTCCATAAAGCGTCCAACTCTTGATTGCAACTCAGGTCATGATCTCACAGGTCCTGAGACTAAGCCCCGAGTGGGGCTCCCCTCTGGGCATGGAGCACGCTTGGGATTCTCTCTCTCTCTTTTCCTCTGCCCCTCCCTCCCCCTCATAAAAAAAAAAAAAAAAAAAAAAAAAAAGTCCTAAACCAAAGTACTGATTTTTCTCCCCAAATCAGCTCTTGACTCAGTCATCCTTTCTGCAGATGGTACCGCCTTCCTTCCAGATCTCAAGCCAGAAGCTCTGGAGGCAGGCTTGACTTCAGTCTTTTTCTCACTCCCCATATTTATCCAACAAGAAAGCATATTGACTCTCCCCTCAAAGTACATCCCAGATTCTCCCCTTCTCCCCTTCGCCACTGCTGTCACCTGGCCCAAGTCACCACCATCCCTCCTGCGGATGACTGCCCTTGCGTCCTGTGTGCTCATCCGACAAGGGCCGGCCACACGGGTGGGTGTGTGACCAGTGCAGTTGCAAGAGGGTCTGTGCTTAGGGACCCCATGCATAGAATTCACTGCTCTGCGGAAGTGGCCTTGGGATTCTTAATAAGTTTACCTCGACTTTGTGCTTCCAAAGTGAAGTCCAATGGGACAAAGTAGCATGCACCTGGGGTCTGGAGTCTCGTGGGTGTCCTTTCTCTTGCTGTCTCACAGGATAGGTTCTTGGCTACCCCCCTCCCAACCACCACCCACACAGGAACAGGTCAAGAGGGACACCACAGAAGAAAGGAAATGCTTTTTCCCCTACTTTCTTTTTTTTTTTTTTTAAAGATTTTATTCATTTATTTGAGTGTGGGGGAGAGTGAGCGGGGGAGGGGCAGAAGGCAAGGGAGAAGCAGGCTCCCCGCAGATCAGGGAGCCCAATGCAGGGCTCGATCCCAGGACCCTGAGATCATGACCTGAGCAGAAGGCAGAGCTTAAGCGACTGAGCCACCCAGGCACCCCTCCCTACTTTTTGAATAAGATCTCTGCGTTTTCATTTTACCCTGGGCCCCCCCACATTATCTGGCTGCTTCTTGCTTCTTTGTGCCTCATACCCCAGGTACTCCCTGCTCATTACCATCGCACATACTCTATATCATCTTCTGTGTCCCTCACTACAGTATGAGCCCTCTGGGGCCAGGGACTTTGTCTCTTTTTCACTGCTCCCTCCCCAGCACCAAGAATGGCATCCAGCACATGGTAGATGTGGGGGCAGCTCCAGGTTTGGTGGGACCTGAAGCTTCTCATACTTGGGGGAAGAGGAACCCCTTAGGAAAAAGAACACAAAACTGCATATATAAAAATTACATATGGACCGTATCAGTGTCCACATCCTGGTTTTGCTACTATACCTCAAACGTTTTGCAAGATGTTACCACGGAGGTAACAGGTCAAGGAAACAGAATCTCTCTGCTGTACTTCTCACAACTGCACATGAATCTACAATGATCTCAGAATTAACAGTTTAATTAGAAATTAGATACAGAAGTGAATATTCATTCCGAGTGAGAAAAGACGTCACAACAAATTAAAGTAATAAAAACCTGACAAATGCCACATGCATCGGCACAGTCACAGAAATGTTTCTATTAACTCCCTGGCAAGGCTCCATCATACTTTTCCCTACATTTTTGTCTCCATACACTTTGATGGCCTCTTCATACAACAATACTTTGTAATCCAGTAGCCCCTCTTATCCGC
This sequence comes from Ursus americanus, assembly GCF_024610735.1. NCBI lineage: Eukaryota > Metazoa > Chordata > Mammalia > Carnivora > Ursidae > Ursus > Ursus americanus. The sequence goes on along the minus strand of NC_142136.1, from coordinate 13,117,784 downwards.
GGTTTCACTTTTCGTGGTTTCTGTTACCTGCAGTCAAAGGGGTGATCGTCCTCCTGACATATGGTCGGAAGGTCAACGGCAGCCTAACACTGCGTCCCAAGCCCTACGTCATTCCCCTCAGTTCGCCTCATGCAGGCATTCGATCACCTCACATCGTCACAACAAGGAGGGCGAGGACAAGCAGCCACCATCACTTGCCTTGGGCAGAGAATCACAGGCAAGCAGAGGCTAGCAGAGCTTCGCAGAGGAAGGGCAGACTCCAGAGGTGCCTGGGGAGGTGGAGGTGGCCTATGTGGAAGCCGGGGTCCTCTCTGATTGGGTGGGATGCATATGTGGCTTTCTCTGGTTGGTCCTACATTGGAAGCAGAGACAAAAACTAGGGAGGCTGGCATGTGAGATGGATTGTTACATGGTCATTACTTAGCTTCCTGGATTGGCTTGCTGGAAGGCTGACTTGTGGCCAGCTGGCTTCCTGAACTGTTTATTATAGATGGGGGAGGGAGGGTGTCCTGGACAGGCTGCTCCAGACTGTGGGTCGGAGTCTATTTGTATATATGGCCCAGCCATTGTCTGTTCATATATTCAGTCTCTCACACGCCATTTGGTATCAAACGAAGACATTTCCTGGATGGGTATGTATTTGCCGGTAGAGGAAAATGGAAGAGGGTATGTGCGTTGGCATTGGTTGATTTTCTTAGAAAACAACTGTTAATAGCTCCATGATGGGAAAACTTGCTAAATTAAAGGGTAAATAGAAGAGCAGGGGCCAAGCTGCATGAATCTCATCAGTGGTAATAAGACGCATGTGGTTAAGTGCCCACACACCGGGCTGGAAATTTCCCCTTAAGTATTTTGAAAATAAAAAAGCACGAAGAAGACTCAGTTCATGCTGAGCCTCCTCACCCCACCCTGATCTCGACCCATCAGTAAAGGAAAAAAAAAAAAAAAGTTCTGTTACTGCAATAGATTCTGAAGGGTCATTATTCTGGGCTTGACTACATAACAATAACCAGGTAACTGTCCCAGAAGTGACTCCAGATTGCTGCTTGCAGAGGAGTGCTCTCATTTTTCTTTCATTTGAACCAATTATTTAAGGCAAAACTATCTTTCTCATTAAAAACCCAGTGGGCAACTTGTAAACATCCATCAATTGCCCTGGGGTCCATTTTCAGGCTGTGTTCTATAAAACTGCCAAATTAGCTACTCCTCTAGTTATGGAGGAAAATAAGTTTGCCTGATTCTGTATTTCATGTGTGTGTGCGCGCGCGCGCGCGCACACACACACACACACACACACACACACACACACACACACACACACACCCCTGAAGCTCAAAGGGATTTTAAAAATACAGTCTTGCCTTTTTGACCGCTGCGGCTTCCATGGGCTTTAGGAACCAGAGGGGGTGGGCTGGACACACTAGGTTAGCCCCAGACTCTGCAATAGGCCTGTCTCCCCAGACTGGCCAGGGCGCGGTAGGCAGGAAGACTCCTTCCAGCAGGAGCGACAGACCCATTTCCTCGCCTTCCGGAAAGGGCCAATCGATTAACTAAATCCTTGGCTCCCATGAGATAGGCAGCCACTCTGAGAGCCAAGGCAAGATTCAGTTTGAAGGAGACAGAACCCCTGGGCTGCCCAGATCAGCAGACCCGAAGCAGAGAGAAACGGCTCCCTTTACCAAAATTGCATGAGCACGGCCCTTGGCGACGTGATGAAGGAAACCCTCTTTGCTGAGGGCCTTGTGCTCAAATACCCCATCACGATGAGCTAGGTCTTCCATTTCCTTACTTGTTTTCAAATATCTAAACCTCTCCTTTCCAGAGAGGAAGAAAATAACCAGAGCCAGGGGCACCATTTCCTTAAGCTTCCATCGCCTGCCCCATATTGTGCTTTTCTATCAGGCAAGAGCCTGGGGCTCTGATTAGCCTGAGCGGCTTCCAGAAGTCACCCTTGGAGAAGGCACGTTGGGAGGCATGAATGCCCTATTAAGTCTCTGTGCCATTTATTCCACATGAGGTCAGAGTCAGAGCTAGTCATGCCCACTGTGGGAGTGAGAAAGTTAGCAGACGAACCACATTTACACAGCCCTAGCTATCATGCTTGTTGATTCTGGAAAGTTCCCAAAAAATTACACAGCAGCTGCACATTGAATCCCAAGGATTTACCTGTAACTGAGGAGGAAAAAAAAACTTGCACCATGAAATACAGTAATGCACTCATTTTCCAAATAGTGACTGAATCACCATGATGTGCCAGGCACTGGGATTGCGGGGCTGAATGTTACTGCCCCAGCCTTCGAGTAGCTTATGGTCTGGAAATTCAACACCCAACCCACAGTCAGTCCATCCTCAAATCCTTCTGATTTTACCTTCTATCTCTTACCATCCCCCACGTCTCTCTGACTCTGCCCCCACCAGGGTGGTCCAAGCCTCCACCGTCTTCTCTCACCTGAACTGTAACGATGTCCTCCTAACCACACCTCCATGTCCACTCTTCTTTCTGGTCCCTTGTTCCAAAGCCAGAATGATCTCTGCAAAGGTAAGTAATTTAATTTAAATATTTGAACGGCTGCCCTAATGCTCACAGAATAACAATAAAATGCCTTCAAATGGCTCTAAGGTCCTGCCTGTTATGGCCCCAAACCAGCTTCAGTCAATTGCAAAAATGGCCCCAATTCTCCACCCCTCCCTGTTCCCATGGTTTGGCCATGGGAAGCCATCACTTCCCGAGAAAAACCCCTACTGACTTCCTTGACTAGTTCATTTTTACTTATTCTTTATTACATATTCCCACAATATATGTGACAGTACAGCATAATGTTGAGAGACCAGACTCCAAGGCCAGACTGCGTGGTGTGGAATCCTAGGTCCCCCCTTGCTGGTTATGCATACATGGAAAGACAGGTAGCTTCTCTGTGCCTCAGTTTCCTCACCGGCAAAACAGGGATCATGGTATCACCTACCTCACAGCACTGTCCTGAGGACTCGATGGGTTAGTGGTATAATTAGACCAGTGCTTGGTTGGGGTGCCTGGGTGGCTCAGTTGATTAACAGTCTGCCTTCAGCTCAGGTCATGATCTCAGGGTCCTGGGATCGAGTTCCGCAGTGGGTTCCTTCCTCAGCAGGGAGTGTGCTTCTTCTCCTTGTGCCTCTCCCCCTGCTCCTGCTGTCTCTCGTCTCTCTCTCTCTCTCTCTCAAATAAATATATAAAATCTTAAAAAGAAACAAAAACAAAGACCAGTGCTTGGCATGAACCAACCACAATATAAGAATTAGCTCTTATGAAAGCACCATGTACCTTTCTCTTAGAGCACATTATAACTTTTATTTGTATGGTTCTTTGATTAATGTCTATAGACCAGATTTTAGCGAACTTTTTCTGTGAGCCACCAGACAGTAAATATTTTAAGCTTTGTGGGCCATATGGTCTCTGGCATAACTACCTTATTCTACTGCGGTAGCACAAAAGCAGTCATAACATGATATAAACAAGTGGCTATGGCTGTGTCCCAATAAAACTTTATTGGTGACAGGCAGTGGGCCAGATTTGGGCCACCACTCACAACCCTTGCTATAGACTATCATGACAATACAGCCAAAGACTATTTTTTCCCACTCCCAGTTTCTTAATACTATGCTTTACACCCAGTTCCAAAATATATTTATAAGATAAATTGTAGAAGTTTTGAATTCTAGCCAAAAATTCAAATGTGAATTCATTTCTTTCTAGTCTTTAAATCAAAGTAAATATGACTCCAGACCATAGTGCACTAGGCTGATAGGTATTCCGTATTATGGTCCCTTCCCTCCCAGGATCACAATAGAATTAAGGAAGATTCCATGGTGCCTAGAAAATGAGAGACAGACACCTAATCTTTAGACCATCCTGTTTTTTTGCTCTACCCCTCATTGTCTATACTGACGGTTTTCATTTGGGGTCCAGTATCCCTCCATTTCCATGCTATACTCTGATGGAAATCTCTACTATGTATGCAGACCTGGTTCTTGGGGCCCAGAGCTGAGGTCTTGTCACCTCCCCAGTGCTCTGGAACCACATGGGCTTCATGCTTGTCTCTGCGTCTTGTTCTTTACCTTCACAGGAAGTCTCCTCTTTGAATACCCTACTAAACACCCAGGATAAGCAATTTTGCTGTTTCTTTTCTTTTTTTTTTTTAAGAGTTTATTTATTTGAGAGAGAGTGAGAGAGAGCACAAGCTGGGGGGAGAGGCAGAGGGAGAGGGAGAAGCAGACTCCCCACTGACCCCCCCCACAATGTGGGCCTGGATCCCAGGACCCCAGGATCAGGACCTGAGCCACAGGCAGACGTTTAACCGACTGGCCACCCAGGCGCCCCAATTTTGCTGTTTCAAAAGATAGGACGGGCCAAAGCTTCTAGTTAATGCCTGGTAAATATATTGGAAGTAAGGAAAAACAAAGCTTGGCTATAGCCTTGAAAGGAAAGTCGAATGGAAAGTAAGGAAATTATAAGAAAAACATAAAGAAATTAATTATCTAACCAACGAAAATATTAATAAGTTCCAAATGTTAACAAACTCTTATCCAGCATCATATAACAACAGATAATGGGTGAAGGAGGATGACGCAGGCAAGAAAAGGTGGAAGTACTCAGGCCTTCCCCACCCTTGTGCACTTCCCTAAACTAAAATCAAGAATGTAAGCTCCGTTAACATTGGGTTGTCACAGCAAGACATCACCTTCCAGCATTGGGGTTTCCTCCAGGGTGTTCTTACAAGGACACTTCAGACTTTGAATAGGAAGTGTTACAACCTGTGGTTTAAGATATTTCAGAGAAAAGCTAAAGATTGTGCACCTACTTACAAATCAGAAGAGAAAAAATGGAAATTCAGGTTGGAATCAAAGGGACCGAGGTCAAAGGGACAATTTACACACACACACACACAGTACTTTTGTCACTCAGCTGAAACCCCCTTTTGCCTCATTAAGATACCAACTACTCCCTGATCTTGCCTATCTACTTAACACCATCCAGGCAAAGTGCAAAGATCTGTAGAGATGCTCTCTTAACCTTTACTTAACCAACTGGTGAGATAACCCTCACTCTCCAAGTTCAACTCTGATCTAACCAAACTGACCGATACCCAACACCTTAAATGTTCCGCTCTACTGTGGTTCTCCCTGGTCTGCATAAACACTTCTGCTGTCACCCAGCTAATATATGTTAATCGAGATATGTGGCTTTTATTTCCCAGCTTATTTATGTACCTGTTACTGCAATTATATAATGTAATTAAATAAGACAAAAGTCAACAAAAGTTGCAGAAAAAGTGTAAAAAAACAGTGAATTATTACTATAAATTCTGAGTTGAATGCTATAGAAAAAATTCTGAGTTGAAAAGAAGCTTGCTATTAAATTTGGTGTGGGGGAAAGAGAGTAGTGGACTAAGAAGAATACTTCAGTCTGAAAGATTAATATACTCAGATTGATTTCTAAGTATTTTTCACTCTTGCTTCTCCTTTAAAGAAACTGAACTAGAAAATAAAGGCCATGCAAGAGGAATTTAATTTACAACAAGAAACTCCAATATATAGAATCAAAATTTAAAGATTCATGGTCCTACATGAAGAGATTGGGAAAAGAATCCATACTTCTATGTTTCAAGTGAAAATAAAATTAATGGAAATTTCTACTTCTGGCTAAGATGGATGAAAGGGAACTTTAAGAACTTCCCATCAGAAAACTGAACAAAATATATGGAACAAAGGATTTCCAGACACTGGACATCAAGGAAACTGAATGGTATCACCTCGAAGAGGAGAGAAGCAAAATAGGTGCCCCCTGGCATTGCCCCAGCTGATTGCCTTGCGGGAGACAGCTGACCACAGGATAAGAAGGGGATCCCAGGCAGAGCCATGGGCCTCCCCGGATTGAGGAAATAGAGCTGAAAATCCAGGGAGATCGAGATGACAGGAGTTTGCGGGTGAGAATTTGGAGAGGAGAGAGCTACACGGAGAAAACTCCAAGGTCTGTGAAGAGCACCGCAGGAATTCAGCGTCATATAAAGCAGTTGCATACATATAAGGGGAAAACCTACCCAAAATGGGGGGAAAGCGCTGGAAAGAATCAAGTGCCTGTTTCTACCAGTCCAACTGATTACCTTTGGCTTTTATAGTGGGAGGTGAAGCCAGCTCTCACAAAAGGGCCTTTCCCCAAATAGGACGGAACTTTATTTGCAAGACAAATGTCCACTACAATGATTGACTGTGTATTACTTTCCAGTCTTCAAGTCTGATCTTAATCTACTATCTCTTTTTATGGTCCACAGAAACTGGTAAGGATTCAGACTCTTCTTTCTTGCCCATGTATTTTTTTCATTTATTTTTCTAAGACATCGGTTTTTGGTTTTGTTTTTGTTTTGCATTTTTTACAGCTCTGAAAAGGTTATGCATTACAACCAATGAAAACTATGGATCAATCCATTAAAATGGATGTCTCACAATCAATTAAAATTAAAATTGCCAACTCTTTTTTCCTTAGAGATGCATAAAAAGGATAGATCTTAGAAATGATGGCATCTTAGATTCAATGAAATCTGGCAGTATCTTTTCTCCCCTATCATAAAACCTAGCATTGAATTGTCTTTATCCCTCATTAGACTGTAAGTCCCAAATATGCCCTATTCACGGTTGTATGCCCAATGACTAACTCAGTACTTTAGCATATAAAAGATCCAAACATCATAGAAATAAAAGACACAGCATAAGGAATATAGTCAACGATACTGTAACAGTGATGTATGGGGACAGATGGTAGCTATACTTGTGGTAAACATAGCATAATGTATAAACTTGTTGAATCACTGTGTTATACACCTGAAACTAATGTAACATTGTCTGTCAACTCCACTCGAATAAAAACAAACAACAAAAAGCAAAACAAAATGAAAAAAGACATATATTTATTGAATAAATAGGTAACTTGCTGAATGAGAATGAACCTGCTAAGCAAATTTCTGCGTTCCATGTTTCAGGTTCCATGAGTCTGCCGTTGAAATACATCCAGAAAATGTGTTCTTCCAATCCTTCGGATCCACAGTGTCTGACTCATTCATCCAACGGTTATTGAACTCGAACTAGATCCCAAACCTCGTGTTAAGTGCCTTATACAAATGATCTCATTTGATAATCACAACTCTCCTCCATGGTACACTGAAATTTGAGGAAGTTTAATAAATCCAAAATCACACGCAGCTATAAGTAGGGAGTGCCATGATTTGAACACAAACAGTCTAACACTGGTTTATGCTCCTCACTGTTCTACAATTGTCAGGCTGAATTCTATAGACACTCTACAAATAACAGACTCTCTTCAGAGTTAAATGCAGCAGGACTCCCAACTTGAGTCTAAGCTGTATACACCTTTGGATTCTGGCATCTTCGGAAGGCTGGTTGGATGGGTCCATCAGAAGTTCTGTTCCATTTCACCGAGAGGCAGTCAATTCAGCCCCTCAGGGTGTGCTTCCTTACCCACCCCAGGAGAAGGCTGGGCCAGATGGATGAGTGATCCTTCCCATTGGTCTAGCTGACAAACACTGTGATTCTGCTAACACTGGCTTGTACATTCTGATACCCACCTGGCCTTTAAAATAGCCTTGCAGGGAGCTCAGCCAGAATGGGTCCTTCGTAACAATAGCAGACCTGTGTGGCTGTCAGGATCCTGGAAATCACGGTGGTAAAGCAACAGGAAAACTGAATGTGCAGCGCACATAGACAGGACTAGAGGTCCACCAGTGGGTTCAGGCAGGGTGAGAAGGCTCCGCTTTCGGAAGCTAACCAGTGCCTCTGGCTAAGCATGTTTTTGGTCAAGCTAATTGCACATTTGGGAAAATCATCAGAGAATGCACATTTCGTAGCTCATATGCCTGCGGAGTGTTTACAGATGGATTTAGTAGCCACAGGTATATTTTCACAGCTTAGTGTGTGAGTAACATCTGGCTAAACTTTCAGTGTCTAACTTTTCTTATGTGAATCCACGGCACTATTATTTTTAGCTGGATGGGAAGCTGTTTTTCATTTGGGGGGGTATCACAAGACTTTTGGGAATCCGGAGTTGGCGCAGGCTTCTCTCTCCATGCACTCGCTTTACATTTAGCAGCTGAGGTCCTCCCAGGATTCTGTCCCCCTCTCTCTCCTGTATCCATTACCTGCCAGTCAAACTAGACCATTCCATGTGCCAAACACACCTGGGGCTTTCCTGTCTCATGGCTTTCCTTCCCCTCTGACTCCCTCCTTACCCCGAATTAGTCTCAGTCTATCAAATGCACCCACCTTTTAGTACCGTAAAGCTTTTATCACTCCCCAAAGTCATCTAGACAATTAATGCAATTCTGATAAAAATCTTGACAGTGTCTCTTATGGATCTTGATTCTGAAATTTAGATGAAGAATATAAACAGCCAAGACCATTATAAGGAAGAATAAAATGGTAGAACTGCCATGCCAGACATAAAGACATCACATAAAGAGCGAATGTTTGGTTGAGGGATAGATGAACAAACCAATGGAAGAGAAAAGAAAGTCTAGAAACAGACTCATGCTTGTATGGAAACTTAATGTAGGACAGAAACGACACTGCAGACCAAAGGACTTCTTGTTTTAATAAACGATGGAGAGATAATAGGGTACCCACATCGAAAAAATAAAATTAGGTGTCTATCTCACCCTGTACGCAAAATTCCACATCGATTAAGGCATAAACATGAAACGTAAACATTGTAATAAAATCTTACATGTTGTCTTCTAATTCTCAAAACAACCACAAGAAGTAGGTATCAGCAGCCTGCTCTTAGTGAAGAGTAAAGCTCAAATAAATTAATTCACCCATAATCAGAACAGCTAACAAGTGACTGGGTGACAATTCCCAATTGTCTTCCCAAAGCTTAAATTTTGCCACTGTGCCTCTCCCTCTTCTAAATATTCTTTCAATTATTTGATTTTAAAAAGTGGGGATGCCTGGGTGGCTCAGTCAGTTAAGCATCCAACTCTTGATTTCAGCTCAGGTCATGATCTCAGGGTCATGGGATGGAGCCCCGAGCGGGGATCTGTTACTTGGCAGGGAGTCTGCTGGAGATTCTCTCTCTACTTCTCCCTTTGCCCCTCCTCCCCAAATAAATAAATAAATCTTTTTTTAAAAAAGTAGATTTGAGTAAGCAATATGCTAGCTAGCTACCTACCCACTTTTGTCCTCTGTTTGTATATTTTGTGTCTGTTTATCTCAGTGAAGTCGTAGAGCATGTCTTGCTTTGTGGCATTCCCACCAGGGGCCTGACATGGGATCTTAGTAAGAGATCTTTCTGGCATCTTCGTGATCATCAGCATCCAAAAACCAGATCTAAAGAGCAGAAAAAGGAGAACAAAATGGCTTTCTGGTCTTTTTTTTTTCCTCCATTCCTATTTCTTATTCTATCCCATGACTAATACCTTAGAGAAAGATCTGAAGAAATTATCTTGGAAAATGCTGATCCAGAGAAGTGTCTGTAGCAAAAAATGACCCACACGTCCACACTGACATCGCCAGAGGGGCTATGCTCCTGTGTGTCTGCTCAGCTCTCCCACACCCATCCGCCCACCAGACTTCTATCCAAGTCACGCTATAAAAGGGCTAGCTCACCTCTAACATCTTTTCTTCCTCATATTAATTGAGTTAAGTTTGGGCCGTGGCAATAAAATTCAAATTAACAGTGATTTAAACGAAACAGAAGTTTATTTCTCTCACACGAAGCAGTGCAAACATGAACAATCCAGGAATGATCTATTGACCGTACGTATGGGGGATCCATGGTCCTTCTCCCTTGTCAACCTGCCATCCTCAACATCAGCTTCTACCTCAAAGATGGGCTGCTCCAGTGTCTGCCATCATGTTCATAGACCGACACCAGCACCAAAGCAAAACAAAACCAAACCAAAGGTAGACAACACGCAGCCGTGTGCCCCCTGAATTCCTGAGGTTCTCCTGTAAGGGTAGGGAAATTGATATTTGGGAAAACAACTAATGCCTCGCCACATATATTTTTGGAATTCACTCAGATTTAGGGGACTATGATTTTTTTGAGTGTGCTGTGGTCATGCTTTCCCTCTCCATCTCTCAGAGGAAAGGTCTCTCTTTGTCTAGCACTTGAAGCACCTTTAATTTAAGGGAAAGACAGACATGGAAAATAGAAATGGCAATACCACGTGGCGAGTGTTATCAACATACAAAGGAAGAAACAGCTCGTTTGGCCTGGGTGACTGTGGGATGGAGTGATCGGAAAGGTGTCACAGAGGAGTAACATCTGCCCGGGGAGCTGACGGCAGTCCTGGTGAAGGGAACAGCTGATCCCAAACTCCTGGAGGCAGGGAAACATGGGGCATGGTTCCTGAAATGCCAGGGGGTGTGTCTGAAGCTGGAAGGAAGGGGCAGAAGGGTAAGGAGGTGAAGAGCAGGAGGTGAGGCTGGAAACGGAGGCTTGGAGTCAGACCGTGGGGCACCACAGACCACAAAGTTTGGACTTCCTCTTTTGTGGGGAGTGAGAGTGGCTATTCCAGGGGAGGGAGTTGGTAGAATGTGAGCTTCTCTTCGAGGCAGAAGGCACAGGACATTATAATTAGGGAGACTGGACACAGAGGAATGGTGTATGGGTGTATGTGTCATTTGCTTTTGTCACCCAGACCCTGGATCCTCTTTCTACAGCTGGGGACTCCTTATGAATCCAAGCCCCACTCCCATTAGAGAAGTTGGAAAATGCTGGATCCTTTCTCATCCTCCCCGCTAATACATGTGGGCACCTGATCTGTGCTCAATCCATTCCACCTGCCTCAGACTTTGACTCAAAAGATAGTAAGAGGGAGGGCAACCAACTGTCCCAGTTTGCTTGGGACTGTTCTGCTTTAAAACTGAAAGTCCTACATCCCAAGACACCTCTCTGTGTCAAACTGGGATGATTGGTCACTCTAGCAGGAACCACACAGAGAAGATAATAAGAACTTTCAGAGATACACAAGCTACAAAGTCATTGCGAGAGCAAAGCTGAGAATACACAGGGCCTGATCAATGGTAACAGCAGTAGGCTTGGGGGAGGGAGTGCAGGATGGGGGGTGGGGGTGACAGCTTCTGCTTCTAGGTACGAGGAATCAGCCCAACCTAGTGATGCGTGATTGTATGGGGAAAGACGAATGGTGGAGGGTCAAGAGTCAAGCATAGCTGTGAAAGGCGCCATTTAACAGAGAGAAGGTTCATTTACTCTTGGCCATGCTAAATTGAGAGTCTCTGGACAACATCTAAGGGAAGATTTTCATAGGCATTTGTCTAGAATCCTCTGGAGTCCAGTAGATGGAGAAACAGCACATCTAGCACAGTAACTGGTACATAACCTACGAACATTGTGTTGAGTTCTCTTGACTCTTGGGTTGCTCTCATCAGCATAGACAGAACACAATTCTCCGCATGCAATAGACACTCAAGAAGGATGTGGTGATTGATTGAATGATTCATTCCTTAGCTCAGCACAGCAGACATATTTGATTCATTTTTTACTTATTGATTCATTTATTAGTTGTTAAATACAGAAACCTTTTTAGAAGGCATAATGTCCGGGGCGCCTGGGTGGCACAGTTGTTAAGCATCTACCTTCGGCTCAGGGTGTGATCCCAGCATTCTGGGATCGAGCCCCACATCAGGCTCCTCCTCTAGGAGCCTGCTTCTTCCTCTCCCACTCCCCCTGCTTGTGTTCCCTCTCTCGCTGGCTGTCTCTCTCTCTGTGTCAAATAAATAAATAAAATCTTAAAAAAAAAAAAAAAGAAGGCATAATGTCCTTCTGTTCACCTGGTCCCACTTTAATTTCTGACTATTAGGATGTTGTGTCCATTGCTTGAATCAAGTAAATGTGGGTAGCTTCACAATCTTTTATAAATTCTAATTCACATCAAAATTCCTATATTTTTACATCCTCAAAAATATTACTGTCCCTAAAACCAGAAGAATTATGCTATAAAAAACTACATTGAAATAACAAAATTTTAAAAACTGAGCCAAGAAGAGAAGAAATCAGGGTAAAGAAAGCCAAGTTTTTCATTATTAGTTATTATGATTATGATTATTACCATAGGTAGTTTGGGAGATATTGCTCAGAAGACAACAAAGGTAAGAACAGAATCAGGCATAAGAAACATTTTCTCTTTTTACACCATTTTTATAAGTAAAGACCAATGGGGAGAAAAACCAGTCAATTATCGATATGGGGAAAAGGCAAATAAAATAAATGGAGGGTTTTTTTTAAAGCAGTATATTTGATAGCTGGTATTTATTACAGAGCTTGTATTATGTATTATCAGGCACTGTGTTAAACATACAAAACCTCAAACTTGTTTTAAGTTTTAAGTGTTATTATTACACTATTTCTTTATTGCTATAAAATGTCAGTAAATGCAAACACGCAGCAATGACAAATACAGTAACAATTAAGGCAAAAAAGGGCAGAAAGAGCAGATGAAAATTTCTAGTAACTTCCCCCACACCTTGACCCTGGATGATGGTGATGAAGATGATCATAGTGATGGTGGTGATGATGGGGGTGGTGATGATGGTGGTGAAGACTTCAGAAATAAACTTGGGAGGAGAAGCGTAAGGGGTAGAACATAGCTCTTAGTCCTATGTCCTTAATACCCTATATTTCTCCTTTTAGAAGTAACCCATATTGGGGCGCCTGAGTGGTTCAGTTGGTTAAGCCTCTGCCTTCCGCTTAGGTCGTGATCCCAGGGCCCTGGGATGGAGCCCTATGTCAGGCTCCCTGCTCAACAAGGAGCCTGCTCCTTCCTCTGCCCCCCGCCCCGCTTGCGCTTTATCTCTCTCTCTCTCTTTCTCTTTCCAATAAATAAAATCTTTAAAAAAAAAAAAGAAGTAACCCATATAATTGGTAATTTAGAAAATGAGTCCGCCCCCACCTCCCAAGGGGCCCCAAAGGGTAGGAGAGAATGGATGTGTCTTCCTTCTCCCTGCGGGTTTCCTCAAAAAGCAGACCTAGAAATACCCACACTCAGTGCGAAGTTCTCCACTTTCTTTACGGATAAAGAAAGTAACTGAGACCAAAAGACAATGGAGAACTTTGCCAGTGAAAGGTTTTCTTTGTAAATGAAAGGTTTTCTCCCCCCAGCTTTCTGAAGGCAGCAGGTGCCTGGCCACCGAACCCCCGGACGCGAAGATGGGGTCGGGGACCAGGCAGAAGCCTTACCCTCCTGTGCACACTCCGGAGGAGTTGCAGGCGCCCCCGCGAGCTGAGAAGGTGCAGGCCGGACTGGTGAAGGGGCCTCGGCCAGGAGAAGGAGACGCACTCCTCTACTGCGGGTCCCTGGCGGGCAAGCATCGCGGCACCTGCGGACCCCGGCATTCAAAGCCGCCCCCCATGCGCCGTGGGCCCTGCAGCGAGGAGCGGCCCCGCGTCGGGCATAACCACTGTGTCTGGGACTTGATGGCTCCGTGTATTCGCACGCGAGAGGAACACAAAAGGATCTAAAATGGGACGTTAGCGTGAAGGAAAAAGAATACTGAGGGATCCGCAGCGGGAAAGGAAAGATGGGGGTAGAAATGGAAGGTAAAGACAACGATGGTGTAAGACAGGGAGAAGCAGCACAAGAACGGGGTTGCACAGGGGGAGCAAATTAAAAGAGGAAAAAGGAAGGGAGACTAAGTCTGGGGTTCAGGAAGGAGGAGAAAGTGGAGAGGATGCCGGACAGATAGGCAGTCTGTCCCTTTGCCCTGTCCCTTGCATCCTGCTCGCCAAACCCTTACTCCGCCTCTTGATTCACAAAGGCGAACGTGCAACATTGAAATGTGGCAGAATGATACTCTAGCAATTTCTTTTTCTTTAAGAATTGCTACTTTTTTCTCTGCAGGCCATCAGAATCCTGTGAACAGAGGTAAATAAAAACCAAGAGGATGTCGGGAACCCCCAAACGCCCCTGAGCATTCCTAGAGGTTTGATGCCGGGAGCTGATTGACTCACCAATATCGAATGTGGATGCAGGTGCCGCAGGCTAGTCCGGGTTCTCGCCGAGCCCGCTGGGATTCGCCAGCACAAGCCCACCTGCTCTCTCCTGCAGAGCGAGTAAAGCCGATGGTCCAGTGATGCTACTGAACCGAGTCACAGAAATCTCTGCGGGCTCCCAATATGCTGATTAAGCGGCGACCACAGTGATGCAAATGTCATTGCTATTTTCAGCACCGTGCTAATGAATTATATTTAACTACATTAAAAAATAATGATTTGGAAAGGCTACAATTATGATATTTAAAATATAAATTGTACCCAATGGATATTAAATGTGGGCTTTGCATTTTCCTGTGCATTAGGAGCCTAACAAATATTCTTTTATCCCCTGGAAGAAAATGGGCAAACAGACTGATCAAATAGCTTCCGCCAAGCAATTAAAACTTTCCATTACCATATGGAAGGATGTATGAATTGTTCCAAAACACTTGTCTCTAATAAGGATGTGTTAACATCTGCCAACAGAGGTACAGGAGTTAAATGAGATGGCAGTGGAGGGATTAAGAAGTAATGGAATAATGTTTTTCCAGGAGGACAGAAAATGTGTCACTTATCCTGGAAAAGAAAGTCATGAATATATATACTGTATGTATGTGTGTGTGTGTGTGTGTGTTTATGTGTGTGTGTGTGTGTGTGTACAATATTCCCCATCTTATCTCAACAAAGGCAGGTTTACTATCAAGGTAATTGTCTTAGCTTGGGTTGCAATAAAATACTACAAATTGGGTGCCTTAAACAACAGGAATTTATTTTCCCCCATTTTGGAGACCGGGAAGTCCAAGATCAAGGTGCTGGCCCATTTGGTTACTGATGAGAGCCTTCCTCCGTGGCTTGTGAACAGCTGCCTTCTCATTCTGTTCTGGAAGGTATGGGGTGGGAGGCAGAGAGAAAGAGATCTTCCTCTTCTTATAAGGTTAACAGTCCTATTGGATTAGGAACTTGACTTCTGATCTCACTTAACATTAATTACCTCCTAAAGGCCCCATCTCTAAATACAGTTACATTGGGGGTTAGGGCTTCAACACATGAATTTCTAGGGGACACAGTTCAGCCTGTGCAATAATGAAGCTTAGACTCCAAAGCTCTTTCTTATGTATTTCCTTTTGAAGTCTCTGACCTATATCTGTGTTTGTAATTCTAGGTGTTTTTCCATAAGCATCAGGTCTCACAAATCCCAGAACCACTCTAAAGCTCAGGTCACAAAGTATTTAAGGATGCTCCAGATATATATAAGAAATAAATAAACCATGTACTGGGATTATGTTATCACATGCAATATTCAGATATGCCAAGATACTGGGTGGGGCTTTTCCTGTTATCTTAAAGCTGTTACTAAGCCCCAAAGCTGAGGGGCGCCTGGGTGGTTCAGTTGTTAAGCGTCTGCCTTAGGCTCAGGGCGTGATCCTGGCATTCTGGGATCCAGCCCCACATCAGGCTTGTCCACTGGGAGCCTGCTTCTTCCTCTCCCACTCCCCCTGCTTGTGTTCCCTCTCTCGCTGGCTGTCTCTCTGTCAAATAAATAAATAAAATCTTAAAAAAAAAAAAAAGCCCCAAAGCTGAGAACCAAGTATTCCACATGCTAACCAAGATGGCAGCAAATCTCCTCAACAGGGACTAGCCCCTAGGCCAAAGGACAAGCACTGATTCATACACAGCTTCTCCCACCACCACCTCCCCCAGACAGCAAAGAGAGAAGGCAAAGAGTACAGGATCAGGTACACCTCTAAGCTATTTCCTCTCGAAAGGAGAAGGGGCTGTTTTCCCTCTCTAGAACCGAGGGCTACATATTTCATTTCCCAGCTGGATTTTGTGATGGTTAATTTTGTGTCACCATGGCTAGATTGTGGTGCCCAGTTGTTTGGACAAACACGAATCTGGATGCTGCTGTGAAGGTTTAGATGTGATTAATATTTAAATCAGTTGACTCTGAGTAAAGCAGACTATCCTCCACAGTGTGGGTGGGCCTCATCTAATCAGTTGAAGGTGTTATAAGTCCAGACTGATGATCCCTGAACAGGAAGGAGTTCTGTCTCCAGACAGCTTTTAGACTCAAGACTACAACATCACCTTTTTCCTGGCTCTCCAACCTACTGGCCTGCCCTACAGATTTCAGACTTGCCTGCCTCTACATAAGCCAATTCCTTAAAATGAATCTCTCTCTCTCTCTCTCTCTCTCTCCATATATTTATATAAAATATATAATTATATTCATAATTATATTCAGATATATTCATAAGAATTATATTTGTGTATGAATATCATTACATATAATATATAATTTTATTCATATATGAATATAATTATATATAATATATCCTATATATAGGGTATATGTATATATATATATACACACACATCCTATTGGCTCCATTTCTCTAGCTGAACTCTAATACAGATATCTGGTCAGCCAGCACAGGTGCTAGGCTAACACCTGAACAGCAGAAAGGAGAAATAGAGGGAGCTGGAGGGGCAGATATGTGGGATTTGGAGGGAACAGTTATTGGGGTACCGTCTATACTCGTACCTTCTGCACATCAGGTGTATATGCTATGAGTTTCTCTTCAGTCAAGCAGGTACTCTAGAAGATACCTGGGCTTCCACCATCTTGCCCAGCCCCACAGAACCTGCCCACAGCTGAGCCTTGGGACACAGCCAGCATAGGGATGCCTGCCGGACAGAGGGCCAGCACCACGAGCTGGGGACAAAGCAGCACCCAACTAAGAAGAAGACATTTCCAGTTAAATAAGGACCAGCGGCCCTTCCTGTCCACCTTCCTGCCATACACCCTGGAGGAGCTAAGGGGAAGTTGTGTGGACCAGCACAACAGCCCGCCCCGCCTCCAGGCAAGCACTGTCCAGCAGAGGTTTGCATCCTGGCGGCCCAGGAGAATCACCTGGAGGTTAGGAAAAATGACCGCCCCAAATCTCTTAGAATGGGAGACATTCAAAAGCTCCCAGTTGCAGCCAGGGCTGAGAACTATCTTTCTTGTTAGTGCCACAGACAAATGAACCCCTACTAAAATAAAGGGAGCGAGGCAGTTTTGAGGTTGGATGTCTTAGAGTGAACAAGAGCATCTGAAATCCCAGAATGAGGCTGTTCTAGTAACTGTAGGGGACGGAGAGTTATGGAATCCAGCTAACATGTCATCACAGGATTCAGTACCCAATGTGTCCCAGTAACCTCTAATGGATGGAAAGTTATGGAATCCACCTAAGATGTTATTGCAAGACTCATTACCCAATAGAATACTATCTTTGGGTGGCAGTCATTGATACAAATTAAACTGAGAAGAGAGGTTTCATGTGCACCCTAATGAGCTGAGGTGTCTATGCAAACAGGTTCCAAAGACATCACTTCATATACTGGCCGGGGCTTCAGGCCATGCCATCCACTTTACAAATGTTCTTCTAGAAATCCAATAGCCTGAGAGCTTGGTTCCCGATAGGCGAGCGGGATTATAAATGCAGAATTACGTTAGTGTTACTCAAGCCAGAAATTCACATTTTCTCCAAAGCCGGTGCCTCCAGCTGGCCCCTGCTCTTCTCTAGACACCCAACAGCTGGTAGCCCAAGAGGCAGAGCAAATTTTGGCTCGCACCCATTCCTTCCATCTCTCCCTCTCCATCTCCTGCCCCAGCTCCTCACATCTTCACACCAGGCAATGAGAGGATGTCCACCATATGGACCTTTCTTTTGTTCCAGTGCTCCCTTGGAAACGTGAAGCGTGGGGTGATGGTCCTTTGTGTTTTGTCATTTTGTTCTGCCAACGACCCCGCCCTCAGATACAGACACAGAGAAGGTTATCAGGGCTGGAGAAAAGGATGGCATGGCATTGCATTTTCTTTCCTCGTTTCACCCTCCCTTTTTACTGACTTTCTGAACGTTGGTCCCTTCATCCATTTCCTTTGTGATTTTTTTTCCAGGCTTGCTGTAGTGGCAGTGAGTGTTGTGATGGCCAGAGGGGAAGTTAGTGAGCCCATCCTTCACCACTAAAATAAATTTAGTGATCGCCTGCCACCGAAAGGCCTTCATGCATAAGTTGGATGTGAATATGCCGTGTGGGTGTGTATGTGTGTGCACGCACATGCGTGTTTTGTACTGCTGCACCTTGATGGAGAAAAGAGCCCCTCAAGGCAGAAGCCGTGTACATGAGTCTGCATTGCAAACAGGATAATATTTAATATTATATAAATGATAGCATGATCCCTTAGGAAGCATTTTTACTTTTTGAAATAATATGTGCTAATTATTATTATATGTAAAGCAAGCAGTAATATTTGGCAACATTTTATTACTTATTTAATACAATGTGCTGGAGACTATAAAGTGCCCTACACACACTAATAGATTTCCTTTTCACAGGAAAAAAAAATCCCTTGAGGGAAGAGATCATCTTTCCGTTTTACAGATAAGAAACTAAGACCCAGGAGAGATGAGTAACTTGTAAAGAAAAGGTGGAGAAAAAAGAGAAGACACAGATGAAAACCCATCTGCTTCTATGAACCAGGGTGAGAGTCACCAACGCCTTCATACGAAATAAAGACCTATTGGCTATTGGGAGTGTATCTTCAGATGGATTTTGGAGAAGGTGGCTGCAGGAAAATCAAAGATAAACCTAGCTAACATATTCTCCTGTTAGTGTTAGGGCCACATTTGCCCGGAGCAAAGTGCAATCTCGAGGAAATATCCCGGGCAAGATTCATAGAATTCGTCTCTGCCCAGAAATTTAGGAATAATTTCATTAGCCCTCTGACCCTCAGAGCCACACACTGTAATGGGCAGTCCGCTGTTCTAAAGCCCGGCGATGGCATTGCCCAGCTTCTTTCGTTGATCAAGTCTGATATTTATCAGCACTCACGATTCAGCAATTTTTATGTCTTCACCTGTTTTTTCACCTGTTCAGTGTGCACTGAGAACAGTAGGTCACCACCTTCTTTTTTATAATTATTTTTCATAGATTTGATGGCAGCCACAAAACCTCTCTTCACTCATGAATAATCTGGGTTCTCTTAGTTTTGATTTTAAGCCTTAACATTTTGATGAAGATTAAGCAAGATTTTGATTAAGTCTGTGGCTCTGTTCCCTGAGTCTCCTCCAAGCTTTTTCACATCACTGCAAAAGTTGTGGAAGCCAGAGCAAGACAGAAAGTTCCAGGCCCCACCTCTGCCCGCGCGGCTGGATGCTCGCTGCTCAGGTAGGTGCTATCGGGTTTCTTCACTTACCCCGAGCCTTCCCTTGCTGAATCAGGACAGCTTCGGACACCACGGGCATGTCACCTAGAGCCATGTCAAGGTCCTTTCTTCCCCATGTCCTCATCAAATTACAGTCTCGAAGCACTTGCTGTCAGAAACTGAAAGGGATATGATGATTAAGACTATGGTTAAAAACCCTACAGTGTTAGGGCAAATAAAATCAGCCTTCTCAACTCTAATTCGAGGGGTCACATGGTGAGTGTTCCAAATATGTTTGATGATTGAATAAACTAACAAATGAGCTCATTTAACTTTGCGAGAATAACTTATTTGCATGCTCGTTTTGTACTAACTCCATCATGCATTTCTGACCTGCAAGGGTGGGGGGTAACCTGGAAGAATCCTGTAGGGACCATTGGGTTGTGTGTAGTGACTCTGCAATTCGAGGTTCTTATCTTAAACATATTTTAACTGGGGACAGCCTTTCTGCAGAGGTGTCTTAAAACCAAAAAATTTGTCCGGTATTTCTGAAATAATTAAACAGTGCACATGCAAATTGGAGGGCATACAGGAGTTATTTAAGAAGAGGGGCACCTGAGTGGCTCAGTTGGTTAAGGGTCTGACTCTTGATTTCAGCTGAGGTCATGACCTGGATCAGGCTCTGTGCTGGGCGTGGAGCCTGCTTGAGATTCTCTCTCTCCTTCTGCCTCTGCCCCTCCCCCACTCGTGTGCATGTGCTCTCGCTCTGTCACTCTCTTGCTCTCTGAAAGAAAGAAAGAAAGAAAGAAAGAAAGAAAGAAAGAAAGAAAGAAAGAAAGAAAAAGAGCCCAAGCCTGCCCTAACATCGGAGTGAGTTACCATCCTCTTCCTCAGTTCTTGGATGTTCTTACCAGCAAACTGCATACAGATAAAGACTCTGGAGTCAAAGACTCTGGGTTTAAATTCATGTGTAGACTTCGGAAAGCTTTTTTGTCACTCCAAGTTTCAGTGTTCTCCTCTTAAGGTGGACAGACTATTAGCACCTTCTTCACAGAAGGGTTGTCGTGAGGGTCAAATATGCAATTAAAGCACTTAGAATATTATTTTTTTAATTTTTATTACTATTATTATCCACTGTCTTAACAAAGGGCAGTCTAAGGTAAAGAAACTAAAAGTATTCAAGAATAAGAAAGCCAGGGAGGGGATGAGGTGCCCTGTTGGTTACCAGGACGCCATCACTACCTCACATTTGGAAGACACATTTGGAAGACACACTTCAGGTAAAATGCATTGTAGGGAAAAAATGTGAAAACTTTTAAGCAGACCAGAAAGATGGCTGGGTATCTTCAATAGAAAACTCAGTGTTGTCTAAGGCACTTTCTGGGTTATCTGATTTCATGGGATCTCTGCACTTTTCATTGTTTTCGAACTATTTTACAATGCTGTAAGTTGTAGAAGAGTTCACCAATATTTCTCGTCCATAGACACATGCAAATGAGTTTTGATCCCCATGAAATTGCAGCTGATTCCCTGTCCTTCCCTCCCCCCCCCCACAAGCCACTTTTGCACCTCTTTATAAATCCATTTTGCATGATTTTCTATCTATATACATATGGTTCTAAAAATTCATCTTTGAACCAGTTGTGACATCTTACTGGTTTCCTCATTAATTAATGAATTAAATAAAATCTCTGGTGTGTGGTTTTTTACATTTGTATGAGAGTCATGGCTAGACCCTATTTCAAACATTATCCATATAATAATTTATGCCCAAGATGCATTCATCCATTTGTTCATTTACCCATCACAGTGACTGAGCACCAAAAATAAGGAACTATGTTGGAATGCACGTGCGATACAAAGACGAATGCGCATGGTCCTGCTCTCCAGATGCTCGCAAAGAATTAGGAAAGAATTCTAATTCTAGACAACCGACAAGCACCTTGCAAAAAGAGAATGGGGACAGAGAGATATTACGTCTGCAGAGGAAGACAGAAGGACCCATGGAAGCATTTGCGGTGATTGGTGCCTTGGAGGATTCCAGGTTTCAAGGATATGGGGAAGATATTGCAGGCAAGTACCTGGTTCCACCTGGCCAAACCGAAATGTATAAAGTAGAGGGGTAGGAGACAGAGCCAGAGAGTTGAGTCACGTAAAGTCATGGAGAACCTTGGATACTGTGCTGACGGCAGAAGGGACCCACTGAAGTTTCCCTAGCAGGGGAGCATCCTGGGGAACCCTAGAATGACACCACCCCCCTAGACAGAGGGTAGTTCAGAGAAGAAGACCCTTGACTCCAGGGAGAACAGTTAGGGTCAACTGCGATATCCAGGAAAAGTTGGTGATGAGGCCCTGGACCAGGGCGACCATACAGGGCATGGGAAGAAAGAGACCCAGGTGGGTACTGTCTGACCGCCACCCTGACCATCCTGGCATTCCACACCGCAACAGCAAACACCGTGAAATTTCTGCAAGTCATTTTCTCTCTCCACCGGTGGCTTTCCAACACCAGCAAAGCTGTGCTCTTTATGATTCACTCTATTTCCATGCCCACCCTTCAGCCACTGCCGTCTGGCCTCCCTGCCCAAAGGGCAAGATCTCCACCTTTCCTGTGCTCCTGCCTGCGGGACCTAACACCCACTGCTTCTCAGTAAATGCTTTTAAACGACACTGAACTCTCTGCTCCAGTGCATCCGGAAAGTGCTCGCACTTGACCTGCAGAGGCGTCACATCCCGGGTCAGCAGAATGCTCTCCTGGGCTGTTAATGCCTGATCAACACCCTTAATCACGAAAATAAGCTTCCGGTCCATGGTATTTTACAGGTACAGGTGCAGAGATTTCCAGGCCCGCCGAGTGCACTCGGGCACCATGGCAACCGGCGTGTCAGCTGGCGCGGACCCTCCGCAGCGTGGGAACAGTCAGCTCTCCATCCATTTCAGCGGACAACAAAAACGAGAGACGTTTTGTCCTGCCTCTGCCTCGTCCTCTCAGAAAACGTTTGGCAGGTCCCAGGGTAGTAACGAGGCCGGTCTTTATGCTTGGGGAAGGTTAGGGTGGAAATGACAGCCCACGCTGGCTGGAATGCTTTTAGTCCATCTGCAAAGGTTCCCTTCTGCTGGCGCTCTCCGCAGGGGCTGGCGGGGCGCGTGTGCTGGCTGTTGTCACACATATGTTACTTTAACTTGATTTAAAATCGTCTGCCAAAGACTTTGCCCCAGCTCTGCAGCCCCACATTTCACGGGCTTACTAAGTAATGTGCATTTCGTGCTTACTGTTGTAGCCCTTTGCAAGAAATGCCTAAGGTACCAAGAAGTTATTGCTTTCAGGGGTGTTCTACAAGAGATGGAAACTCAGGGAAAACTATCTGAAGCAAACCTGGGCCTGTAAAGTCTTATATATGATAATATGGTTCTATTCTATATAATAATACAGTTCTATTCTCTAATCTCTGTCTTGTCTCTCTGTCCCTGTCTCTCTCTCTGTGTGTGTGTGTGTGTGTGTCTCTTTCTCCCCAGCACTTGGCCTGAGTCCCTCCTATTCCTTATGGTACATACAAGGGCAGCCTTAGGCAGGTGCAGGCTGACAGCCCCAGATCGGCAAAGCCATGGCAAAAAGAGAGCATCTTTCTGCCAGTGTGTGCATAGAAAATCCCAGCAGAGGGCTCTGATTGGCCTGTCCAGGGTCACATGTCCGTCTTCAGTGGGAACTAGGAGGGACCAAGCAAGTCAGTTGCCTACCACTCCGGCCAGAAGAATGGGTGCTATGATTAGCAGACCCAAAAAGACCAGAAGGCAAGCTATTACAAGAAGAAGGGAGGAGATGGTGGCCACATCCAAACAGCCCGCCAAGCCAAAAAACGTGTGAAAAGAAAAAAATTCTCAACTGACTTGCACTTCAGGCTTCGCAGAATTTCCCACTTTCAAGTACAATGGCTGTAACAGTGGGGGGTTGCCCAAGTCTAGAGGGTGCCATTAATACTTTATGATTGATAAGGGCCTGCCAACGATGCCTTTCCCGAGAATACTGTCCGAATTCCCCCCTGGCGGTGCGCAACCTCGGGGCTCTGCTGGTCCCTCCTAGAGGAAGAAGAAAAGAAGTGGTGTCGGAGACTGAGATCAGACAGCCAGAGACCAATTTTCAGCATAACTGGAGATCTAAGAGAAGCCAAAGTTCTGGAAGATGGGAGGTCACCAGGGTGTTCGCAGGTCATACAGGCAGGGAGCAACAGCAGCAGGAGAATCGATCATGAAAGGCAGGCAGCCTGGCTGAGACAGGTACTGTTTGCCCCCTGGCTCCCTCTCGATTTCCAGAAGGCCATGAACATTCTGCATTTACAGGAGGTGACTCCACCTAGAGGAATCGTGCCTCCAGGGGGGCTGAAGTCAGGAGTAGAGGAGGAGAAGCAGGTGTTCTTGTTCGTACCAATATGGCTCCCCAGCGGAGGGCACTGCTCCCCAGCCGAGGGCACGGCCCTCTGAGAGCCACACGTCATTATTATGTTTGGATTTATACAATCAATATCCATTTCAATTTGCTCACATGTATTTCCTTTTCTCTTTATTTTTTGGGCATTTGTATGCTTTCATCTGAAATCATTTTACTCCTGTCTGAAAACCCACTTTTAGCCTCCTGTCTGAAGAACCCTTGTAGAATCTTCTACTGTCCTCCTACTGGTGACAAATTATCTTAGTTTTTGCCTGTTAAGAAATATTTACCTTGTCTTCATTTTTAAAAGACATTTTATTGAGGGACATCTGGGTAGTTCAGTTGGTTAAGCCTCCAACTCTTTTTTTTTTTTTTAAAGATTTTTTTTATTTATTTATTTGACAGTGAGAGACAACCAGCGAGAGAGGGAACACAAGCAGGGGGAGTGGGAGAGGAAGAAGCAGGCTCATAGCAGAGGAGCCTGATGTGGGGCTCGATCCCAGAATACCAGGATCACGCCCTGAGCCGAAGGCAGACGCTTAACCGCTGTGCCACCCAGGCGCCCCAAGCCTCCAACTCTTGATCTTAGCTCAGGGTCGTGAGTTCAAGCCCCACATTGGGCTCCACTGGAGCCTACCTTAAAAAAAAAAAAAAAGATATTTTGCTGAATATAGAATTCTAGGTTGACAATCATTTCCTTTCATAATTGCAAGTTCCATTCCACTATCTTATGGCTTCATTGTTTCTGTCCAGAAGGTACAGGCAATGTGTCCTTTTTTGCCTCTGGCTATTTGTAAAATTATCTCTTTGTCTTTCATTTCAGTGCTTTGAGTCCAGTACACAACAGTGAGGGTTTTTTATTCATCCTCTGAGGTTCACAGCCCTTTCTGAATTAGTATTATCTTTCTTCAATTTTGGAAAATTCTTGGCCAATTTTTCTTCCTATTGGCTTCCACCACATTCCCTCTCCTCTCTTTCTGGGATTCCAGCTTCACTTAGATTAGACCTGGTCACCACACCCCACAGATTTCTTACACTCTTTTCTATCTTCTGGTTTCTTTCAGTGTTTTAGTCTGAATATTTTCTTCCAATCTTTCTTGCAGTTCACGAAGAAGCTCTTAAGCAATGTCTAATTTCCTGCTAAACCCATCCATTGCTCTCTCCTTTTCATGGTAAAAATATACATAACATGAAATTCACCATTTTAAAACCATTTTAAGTGTGCAATCCATTATTCTTTTAGTTGTATTTTTCAATTCTATGATTTCCACTTTTATGTTTAAAATAATTTTAAATTCTCTTCCTCAATCTTCCTTGAAGTATATTAAGCATAGTTATTCTAAAGCCCATAATACCTTCACTAGCTGGGACCACCATAGATCTATTCTATTTTGTCTGTTTCTCTGGGGTTTTTGGTCAGTTCTTGTCTCCTTGAATGTAAAATTATCTATTTGTTTCATACTGAGAATATATATTAAACATTGTGGAGGAATCGGAGGCTCTGTTTGATATTATCTTCCTGCAAAGATTTACCTAACGTCAGACCAAGAAGTCTGACATTACCAAGCATTAGTGAAGATATGAAGCAATAGAAAGCCATACATTTGCAAAATAATTTCGCATTATCTAGGCAAGTTTAATTTTGACTTTTTGTAATAATCCATTTTAAAATGGGAAATGAGACCCACAGAGTTCAAATAACTTGCTCAAGATTACATTGCTTTTGAGGTCAGGACCCAGAAACACCCCTTGACCTATTTGATGCCAGGGTTCATGTTCTTTCCCTTATACACCTATCTCCGATGTTCAACTGTAAACAATTCCGCTTAAAGAACATCATGACCTTTTTCCCCATCATCTCTTACAAAGTGATATTTCATCAAACCAATTCCTTATAACAAAGACTATGTGACCACTACTCACTACTCTATTCTCATTGTCTAGAATAGGGCCTAAGATGTAACAGGGGCTCCAACATCATCTGTTGAGTGACTTGCCTACAGTCCCCGCAATTCTCAAGGAGCAGAGGCACCTATAACCACCTGTCTGAATCATGTGATCAGACCAGGACCTCAGCACCATTCTCACTGGCCATCCAACCTTATAGGATGGAAAGTATTTTTTACACAATTCTCCTGAGTCAAAGACAAGGGTTGGTTGGGGCGCCTGGGTAGCGCAGTCGTTAGAGCGTCTGCCTTCAGCTCAGGGCGTGATCCTGGTGTTCCAGGATCGAGCCCCACGTCGGGCTCCTCCGCTGGGAGCCTGCTTCTTCCTCTCCCACTCCCCCTGCTGTATTCCCTCTCTCACTGGCTGTCTCTGTCAAATAAATAAATAAAATCTTTAAAAAAAAAAAAAAAGACAAGGGTTGGCTGAAATGTAGCAAGTGTTTGGGCAAGTGGGGTGAAATTATCTTCCCCTTGGATATCCCTTCCTAGCAGCATGAGGACCCTAGCCTGGGGCTTTGGAAGCCAGGGGAGATGGGCATAGATAGCATACAGATATGTTCTCACAGATCAATGTCACCATCAACCTTCTCGAATCTAGACACCTTCCTCCGATTCATACTAGCAAGGAAGTCCTTCTCATTTTCCAGAAGAAGGAGGAGGAAGAGGAAGAAGAAGGAGAAAAACAACCTACCTCCAAGCAAGAAATCTCGGAGTAACTTTCAGAGAGCACTATCCTTCACCCTACCTCCAGTCCAGGCCAAATGGAACCATTACACATTTTCATCAGCTCCCAAATCCATCCATCTCTCAGTCAACTTCTGTTGTCCCATTGGTTCCCATCTTATCCTGCACTCTTGCCCCTCTTGAACTTCCTCCTCTTCATTGACAGCTTGCCCACCTTCTCCCCCAAGTTGTCACTAGCTGACCCAAACCTTAAGGCTCTCATAGGAGGTGTGGGAAGTTGGGATATGAAATAGGTGCCCACATGAAACAGGAAACTAAAGTTTTCCCACATCTGGTCCCAAGACCCAACAACTATTCACCTGAAATGCTGCAAATACATTCCCCCAGCAGGGCTGGACTACCGGGCAGTCATTTCTGAATCTATACTCCCAAGACCTCTGTTGCCCCTCAAAGAAGGAATATTCCAGAAGAGCAAATAGCTCCCTGGCAAGTTTTCAGTTCTAAGTGTGAGTCAAAGATAATTTTGCCAGAATTAATACTAAATGTTTTAATTTAATTTAATTTGGTAAGTTGATAAAAGCCAAGAGGAGGACAAGGGCATTATTATTCCAAACCTACTAAGAGGCAAGAGCCATAATGGTGTGACCAACTCTCTATTTCTTACTATGCATTTTCCATACTTGAGATCATTCTGTATAGACAATTTGTAATTGCCTTCATTTTTGGCTTAAAATTATTTCTTTATTATCTTACAGGTTGTTTTAAAAATCGTATATTTGTACTATTTTAATAACTTTATAGTACAGTGAAGGTACTCCTTAAAGGCTCCTAATATCAAATATTTCTTTTTTTTTACCCTCAAATAATCTTTATCGTCTACTTGGCACCTCGTTCTTAAGCCTCAGAATTCAATGACATTTTAAAAAACTTTGAAGTGCCAATATCGTCCTTTCAACAGAGCTCAGGAATCTGATTACAGCTCTCTCAGGGAGTGATAGTCTCTCACACATTTTTTTTTCTCCTTATAGCACATTTTCCCTACTTTACATATTTTCCCTTCTTGCAATTTTTCAAAATCAGCTTTGAACTGATTTTAAATAGATTTCTCTGTGGCAAGGTATTCCTGTGCTATATTCTAATCATCTTTAAGGACATTTTGGAATTATATCAGATTTTAAGTAAGAACTATTTAGGAGATTTATGGAGGGCTGGCAGTGCTGCATGGACAACTTTGTTTGGCAATAAGAAGGAACTGCAATATTTGAAAACAACACAAATGCTCCTTCCCACCTCAACATCCAGGTCTTAGAGCTTCACATCAAAGTTCAGTGAAAATATTCTCACTGGTGCAGGATCAACTCGCGTGTCTTGGAGACAGTAAATCAGGCCTCTGTCAGGTGAAAGGTACAGGCTCCAAATCTGTTTCCCCTTGCGCACTGCAGTGTGGCCCTTATGCTGCATTCAGCACAGAGAAATTTGCTGAGAGGTGCTTTCTGGGGATGTAGAAGTCAGCTGCATGCCTTTGCAATGTCTTTCCGTGGCCAGGCTCTCAGAGACCGCCTCACACAGCTCTGCCTGAAATCCAGCTGAGCCCAGCACCCACCCTTACACACAGGTGCCAGGCTGGGAAGGGGCTAAGCAGCTGTGGAAAACCAATCCTAATTCATTCCATAAAAGTCAGGTAAGCGTTTTCTGTGTGCCAAGGTCAGTGCTAAGTGAAAGCTAGTGAGATGACTAAGACATGATCCTTGCCCAAGTTTACAGTCTCATGACGGAGCTACGTACGTAAACGAATAACCATAAGGGATATAATGATGATGTGAGGGGTAGGTCCTAAGTGTAGGACAGAACAGCAGAAGCAGTGACCTCTGCTTCACAGAGGCAAGTAAACAGTGAACAGAGGAAGAGACACTTGATCTGTATCTTGAAAAGTGAGCAGGAATCAGGGAGATCAAAAAGGGAGGTAAACGAGTCCAGGGAGAGGGGTTCCAATAATAGAGTATATTGAGCATCTTACCACATGACAGGCTCTACTCTAACTAAGCCTGTTCTGCATATTATCTCATTTAATCCCCTCAGCAAATGCTATAAGGCAGATTCTAGCCTAGTCCCCATGTCTAAATGAGCCAACGCACAGAGAAGCTAAGTAACTTGCCCAAAGTCTTACTTGTAGAACCTTCAAGAATAAGACACATTCAGGTAACTACCCATGATTTCAATACTGCTGGAGCACGGGGTACGGTAGCAATGGGGCTGGAGAAGAGGCTGCAGCAGGAAGCTCCCAATCTCAAAGGGCCTTCAATATCATGCTAAGAGATTGGATTATAATTCTGCAGCCTATAAAAAACTAAATATATAAAGTTTGTAAAGACAGAACTGATAACTAAGGACAAAAAAAAAAAACCAGAGTCAGGAATCCAATTAGGAGACTATTAAGAAAGTCCTGGGAAGGATGGATGAGTCCTGCAGCCAAGGGTGAGAAAGAGAACAAACCTAAGAGACTTTAGGGCGGTTGGTGGTTCCTGTTCTTCAGAGTGTATGGTACCAGTTCCACGGCAGGGTCCAGACTCAGCCAATAAAATCCACATCTGACCTACTTCCCAAAGGACTGGAAAAGGAAATAGGGAAGAAGGAAGTGTGGGGCCTGTGGCAACCTCACTTCCTGCACAGAGCATCGGCTAAACTCTCACAGTCTCCAAGAAGGGCTTTCCACTGCTGAGGATGGTGGTCCCATCTTCCAAGAACAAACCAGGCAGAAGACCCAGCTCCTGGGCCCGGGGGTCCCCATGCCCACGGTCACACACCCCAGCAACACAGAAATTGGTCCAAGAGTGAGATGTGATTATGGAAACACCCTTCTCAATGTTTTTATCTTTCTCTTCCAGATCTGCCAAAAGATAGAAGCATAAAATTGCTTAAGATGAGAAAAACCACATAAATAGAACTTTTGTGAAGAGTTTCATCAATATAGAACAATGAATGTACGAGAAAACAGTATTCTGGTTGCTTTGTTTTCTTATTGGTTGATTACAGGCACTGCGTGTGAACGCTGACTTATATTCTGTGGTTATTCCTTCAATAAAAACTAAAACTTCAGCTGTGTTAGAAAATGTGAGGGTGTGTATCATTTGTCTTTCTTTGGCTAAAGTGTAAATACAAGAGAGCTTTATGATTAACTGATTAAAAAGAGGAGAAAGCTTCATAATTAGGTTTCATAGAGCTATAGATTTTGCATTAAGTGGTTTATTACAAAAAGTTGGAAACATTGATCTGAGACATTAGACCACTGTGATTAAATTTATGGTACATTGGGAATACTTGGGCCAATTATAGGATTAAGGGTCCACTGTGGTGATATAATTCCACCTAAATGGAATTATAATATGGTCTATCTGGGGGCGCCTGGCTGGCTCACTCAGAGGAGCATGTGACCCTTGATCTTGGGTTTGTGAGTTTGAGCCCCATGTTGGGTCTAGAGATGACTTAAAAATAAAATCTTTTTTTAAAAAAAAGGTCTATGTGGTAGTTACTTTAAAACTCTTGACCCTGTCCCTACCATATTCTCATTTCTTTAAAAAATTTTGCCCACTGAGGCGCACCTGGGTGGTTGGTTAAGTATCTGCCTTCCGCTCAGGTCATGATCCCAGAGTCCTGGGATCGAGTCCCATGTCGGCCTCCCTGCTCAGCAGGAAGCCTGCTTCTCCCTCTCCCTCTGTCCCTTCCCCTACTCATGCTTGCTTTCTTTCTCTCTCTCTCAAATAAATAAATAAAATCTTTAAAAAAAAAATTCGCCCACTGAAAGGAACTGGCACACTTAGCTTTCCATAACTAAAGTGGAATTTAAGACCTCATGTAAGTTTCAAATTCATTTGGACAAGTTCATATTTGTAATATTAAATATAAAGTAAAAAGTTTTTGATGTCTTCCAATAGGTAGTTTTAAAAAATAACTGATATATTCATGATGGAATATTATACAAACACTTCTAATTATGTTTTTTTGCATCTATTGAATTACTTGTAAAATGCTCACAATGCTATGTTAAATGGAAAAAAGGCACGATATATAACATCATGTTCAAAGTGATCCCAAATACATGGGCTTGTATATGTGCTTGTGTAGATATCAGGGGGGCTGGAGGTTCTGGAACAAAATCTGAAAGAGTTTCACAGTCATCATCCTTGGGGACAGTATGATAGCAAATTCCTGTTTTTCTACTTATTTATGATTCCCTAAAATTTTGGAATTTGCGATATTATATATTAATATGTCTTTGTTCTAGAAAAAAGTCATTTGTAAACATTGTCCTTCAAAGGAACTCTCAGGGAGCCCACACAATTCTTGCAGTGTTGCTGCCTTTGCTCACTTCTGTAATTATGCCCAAATCCCATCTACGGCCACAAATCAAAGCCATGTTTCTACCTTATAACCACATTTTATTTTTTGTCTTCTTTTGGAAAAATGTTCTTATTTTATTTTCACGCACCCATTTTTATTCAGTAGCCTTGGCGTCAAACAACATTTGGCTGATTCTAAAAGTCAAATGTGCCTTCTTCAGACAGATTTGCTATCCTGACGATACTGAAAAGACTGTCTGAAGGACTCTGCGTGAGTCAGCTCAGGCTGCCAGAACAAACTATCCGAGACTCAGTGGCTTAAACAGTAGAGATGATTTCCTCACAAGTTCTGGAGGCTGGCAGCCTGGGCGGTTTCCAGTGAGGTTACTGGCTTGCAGGTGGCCTCCTTCTCTGTGTCCTCACAGGGCAGAGAAAGAGCTCTGGTCTCTCTCTCTTTCTCTCTTTTTTAAATTTATTTATTTGAGAGATAGAGAAAGAGAGCAAGCACTAGTGGTGGGGGAGGGGCAGAGGGAGAGGGAGAAGCAGACTCCTGGCTGAGCAGGGAGCCCTATGTGGGGCTCTGATCCCAGGACCCTGGGATCAGAGCCCCAGCAGAAGGCAGACACTTAACAGACTGAGGAACCAGGCACCCCTCTGGTGTCTCTTTTTATAAAGATACTAATCCTTTTGGATCAGGACTCCACCCATTCTTATGACTTCACTTACCTTTAATTACCTCCTAAAAGCCCTATCTCCAAATACAGTCACATCAGGGGTTAGGACTTCAACATACAAATTAGGGGGAGGGGGTAGACATTTCAGTCCATGGCAGGCTCTGAAAGCATTTTGAAATGAAGATTTTCAAACGTTTTGAGCATTGCTTGCCGTAAAGCATATTGTCTGCCCACTTTCCTAACTGTGAAGACAACACCACTTATTCAGATGAACACGTTTCCAATGCCTTGGTTTTATAAAATGATTTGCCATCTATTCTGGTAGAGCTCCTATTCCTTTAATGCCCATTAGCTCATATCTGATTGAGAAATAGGAACGATGCTTATAGAATCCAGAAGTTGAGTTGCTTCTTCTGAGTACAGAGTTTTTCATTCAGTCAAGAACAACTTTTCTCAGCATTAAGAAAAAAAGTCTTAGAAATACAGGAAGATCTTAAGACAAAAGCTTCAAATACCATCGAAGTGACTTTAATGCAATCAGTGGCTGGTTTAATGACTTCATAAACCACAACATTTATTTTAAGCCTATTTGGGGAAGCTACAAATACAGATGAAGAAGCTGCAGACATTTTCCCCCTGTTAAGAAAAACCGATGAGAGAACGTTACCCTGGGTTATATGGTTCATGCTGATGAAACTTGGTCACTATTGGAAACGAGCCATGTATGAATCCCAGGATTCTAAACTTGCAAAAGGGGCGCCTGGGTGGCACAGCGGTTAAGCGTCTGCCTTCGGCTCAGGGCGTGATCCCGGCATTATGGGATTGAGCCCCACATCAGGCTCCTCCGCTAGGAGCCTGCTTCTTCCTCTCCCACTCCCCCTGCTTGTGTTCCCTCTCTCGCTGGCTGTCTCTATCTCTGTCAAATGAATAAATAAAATCTTAAAAAAAAAAAAAAAAGCTTTAAAAAAAATAATAAAATAAACTTGCAAAAGACCGATCCTGGGTCCATAGACCCACACACACGTTTCACAAGGTCAGTGTTATTGTGTTATTGTGTTATTGGATTATTATTGCTTTTATCTGTCTCTGCTTACAAAATGCTGTTGATTTGGAAGGACCTATCTGATCCCATTTTCCCCATAATCCGTGTTATTAAAAATAAAAGGTTAAAAACCCTCAATTTTACAGAAGACAGGATTTGGAGGAACACATTATATGCAGTTGTTATAAAAATGCCTGTACATAAAATATTTTATATGAATAAAAAATGTATTAATTATAATATTTTATAATCACTCCTCTTCCCTTCCTTTCAAAACTTAGCTCTAAGGGTGGCACAGTCGATTAAGCATCTGACTCTTGGTTTCAGCTCAGGTCATGATCTCAGGGTCGTGGATTCGGACCCCACATCGGACTCTGCGCTCAGTACAGAGTCTGCTCCGGGTTCTCTGCCCCTGCACCCACTTGCACTCGCTCGCTCTCTCTTTCTCTCTCAAATAAATAAATAAAATCTTTAAAAAACAAAAATCAAATTTAAAAAAACTCAGCTCTTCTGAAAAAGCTTCCAAATCACCCCCTCCATCTGCATCCCAACTAGCTTAACTGCTACCTCTCCCCCTTCTTTGCTATATCGTGGAACCCCCACCCCATCCTAATTTATTAACTATCTTACAGAACTCTGTGATACAGGAAAGA
This sequence comes from Ursus americanus, assembly GCF_024610735.1. Lineage (NCBI taxonomy): Eukaryota > Metazoa > Chordata > Mammalia > Carnivora > Ursidae > Ursus > Ursus americanus. Next base: position 13,084,793 of record NC_142136.1, on the reverse strand, counting down.
AGAAAACATGGATTTATTATGTTCGTCCCCATGCTTGATCATACAGATCTATTGATGCCACATTACAAGAAATTGCCAGACATGTAGGGGCCGAGGGCAGGCTGCTCCAAGATGGGCCACTTTGGCATGAAGATTATTTTAAGTCAAAAAGCAATCAAAACCCAGCATGTTCAGGAAAAGCTCCTTATCTCCCCCACAGCTGCCTACAAAGAACTGAGATCAAGGACCTGCTCCAGGAAGAGAGCTGTCCCCATAGATAACCGCAGTATACCATGAACTAGGCTTGGTAGACAAGGAGGAACCCACCCAGGTCTGTTTGATCAGAGTCCTCTCTGTCCCGTTGTTTCTCAGTGGCCCAGCAAACATTGGTTTGCCAAACATGGAGCCTTTTTCATCTTCCTGTGAATTACATTCCTTCCCTTTGAAGTCCCAGACCTCCCCCTCCCTTCTTCATTCAGGATGACTTACATACCTCATTTTGCTTGTCTTTAGAATCTCGATCTCTGTGTGGATTCTGGGTCTTCATGTCAATTTGATTCTTAGTTCAGCTACAAGGACCTAGGAAGGGACAGGAATTCTTGCTCCTTGACAGATGGGAGAGGCAAGCTCTCCAAGGGAAGGGACAGTGATGTCATACCATTCACCACATAATGACATTCAGCAGACACACATGCGTCCTGCGAAATGGGAACCATGAATGAATACATGGACAGCCTTTTCCATGTTATACCGTCTTCGCACAGACCTGCTTCCCACACGTTAACCTGGTATTTTGTAACCACACCCGAGAGCTGGAAAGATAAGGAAATGTTGAATATGAGAAAACTGACCTGCAGACAGGCAAACGGGCTAGAGAAGCCCAGGATAAGAAGCTAGGCCTGGGCCAAGTTCTGCCAACTTTCAGGCCATGATCTTTCCACCCAGGCTGAGCTTCTACCTTATCTTTTTATCATCTTTGCATCAAAGATTCTGTTTCCTGATAAACTGTATAATGATTTATGCAACTGGCACACCCATCTACATACACACCATCGTTTTATGTTCTTCTCATCTGATTTTTAGACTGGATGTCATTTGTACGTGAGATCTATATTTTTATAAATATTTCATAAAACTGCATAGAAGTTTAAAGAAAGTGTCTACCACATACACATTGCCTAGTTTGTAAGTATTAATCAGCAGTTCCTTCCAACCTTCCAATGAGCCCCATCCTGGTTCTTGACAGTCGATCCTGTAGACCCAAGACTGTTGGGCTCTGGGCTTCTGGAACCACTCCTACTCACCATGTAGTTCCCATCTAAGAGTCTTCACGCATACAGCCCCCTCTGCCTGGAAAGCATCCTCACTTCGTTAAGATTCACTCAACCTTAGTTCTTTCCCAGACATCTCCTGAGGAAAGTCCTCTCTATGGTCCTGATTAGACCTACAGCCCCCATTATAGGTTCTCACGACACGACATAACTTTCCCTCAGATCCCTTGTCGTAGATACAATTTTACGTGAACGTGTGTGAGTAGTTGATGGATGACTGCCTAATGGCAGGGACTATGCCAGCTTCTTCTCAGCCCAGAACTTGCCGCATTACTGCCAGGCCCACATCGGGCGTATCTTCTTATTCACCTCATCTTTGAGGTCTCACACCACCTGGCTGCCTTTTCTGTTGTGAGCCTCTGTAACTGGATCCGTTTTTGACCAGCCCTCCTTCAATAATCCCTGAGGAAGTTTCTCCCTTTGTAATCCCCTGTTATTATCCTAGAGCCCTATTGCTGTGGTGGTGAGGTGTGAGGGGAAGGACGTGATCTCTGGTGTCCTGGAATGAGGTCTCGGGGTTTTAAGTGAGCCTGTGCCCCCGGGCTGCCCATATTCACAAGGGCTTCTCAGCTTTGTTTTCTTTCCTGCCCCCACCCCCTCCCCTGCTCCAGGTAGGTGAGACAGGAAGACCGGAGGGGACCAGAGCTGGGATTTCCCTTCTCCTGTCCATTGGTCTTCTGCGAAACCCCAGTAGGCTAGGCTCTGGTGAAATAGTTTCTCTTGAGAGCAGGCCTTGTTAATAAGAACAGAATTTTCTGGGTAGATTTCAAAATGACTCTCCCCCTACCACCACCAGAAGCACAGGAGACAGGTTTTTTTCCTCTCTTATCTTCACAGTGAGACTCTTGTAGGGATCCTTGTAGGAATCGTGAATGTGTGGGGCCTCCCACTAAGATGGGATCCCCTGGAGTTTTTAACTGTCACACATGTCCATGCTGAGCCTTCAGAAATTCATCCATTAGGGTTGACATTTTCCTTCCTGGGTACCGTTTCCTGCAGAATGTTGTGCTCTGGGCTTGTGATCCAGTGGGCTGTGATTCTCTCTGTCTGCCTGTATCTCTTCAATTTAGGGGACAGAGGTTTGCCCTGTAACCTCCCTTCTCTGGTGGATGTAAACAGAGTTATTGATTTTCAGTTTGTTTAGCATTTTCCTTATTCTAAGTTCCTGACAGGCTGGACTGGAAACCAAAAGTCCAGTTTTGCCCAACATGGGGAAATAGCTTTTTGCGCAGTCCTGTCTGACTTCCCCTTCCTGCACCTTTACTGAGGCCCCAGGATGCCTCATGGGCTCCACGGAGGTTGAACTCCAAACAACTCAGGAAAAAAGATCTTGCAGCTGATACATTTCAAAACAGGCTATTTGATTTATATATATATATATATATATATATATATATATATATATATATATATATATATAAAATTATATATAAATATATACATATGTATGCAATCACTCAAAGTTAGTATTTTAATAGGCTGAAATTCTTTTTTTAAAAGATTTTATTTATTTATTTGACAGAGAGAGAGCACAAGCAGGGGGAGCAGCAGGCAGAGGGAGAAGCAGGCTCCCAGCTGAGCAGAGAGCCAAAATGGGGCTCGATCCCAGGAACCTGGGATCATGACCTGAGCCGAAGGCAGACACTTAACCGACTGAGCCACCCAGGTGCCCCAATAGGCTGAAATTCTTATGTGGATTTTTGTCAGATGCCATTCAAGTAATTGGAGATAATTATTGATACAGAACTTATTTCGTATAACAAGGACCTTATGTGATAACAAGAACATTTATAAGAGGTTTTTTTTATTAACGAGAGCACATAAAAAGAAAATCAAGACAGCGGTATACGTGTCTGGCCCTCTGTGACCAAGTTAGTAAACATTTTGTGCAATATTTACTGCTTGAGATCATGGACAGGCACTGTAGGAAATTACTAATGAGTGTACTATCTAATCAAAACCTGACAGGAACAAGTGCATATGAGGCATTAATCACACAGAGAATCAGAATGCTCCTAGAATGAATGAAGACAAAAGATTAAGAACACAAGAACAAAGGACAAGGCTAGGGTCTTACTTGAATCAGTGGGGAGAGCAAAGCCAAGTGGAGCTAGGAAAGGATGATACTTCTCAAATATTAGCCCACGTTTTCCCCTCACATCTAACCCCGCTGTGGCTTCCCTCAACCCTTCCACCCACATCCCAATTAAGTCATTCTGTGCTCATTGCCTCAGAGGAAAGTTGTGACTTTGTGGAAAGGAGAGGATAACAAAGAACCCTTTATCTTTTGTGTTCCAAAGGCAGGTGCCCTTAGAGAAATAGAAAAGCTTGGACAAAATGCCTGTCGGGGGTAAGAGAGGACATTTTCTCCTTCTCAGACTAGAAAGATACCCCAGACTTGTGGAAAATCAAAGAGAGAGACAGATGGTGAGTATGTGTGTCAGCATCTTTGTGTTGAGTGAGTCACTCAGTCAACAAGAGGAAGGGAATATTGGTGGGTCCCAGATGAAAGGGTCTTCTGTCTTTTCTTCTGGTTAGGGTCCCAGAGAGGCAGCAAAACCTGTCCGAGGGTTGGTGAGACCCAAAGGGAGAAGGAACTTGCATTCTCAGCCCTATAAGGCACCTAGCAGGAAGCAAGACCCTTGAGAGGGAATGTGTCTGCACACGGACCAAAAACCAAGGACCCAGTGAATAATGGTTGTCTCTTTGGACATAGGTTGTAAAGGACCAGATGTTCTCCAACCCTATCGTGCCTTGGCATTACCTAAGCCCACACATATACCCAGTTGGGAAGGGAATGAATGACTCAAATCAAGCATTTCCAGTCATCCCAGAAGAACAGGACCTACATTAAATTAAGGTGAATTACAGAAAAGTATAAACTGTGTTTGTGAACTTAGGTCTAGAATCACACCTGCTATCAACTAATGGGCACAGTTTGGTCCCACCTAAAATGTGCTGAATACCTATTATGTGTCAGGTACTAATCTAAGCACCTTCCTCTACTTCATGTTCACCACAACCTAGAACATGAAGAAACCAGGCTCAGGGGGTTGAGGTAACTTGCCAAGATCATAAAGTTAGTGCATAGCAGATCCAGAACTCCAGCCATTGCCAGACAGAAAACTCTGCACTGTTAACCTTTTCTCTATTCTGACTCCTCCTGGAGGGCAAAATACAATAGCAAAATACTCCGTCCCTGACCTCCTTGAGCTTGCAGTCTAGAATGAATAGGAGGAGGGAGAGGCTTTGCAAGGAGCCCAACCCAGTCCTATTGGGTAAGAAGGCACAGGAACAAAAAATCTGCATCATCTTTTGTCCTCATGAGAAGGGAATCTCAGCTAGAGATTAGAAGACAACCAGGTATAGGGGCACCTGGGTGGCGCAGTCGTTAAGCGTCTGCCTTAGGCTCTGGGCGTGATCCCAGCGTTCTGGGACGGAGCCCCACATCAGGCTTCTCTGCTAGGAGCCTGCTTCTTCCTCTCTCACTCCCCCTGCTTGTGTTCCTTCTCTCGCTGGCTGTCTCTCTCTGTCAAATAAATAAAGTCTTTAAAAAAAAGAAGAAGAAGAAGAAGAAGAAGAAGAAGACAACCAGGTATAGATTCTTTACTTCAAAAGCAATATAATTGGTTTTGAGGTCAGAGTTTGGTGTGAACCCGGGCTGTGTGGTGCCTCAGCTGTGTGACCTTGGGCAGATAACTAATCTAGCCGAACTTCATTTTCTTTACCTTTAAGACAGAAATAATACTATCCATCTCACGGGGTCATCAAGATGTGAATGAGAGCATCTGGATAAACAGCCTGATAACTGGTTGGTGATCAAGACCCATTAGCTCCTTGCCCCTCCCTCCAGCACAAAGCACCTTCAAGAACCACCACCCCATCCTGAGTCACTCCCAGTTAAAGAATTCCCAGTTTGAGATGCCAGGTGAACCTTCCATGGGGAAGGCAAACCCAAGCTCCTCGGGTTCTCAGTGTCAGATAGACATAGTCTGCCTTCGAACCAGAGTTTGCTTGGATTGTCTAGAATCATTTGAAGTCACTTCTGCTGAATGAGTTACTCCACACTGGACCCACTAGTCTGGTGACTACTGAATAAGCCCCTGGGTCCAAGGAACTGGCCATAATCTACCTCTGCAGATACTATTCCCAACACAGCCCTCTGAGACCAAGTCTCCAACTTCAGTGAGCATGTATTGAGTTTCCCTAGGTGACCACACAGGCCAGGAGTGATAGAAAGATAAGTAAGACATGGTCTTTGCCCTCCTAGCAGTTCAGAATCTGGGGGAGGACAAGGGTACATATAAACACAACTGACACAAAATAGGCTGATAAATTACACAAGAGAGCATCAACGTGCAATAGAACAAAGATTTAGAATGACTGGACTGAAGTCCCTTAAAAGAACTGAAATTTGAACTAGGCCTGGAAGGATGGCTCTGGCTGTACCCAAAGAATAAAGGAGTCTGAGAGAAGATATTTCAAAGCAGAGGGACCAGCTTAAGCAAAGTCAGATGGGTTAGAAAGCCCACACGGGGTCCAGGCACAAGATGTGGCCAAAATTCATGCGTGGTAGAAAGTGGCCATGGATACCCAAAATTTGGAGGGTTTGTAATGCCACTTGAGAGTTTCTTTTTTTTTAAATGTTTTTTTATTATATTATGTTAGTCACCATACAGTACATCCCTGGTTTCTGATGTAAAGTTCGATGATTCATTAGTTGTGTATAACACCCAGTGCACCCTGCTATACGTGCTCTCCTTACTACCCATCACCAGTCTATCCCATTCCCCCACGCCCCTCCCCTCTGAAGCCCTCAGTTTGTTTCTCATAGTCCATAGTCTCTCATGCTTCTCATTCCCCCTTCTGATTATCCCCGCTTTCTTTGTCCCTTTCTTCCCCTGCCGAACTTCCTAGTTCTTATGTTCCATAGATGAGAGAAATCATATGATAATTGTCTTGAGAGTTTCTATCATCTAGAACAGAGAGTCATCACAGGTGGTTTTATAAAATGATTTGGACATCACTTGATGAGTAGGGACAAATATGGTGATTATTATATGTCATAATTAGAGTAAATGCCTCTTTCTGAATAATCACATGCTAAGAAAGTAGTATCGATGGGATAAAACTTTGGCTTCTGCCTCTAATTTAATACTCTTCCCCACTAATCCAAATCCAGTGGCTGTCAACTCTGAATACAACGTAAGGTCACCTAAGAATGTTATCCAAAAAAAAGGGAAAGAAAGAAAAAAGACACATGAAAAGATGTTCAAAATCATTAGCCGTCAGGGAAATTCAAATCAAAACCACATTGAGATACCACCTTACGCCAGTTAGAATGGCAAAAACTGACAAGGCAGGAAACAACAAATGTTGGAGAGGATGTGGAGAAAGGGGATCCCTCTTACACTGTTGGTGGGAATGCAAGGTGGTACAGCTACTCTGGAAAACAGTGTGGGGGTCCCTTAAAAAGTTAAAAATTGAGCTACCCTATGATCCAGCAATTGCACTACTGGGTATTTACCCCAAAGATACAGACATAGTGAAGAGAAGGGCCATATGCACCCCAACGTTCAGAGCAGCATTGTCCCCAATAGCTAAATTGTGGAAGGAGCCGAGATGACCTTCAACAGATGACTGGATTAAGAAGATGTGGTCCATATATACAATGGAATATTACTTAGCCATCAAAAAGAACAATTTCTCAACATTTGCTGCAACATGGATGGGACTGGAGGAGATAATGCTAAGCGAAATAAGCAGAGAAAGACAATTATCATATGGTTTCACTCATTTATGGAACATAAGAAGTCGGAAGATCGGTAGGAGAAGGAAGGGAAGAATGAAGGGGGGTAAACAGAAGGGGGAATGAATCATGAGAGACTATGGACTCTGGGAAACAAACTGAGGGCTTCAGAGGGGAGGGGGTGGGGGATTGGGATAGGCTGGTGATGGGTAGTAAGGAGGGCACGTATTGCATGGTGCACTGGATGTTACATGCAAGTAATGAATCATCGAACTTTACATCAAACACTAGGGATGTACTATATGGTGACTAACATAATATAATAAAAAATTATTATGAAACAAAGAAAGAAAGAAAGAAAGAAAGAAAGAAAGAAAGAAAGAAAGAAAGAAAGAAAGAAAGAAAGAAAGGAAGGAAGAAAGGAAGGAAGGAAGAAAGAAAGAAGAAAAAAACCCTATGTCTGGGTCCTACTCCCATAAATTCTGAGTTATCCGGTCTGGGGTAGAGTCTAGGCATTCGTATTTTTTTTTTTTTTAATGCCCCAGGTGATTCTAATATTGGGGCAGCTTTAACATCCACAAAGTGTGGAACCTGCACCAGCAGCAGTAGCAGCCCCTGGGAGCTTTTTAGAAATAGAAAACCTTGGGCCCTAACCCAGGCCTATTGGATCAGAATTTGCATTTATCACAAAAATCCCCAGGTGGTTTGTAAGCATGAAAATCTGAGAAGCCCTGGTATACACATTCTGGCCTCCCCACTCTCCACGACTACCAAACCCATTTTTAGCCTGAAAAGGGAAGGAGGAAAAGCCCCAAAGATCAAGATCTGTGATTATTACTAAATCCCGTAACAGAAACATGAGTAAACTTATCTCGAGTTTGCAGGGTCAGGGTTTCACCGCGTGGCACCAGATGACTGCAAGTGGAAAAAAAGGAAGAGAAAAGCATTTGTTTAAGCAGAAGGATTCCTGACAGAAGGACTGAGTCCTAAAATAGTCCGAGGCAGATGGGGTCAGCAAAAGCCTTTGGTGGCTGGGAAGGTACCATGATTTAGCACGTGTCCCTGACACAGCAGCCCGGGCTCACAGGACGGTGAGTCAACGCCCAGGGACTGCTCCTGGGTCTGCCCGAGCTTCTTTGAGAAGTGCGCAAGGTTTTTTCCCTCCACCTACAGCCACCCACGGGACGTGTATCTATTATCATTTTCACGTGCCATCCTTAAGCTGCAAGCCCTCAGCTGTGCTCCGTTAAAAGCGAAAGCTCAAGACCAGCAGCGGTCCATTGATGGTAGCCCGAGGCAGAGACCATTGCATAGAGGTAGAATCCAATCTCTAAACCTTGGAAACTGTTCGGTCTGAATGTTTGTGCCCCGCCCCAAATTCATATGTTGAAACCTAACCCTTAAAGGTGATGAAATTAGCAGGTGGGGGTCTTTGGGAAGTGATTAGATCATGAAGGCGGAGCCCCCATGAATGGGATTAGAGCCCTCATTGGAAGAGACAGCAGACAGCTTCCAGAGCCTTCTACCATGTGAGGACACAGCAAGAGGTCTGTAAGTGGGAAGCGGACTCTCACCCGACCATGTTGGCATCCCTGATGCCAGACTTCCAGCCTCCAGAACTGTGAGAAACGCTAAGGCACCTAGTCCGTGGAATTTTGGTATAGCTTCCCAAATGGACGAAGACAGAAGCCATTACCAAGCACCACCTTGGCTTCCGAAAATGATGATGAAATTGCAAAATTGTGTTTTGTGTTTAAAGTAGAAGCCTGGTAAGGAGCCAGAAGTGCTCAAGGCACCAAGAGCTGAGCTGGAAGAGAACTTTGCAGCAAGAAAATTCATCTCAGAGTGAAACCAAATCAGACTTGCAGAAACATCTAATGCTCCCACCTTCGATGCCTTCCAAACACATTCCCGGAGACCAGTTAGAAGTTCAGGCTCCACACGGGGTGGGGGGTGGGGTGGGGGTGGGGGTGGAATGTCACTTGGGTCTTCAAAGTTAGCCTGTAACCAAATCTTGGTGGATTAAGAAATGACTTCGGAATTTTCCAACTACACTTTGTAACTGATTTCCTCCTACTTATTGATAATGGTAAATCCCCAGGGACTCCAGCATGTGGTTCCTACTAGAAAAGGACAGTAATACCAAAGAGTTAGCCTCTCTTACCTGGGGGGCAATTGTAAAATAAATTGCTTTCCTGCTTCCTAAAAATGTTACTTTGGAGGCATAACTCTAATTCACAGCCAAATGAGCAAAGGCAACAACCGCAACTGGAGACAGCAGTTTCCTAGGGAAATAAGCCACGAAGCGCAGCCTCTCTCCATCGCTTGCTGAGTCTGCGTGGTCCTCACACACACCCAGCAGGACCGTCAGGGCTCGGTAAATGTTTGCTAGTCTCTTCATCTTTATTGTTAATATTTTAGGTTGAACGATATGAAATTGCCGTTTGTGTGGGTCAAAAAGAGTCAGATATTGACAAATTTCAGACAGTTCCACCTACCATCAAATTGACCAAAAGATGTTAAATGGTTAATGTTGGGAAAGATTGCAATGAGATAAGGTTGCTCATACTATTGTGGAGATAATATAAACTGATATAATGTTCTTAGAGATAAATTTGATAGTATGTGTAAAAAACTTGAAACATCTAGGGATCTATCATTTCTATGATACACAAAAAGTACACAAAAACGTACTTTCCAACATTATTTAAAATAATTGCTGGGGGGCGCCTGGGTGGCACAGCGGTTAAGCGTCTGCCTTCGGCTCAGGGCGTGATCCCGGCGTTATGGGATCGAGCCCCACATCAGGCTCCTCTGCTATGAGCCTGCTTCTTCCTCTCCCACTCCCCCTGCTTGTGTTCCCTCTCTCGCTGGCTGTCTCTATCTCTGTTAAATAAATAAATAAAATCTTAAAAAAAATAATAATAATTGCTGGGGCGCCTGGGTGGCTCAATTGGTTAAGCCTCTGCCTACAGCTCAGGTCATGATCTCCAGGTCCTGGAGTCAAGACCTGCGTCAGGCTCCCAGCTCAGCGGGGAGTCTGCTTCTCCCTTTTCTCCCTCTCCCTCTGCCCCCCACACACCACTTGTGCTCACTCTCTCTCTCTCTCTCAAATAAATAAATAAAATCTTTTAAAAAATAAAAAATTAATAAAAAATAAAAAATTAATAAAATAAAACATAAAAATAAAAAAATAATAATTGCCTAGATGCCTAATAATAGGGAATATAATACAATGTTGGAGAATATAAAAGTGGACAAAGATACTCAAAATATAAACTATGGAAGTAATAATTCTGGGTGATTTTTTCTTTTTCATTTCTTAAAAATTTCTGTGTTTGTAAATACATTTTTATAGTCATAAAAAAGTATTTTAAAATAAATATAACTATAGAAATTTTCAAAAAAGAACCAAAGTCATCTATCCCCCCATACACCTTGGAGACTGAAGACCGGAATTACCTACTCTCCTCCACACTCAACTTACTGTATATAAATATGATATTATTATTCTAGACACCCTTGCCCAGGCATATGCCTTGACTGTTTATTATAGGAATTTCCCTAAAGACCCAACAACTCTTCCATTAAAATGCACTGATTGCAAAAAAAAAAAAAAAAGGCAAAAAAACATTAATTGCATCTTCAGCCTATTTAAATCCTTGCATCAAAAGTCTTCACCTCCCCGTTTCCAACAGTCCAGGACTATTGTATCGTGATCCTTAACCAGCCTTAATCAACCCTACACCTACACACACACACACACACACACACACACACACACACACACACACGGAAAGACCTACCTTCCACGAACTTCCCAATTTTCAACAAATTCTGACGCTGCCCTCCCACTTTGCTACCCTGCAGAAGCTCTGTCGGGGTGGCTGGTGTCCTCCCCCACAGCAGTGCGCAGTGAACTTGGCTTTGTCTTATCGACAGGCTGTGTTGTTGGTATTTGGGGAGCCAGCGTATGACAGAGTAACACATATGAAAACCCATCAGGAACTTTCTGAGCCAGGCCCTGCACCATCCAAGTCATAGAAGATTTACTAGCGTAAAAAGCAAATAAGAAAATCAAGACTACAGAGAAGCTAAAGGGGAAGGTAGGTTAGGAAGCGGTATTCCTCCACACTCGGCAACATTCAGGCGGTGAGATAAGCAAAGTGAGGTACTTGCTCAGTGTGCTAGGTAGCATCCTCGGGTCACCCCACATGCCTTTCACCTTCATTTAATCCCTTCCCCTGTGAGTGTGGGTGGGTACTTTGATAGGATGAGATATCTCCACTGTGATGATATGATGTTGATATTTAAGGGATTTTTCAGTTGACTTTGAGTTAATGAGAACAGAAATTACTCCGGGTGGACCTCGGGTAATCACAGGGGGCTTTAAAGGCAGAGCATTTTCTCAGGCTGATGGTAGAAAGCAGAAAGATTGCAGGCACGAAGATGGAGGGGGTCCCATGGCAAGGAATGTGGGTAGCCTCTAAGAACTAAAGGTGATTCCTAGCTGACAGCCCCCAAGGAAGCAGAGGCCTCCATCCTAGAATCCT